>NW_027361707.1:2500-315000 GCF_039654945.1 Dendrobates tinctorius | reverse complement strand
CTGGCATAACTACTGGGGTAGCAGCCGAAGCAGTTGCTTTGGGGCCCGGCCTATATATGGGCCCGGGTCCCCGGCTCCCCGGCTCCGATCGGCGCTACCCGGGTAGTGCAGTTAAGTACATACTCACCTCTCCTGCATATCTCTTGCAGCCCCTCCTGCTAATTCCATCTTCTCAGCACTGTTGGTCCTGCTTTCAGTGGCCGCTCATTACATATGCGCATATGTAATGAGCGGCACCACGTGGACACTGAAAGCAGGAAGAACAGCCCTGAGAAGATGGAATAAGCACGGGGGGCTGCAAGAGACATGCAGGAGAGGTGAGTATAGCGGAGGGAGCCATATTCACCTGTCCCCCGTTCCACCGCTGCGCATCGCTCTGCTGTCTTGCTTCCTCTGGCAGTGACGTTCAGGTCAGAGGGCGCCATGACGTAGTTAGCAGGCGCCCTCTGCCTGAACAGTCACTGTGCAGAGTTGGCAACGCTGAGGAGCAGCAGCTGCAGCAGCAGCAGAGACGAGGTAAGTATATAGGTTTTTTTTCTTTAATTGAGACAGCGGCAGCAGCATTGTAAGGGGCCACTAATGACCGTGCAGCATTACAAGGGGCCACTAATCACTGTGCAGCATTACAAGGGGCCACTAATCACTGTGCAGAATTACAAGGGACCACTAATCACTGTGCAGCATTACAAGGGGCCACTAATCACTGCAGCATTACAAGGGGCTACTAATCACTGCAGCATTATAAGGGGCCACCAATCACTGTGCAGCATTATAAGGGGCCACCAATCACTATGCAGCATTACAAGGGGCCACTAATCACTGTGCAGCATTATAAGGGGCCACTAATCACTATGCAGCATTATAAGGGGCCACTAATCACTGTGCAGCATTATAAGGGGCCACCAATCACTGTGCAGCATTACAAGGGGCCACTAATCACTGCAGCATTACAAGGGGCCACTAATCACTGTGCAGCATTACAAGGGGCCACTAATCACTGCAGCATTATAAGGGGCCACCAATCACTGTGCAGCATTAAAAGGGGCCACCAATCACTGTGCAGCATTACAAGGGGCCACTAATCACTGTGCAGCATTATAAGGGGCCACTAATCACTGTGCAGCATTACAAGGGGCCACTAATCACTGTGCAGCATTATAAGGGGCCACCAATCACTGCAGCATTACAAGGGGCCCCAATCAATGTGCAGCATTACAAGGGGCCAATAATCACTATGCAGCATTACAAGGGGCCACCAATCACTGCAGCATTACAAGGGGCCATTAATCACTGTGCAGCATTATAAGGGGCCACCAATCACTTCAGCATTATATGGGGCATATGTTATTAAGGAGCATGTTATAGGG
Source organism: Dendrobates tinctorius (assembly GCF_039654945.1). NCBI lineage: Eukaryota > Metazoa > Chordata > Amphibia > Anura > Dendrobatidae > Dendrobates > Dendrobates tinctorius. Next base: position 313,633 of record NW_027361707.1, on the reverse strand, counting down.
CCACCATTATTCACTGTGCAGCATTACAAGGGGCCAGTAATCACTGTGCAGCATTACAAGGGGCCACTAATCACTGTGCAGCATTACAAGGGGCCACTAATCACTGCAGCATTACAAAGGGCCACCAATCACTGTGCAGCATTACAAGGGGCCACCAATCACTGTGCAGCATTACAAGGGGCCACCAATCACTGCAGCATTACAAGGGGCCATTAATCACTGTGCAGCATTATAAGGGGCCACCAATCACTTCAGCATTATATGGGGCATATGTTATTATGGAGCATGTTATAGGGCCACCATTATTCACTGTGCAGCATTACAAGGGGCCAGTAATCACTGTGCAGCATTACAAGGGGCCACTAATCACTGTGCAGCATTACAAGGGGCCACTAATCACTGTGCAGCATTACAAGGGGCCACTAATCACTGTGCAGCATTACATGGGGCCACTAATCACTGTGCAGCATTACAAGGGGCCACTAATCACTGCAGCATTACAAGGGGCCACTAATCACTGCAGCATTACAAGGGGCCACTAATCACTGTGCAGCATTACAAGGGGCCACTAATCACTGCAGCATTATAAGGGGCCACCAATCACTGTGCAGCATTATAAGGGGCCACCAATCACTTTGCAGCATTACAATGGGCCACCAATCACTGTGCAGCATTATAAGGGGCCACCAATCACTGTGCAGCATTACAAGGGGCCACTAATCACTGTGCAGCATTATAAGGGGCCACCAATCACTGTTCAGCATTACAAGGGGCCACTAATCACTGCAGCATTACAAGGGGCCACCAATCACTGTGCAGCATTACAAGGGGCCAATAATCACTGTGCAGCATTACAAGGGGCCACTAATCACTGTGCAGCATTATAAGGGGCCACCAATCACTGTTCAGCATTACAAGGGGCCACTAATCACTGCAGCATTACAAGGGGCCACCAATCACTGTGCAGCATTACAAGGGGCCAATAATCACTGTGCAGCATTACAAGGGGCCACCAATCACTGCAGCATTACAAGGGGCCACTAATCACTGTGCAGCAATACAAGGGGCCATTAATCACTGTGCAGCATTATAAGGGGCCACCAATCACTGCAGCATTATATGGGGCATATGTTATTATGAAGCATGCTATAGGGCCACCATTATTCACTGTGCAGCATTATTAGGTATATTTTTGTATGGAGCATCTTATGAAACCCATCATGAACTTTATGAAGCATCTTATGGGGCCAATTTTATTTTTGAAATTTACCAGTAGCTTCGGCATTTTCCACCCTAGGCTTATGCGCGAGTCAGTAAGTTTTCAGTTGTTTGTGACAAAATTAGGGGGGTTGGCTTGTACACTGGTCGGCTTATACACGAGTATATACGGTACATTACTGCGGCGCTGTGGCCAACGCTGTCTTGGGGGCCTGCCGGCCCGGTGTGTGTACTGTAGGGGATCCGGGGCCCCGGTGGAAAAAATGTACACTATGATTTCGCAGCCTACGCTGCATTTCTGTGCCTGCTGTGCGGAGCGAAGCACATATTGGGCCCGCCTCCCTGCCTGCAGCCAGTGTATTGCTTCAGACTAGTTCAATCCCGCCCCTTCCCTGAGCCCTCACTGTCTATTAGCTCTTTGCAGAGCTGCCTGCCGCATGGACCTCTGGGAAATGTAGTTCCTGGAGGTCGGTTTGCGTGGAGGAAGGCAGGCAGCCCTCACTGTCTCAGCTTAATTAATGCCAGACCAGCCACTCAGCCAACTATAGTATGTATTATCGGTAAGAGGGTGCGTCTATAAGGGGGTGCGTCTATAAGGGGGGTGTCTTGAAGGGGGTGTGTCTTTGAGGGGGTGTGTCTTTGAGGGGGCCCCGTTTAAAAGTTTGCTATGGGGCCCAATCAGTTCTAGTTACGCCCCTGGATAGATGGAAGGCTCACAGAGAGCAAACAAAGGTCAGAGAATGTAAGAGAAAGGGAAAAAAGGGGAAATGGAAGAAGGGAAAGATGGAAGGCACACAGAGAGCAAAGAAGGGTCGGAGAATGTAAAAGAAAGGGAAAAAAGGGGGAATGGAAAAAGGGAAAGATGGAAGGCACACAGAGAGCAAAGAAAGGTCAGAGAATGTAAGAGAAAGCGAAAAAAGGGGGAATGGAAGAAGGGAAAGATGGAAGGCACTCAGAGAGCAAAGAAGGGTCAGAGAATGTAAGAGAAAGGGAAAAAAGGGGGAATGGAAGAAAGAAAGATGGAAGGCACTCAGAGAGCAAAGAAGGGTCAGAGAATGTAAGAGAAAGGGAAAAAAGGGGGAATGGAAGAAGGGAAAGATGGAAGGCACTCAGAGAGCAAAGAAGGGTCAGAGAATGTAAGAGGGAAAAAGGGGGAATGGAAGAAGGGAAAGATGGAAGGCACACAGTGAGCAAAGAAGGGTCAGAGAATGTAAGAGAAAGGGAAAAAAGAGGGAATGGAAGAAGGGAAGGATGGAAGGCAGTCAGAGAGCAAAGAAGGGTCAGAGAATGTAAGAGAAAGGGAAAAAAGGGGGAATGGAAGAAAGGAAAGATGGAACCAGGGGAAGAGTCTTGAGGAGATCATTTGCATATTCTCAGTGCCTTCTGGGATAAGTGAAGAGTCTCCGCGAGCTCAACGATCACTGGGTTTTGGCCGTTGCAGCTGAAAAGAGGAAATCGGAAAACCAGGGGAAGAGTCTTGAGGAGATCATTTGCATATTCCCAGTGCCTTCTGGGATAAGTGAAGAGTCTCCGCGAGCTCAACGATCACTGGGTTTTGGCCGTTGCAGCTGAAAAGAGGAAATCGGAAAACCAGGGGAAGAGTCTTGAGGAGATCATTTGCATATTCCCAGTGCCTTCTGGGATAAGTGAAGAGTCTCCGCGAGCTCAACGATCACTGGGTTTTGGCCGTTGCAGCTGAAAAGAGGAAATCGGAAAACCACGGGAAGAGTCTTGAGGAGATCATTTGCATATTCCCAGTGCCTTCTGGGATAAGTGAAGAGTCTCCGCGAGCTCAACGATCACTGGGTTTTGGCCGTTGCAGCTGAAAAGAGGAAATCGGAAAACCAGGGGAAGAGTCTTGAGGAGATCATTTGCATATTCCCAGTGCCTTCTGGGATAAGTGAAGAGTCTCCGCGAGCTCAACGATCACTGGGTTTTGGCCGTTGCAGCTGAAAAGAGGAAATCGGAAAACCAGGGGAAGAGTCTTGAGGAGATCATTTGCATATTCCCAGTGCCTTCTGGGATAAGTGAAGAGTCTCCGCGAGCTCAACGATCACTGGGTTTTGGCCGTTGCAGCTGAAAAGAGGAAATCGGAAAAACCGAATTTGGGCTCATCTTTCATCGTTTTTAAGAAATCTCAAGATGGAAGAGGCCAGGAGCCATTTGGTGAGCTGCATTTCTTGCTACATGTTCACAGACTTACCAGTGGAAAAGCCAAACTTCACATGCCACAAATGCAAGCTTGTGTCCCTGTTGGAGGAAAAGTTGCAAAATCTCGAAGAGAGGTTAGCTACGTTGAAGATCATTAAGGAAGGTGAAGAGTTCTTGGACAGAGCAGAATTATCTCTTCATGTTACAGAAAGAGAAGAAATTCGAAGTGCACCTGAAGAAACAGAGGAATGGAGACATGTGACCCAGAGAAGCAGGAGGATCAGGAGGCAGTCAGCACCCATACTGCTCAGAAACCAGTACCAGGCTCTCACGCAGGAAAACAATGAAGAAATACATCAGGATAAGACTTTGCCAACAAGCAGCACCCTTGTACGCCTTCAGAGTCCTCCTGGATGGAGAAAGAAAAATGTTGTGAAGAAGAAACGGAGAGTGGTGGTCATGGGGGATTCCCTGCTGAGAGGAACTGAGGCCGCTATCTGCAGACCGGATATAACTTCAAGAGAAATGTGCTGTCTTCCAGGTGCAAAAATTAAAGATGTGTCTGACAGGATATCAGGACTCTTCAGACCTACAGATGACTACCCATTCCTGCTACTACATGTGGGGACAAATGACACTGCAAGAAACGACCTGGAAACCATCTGCAGAGACTTTGAAGACTTAGGCAAGAAAGTGAAAGAACTGGGAGCGCAGGTGGTCTTCTCTTCCATCCTCCCAGTGGATGGCCATGGAACAAGGAGGTGGAATAAGATTCTGCAGGTGAACAACTGGCTACGTCGATGGTGCCGTCAGCAACGATTTGGATTTCTGGATCACGGAGTGAACTACTTATACGATGGACTACTTGCTAGAGATGGGGTGCACCTTACGAAGACTGGTAAGCATGTATTTGGAAGTCGCCTTGCTACACTTGTAAGGAGAGCTTTAAACTAGAACAACATGGGAAGGGAAGCAAAAGACCAGAAAAAGCCATACACCTGACAAATGCTATTGAGAACTCTGCTATTAGAAGTGGAAAGGAAGAACAAAGACGAAAGAATCTAATTAATAAAAATATTGGAGAAAGAGAAACCAATCACAAACTAAAATGTTTCTATACTAATGCACAAAGCATGGGCAACAAACAAGGAGAATTGGAACTACTAACACAGGAAAAGAAATATGATGTCATTGGAATCACTGAAACTTGGTGGGACAATACACATGATTGGAATACAAGACTAGAAGGATACAACTTATTTGCAAGAAACAGACTTGATAAACGAGGAGGGGGTGTCGCATTGTATGTTAGAAACGAGTATATCTGCACAGAGATTGAAGCTTCAGAGACTGGGAGTTCTGTGGAAACTGTTTGGGTAAGAATACAAGGACAGAACAATGGAAAGGACACCATTGTAGGCATTTACTACAGGCCGCCTGTGCAAGCTGAAGCTATGGATGAACTCTTTATGCATCAAATGGCCAAGTTCTCCAAAAAATATGACATAGTTGTCATGGGAGATTTCAACTATCCAGACATTTGTTGGGAATCTCTCTCAGGCAAAACTAACAGGTCAAGGAAATTCTTATCCTCTCTTGCTGACAACTTTATCTTCCAAAAGGTAAGGGAGAAAACAAGGGGAACTGCTACCTTGGATCTAATCCTTATAAACAGGGAGGAAATGGTTGAGGAGGTAAAAGTGGCTGGGACCCTAGGAGGTAGCGACCATGCTATTTTAGAATTTTGGATAACTAGAGGCGGAAGACCTGTGAAGACTCAGACGTCAAGGTTAGATTTCAGAAAGGCAGATTTTAAGGGATTCAGAAAGAGAATTGGAGGGATCCAATGGCTGGATATCCTTAAAGACAAAAATGTCCAGGAAGGATGGGAAATCTTGAAAAATGAAATTCTCAAAGCACAGTTGTTAACAATTCCGAAAAGAGGGAAGAATAGGAAGCAGTTAAGGAAACCAGGATGGATGAACACAGAACTTAAGCACATGCTAAAAAGGAAGAAAAAAATGTTTATAAAATGGAAAGAGGGAGGCATATCTAAAGAAGAATATAATGCTGTCTGCAGAACCTGCAGGGCACAAATCAGATTATCTAAAGCTGAAAATGAATTGAGGCTTGCAAGAGATGTCAAAAGCAATAATAAAGGATTTTGGGGATATGTCAAAAGTAAAAGAAAAGTCAAAGATGCTATAGGATTTTTACAGGATGAAAATGATGAAATGGTAAGACAGGATGTTGAGAAGGCTGAACTTTTAAATTCCTATTTTGCATCTGTTTTCTCTCAGAAAGGAAATGTAACATCAACTGTTATTCACTGTCCTATTAAGGGAATAGAAGAATCCAGGATATCTATAAACAGAAAGATAGTGAGGAAACACTTAGCTAGCCTAAATGAATTCAAGTCTCCAGGTCCAGATGAATTACACCCCAGAGTACTGAAGGAGATAGCAGAAGAAATTTTTGAACCCCTCTCTATAATCTTTGAAAATTCTTGGAGAACAGGAGAAGTGCCAGAAGACTGGAGAAGAGCAAATGTTGTTCCTATCTTCAAAAAGGGGAAGAAGGTGGACCCAGGTAACTATAGGCCGGTGAGTCTGACTTCTATACCAGGAAAGATCTTTGAACAAATTATTAAACAACATGTATGTCAATACCTGGATAAGAATGAAGTGATTAAACAGAGTCAGCATGGGTTTGTAACTAATAAGTCATGTCAGACTAACTTAATTTCCTTCTATGATGGTATCACTGATTGGTTGGATCAAGGAAATGCTGTAGATATAGTATATCTTGACTTCAGCAAAGCATTTGACAAAGTCTCTCATACAATCCTTATTGAAAAAATGATTAAATATGGAATGGACAAGGCAACTGTTAGGTGGATTCATAACTGGCTTAGTGATCGGACCCAAAGAGTGGTCGTAAATGGCTGCACATCCAGTTGGAAGAATGTCTCAAGTGGGGTACCACAGGGCTCTGTCCTGGGCCCTGTATTGTTCAACATCTTTATCAACGATTTAGATGAAGGAATTGAGGGTAAACTGATTAAATTTGCTGATGACACAAAGCTAGGAGGGATAGCTAATACTAGAGAAGAGAGAGAGAGGATTCAAAAAGATTTAAATAAACTGGAGAAGTGGGCAGCAACTAACAGAATGGTTTTTAACAGGGAGAAATGCAAAGTACTACATCTGGGCAATAAAAATGGAAAAAGCATATATAGAATGGGAGGAATAGGGCTAAGTGACAGCACATGTGAAAAAGACTTGGGTATACTAATAGATCACAGACTGAATATGAGTCAACAGTGTGATGCAGCAGCAAAAAAGGCAAATGCAATTCTAGGATGTATTAACAGAAGCATACAGTCTAGATCACGTGAAGTCATTATTTCCCTCTACTCCTCTTTGGTCAGACCTCATCTGGAATATTGTGTCCAGTTTTGGGCACCACATTTTAAAAAAGACATCAACAAACTGGAGCAAGTTCAGAAAAGAGCGACCAGAATGGTGATCGGTCTGCAAACCCTGTCTTATGAGGAAAGGTTGCAGGATTTGGGAATGTTTAGTTTGCAAAAGAGAAGACTGAGAGGAGACTTAATAGCTGTCTACAAATATCTAAAGGGCTGTCACATTGTAGAAGGATCAACTTTATTCTCATTTGCACAAGGAAAGACTAGAAGCAATGGGATGAAACTGAATGGGAGGAGACACAGATTAGATATTAGAAAAAACTTTTTGACAGTTAGAGTGATCAATGAGTGGAACAGGCTGCCACGAGAAGTGGTGAGTTCTCCTTCAATGGAAGTCTTCAAACAGAGGCTGGACAGACATCTGACTGGGATGATTTAGCGAATCCTGCTTTGAGCAGGGGGTTGGACCAGATGGCCCAGGAGGTCCCTTCCAACTCTACGATTCTATGATTCTATGATTCTATGATTCTATGAAGGCACACAGAGAGCAAAGAAGGGTCAGAGAATGTAAGAGAAAGGGAAAAAAGGGGGAATGGAAGAAGGAGAAATAGATGTGTAGTAGGAATTAAAGAGTTGGGTTGGGAAAAGGATGGAAATTAAGAAAGCAAGGAAAATATTTAGCCAGAAGAAAGGAACAAAGGAAATTAGCAGAAGGGAAGGAATGAGAGAACTGAAGAAGAACAAATGAAAAGGGAAAAATGAGAGGAAAGATGGAAAGAATGGTGAAGGGAAGAAGAGACAGAGAAAAAATGAATAAAGGAAAAATGAAAGGAAGAAAAGGAAGGAAAACAGAAGTGTGGTAATAAATAAAAGAGGGTGAGGAGGAAGAAAGGAATGAAAGGAGAAAGGACGGAAAGAAGGAAAAAAGGGAAAGTATGGAAAGGATGAAGGAGGTTTATAGATAGGGAAGTCTACTGAGTAGTGTTGAGCATTCCGATACCGCAAGTATCGGGTATCGGCCGATACTTGCTGTATCGGAATTCCGATACCGACTTCCGATATTTTTTTAATATCGGAATTCGGCATCGGAATCGGAAGTTCAGTTGATTGACGGCCTGACGTCATCATGATGCGCGGTGTGTGCGCATCATGATGCGCCGTCATTTCGGGCCTTCCGGGGGTCTCTGCCGGCCTGCCGGGGGGCTGTGCCGGCCTGCCGGGGGGCTGTGCCGGCCTGCCGGGGGGCTGTGTGGACTGCCCGGGGTCTGTACCGGCCTGCCGGGGGGCTGTGCCGGCCTGCCGGTGGTCTGTGCACCCTGTGGGGGTCTGTACCGGCCTGCCGGGGGGCTGTGCCGGCCTGCCGGGGGGCTGTGCTGATGTCCGGGGGTCTGTGCAGGCATCGTCCGATGGGACTACAAGTCCCATCGGGCGATGCCTGCTACCATGACAGTGATTGACACATTAGCCAATGATGGGACAGTAGTAGTCCCATCATCCGGCTAATGTGTTAAATGTTAAAAAAAAAAAAAAAAATACTACATACATACTACATGCTACATACATACTACATATATACTACATACATACTACATACATGCTACATACATACTACATATATACTACATACATACCACATACATACTGCATGCTACATACATACTACATGCATGCTACATATATACTACATGCTACATACATACCACATACATACTACATGCATGCTACATATATACTACATGCTACATACATACCACATACATACTACATGCATGCTACATATATACTACATGCTACATATATACTACATACATACCACATACATACTACATACATGCTACATACATACTACATACATACTACATGCATGCTACATACATACTACATACATACTACATGCATGCTACATACATGCTACATACATACTACATGCTACATACATACTACATATATACTACATACATACTACATACATACCACATATATACTACATACATACTACATGCATGCTACATACATACTACATGCTACATACATACCACATACATACTACATACATGCTACATATATACTACATACATACTACATACATACTACATGCATGCTACATATATACTACATGCTACATACATACCACATACATACTACATGCATGCTACATATATACTACATGCTACATACATACCACATACATACTACATACATGCTACATATATACTACATGCATGCTACATACATACTGCATGCTACATACATACTGCATGCTACATGCATGCTACATACATACTACATACATACTACATGCTACATACATACCACATATATACTACATACATACAATACATTCATACAATACATACATAGACATACAGTACATATAACATAGAGTAACATACTTACCAATACTTGTCACATTGTTCCCCGAAGCCATTGTCGTCTACGGAATAAATATTAACATAACAAACCACAAAAATACTCACCCACGATCCGAAGCAGTCCACGAGTGTATCCCACGACGATCTTGGGTAAAGAACTGCAGCATCAGCTGTTGCTGCCGTTCTCTACGGGCTGCAGGAATCCAATGACGGAAGGTAGGTATCCTTCCGCACTGTATTCCTCCGCCACTTAAAAAAAAAAAGTCCCTAGTCTCACTTTATGCCATTGCTGTGTGGGAATTTCCCACACAGCAATGGCATAAAGTGAGACTAGGGACTTTTTTTTTTTTTTAAGTGGCGGAGGAATACAGTGCGGAAGGATACCTACCTTCCGTCATTGGATTCCTGCAGCCCGTAGAGAACGGCAGCAACAGCTGATGCTGCAGTTCTCTACCCAAGATCGTCGTGGGACACACTCGTGGACTGCTTCGGATCGTGGGTGAGTATTTTTGTGGTTTGTTATGTTAATATTTATTCCGTAGACGACAATGGCTTCGGGGAACAATGTGACAAGTATTGGTAAGTATGTTACTCTATGTTATATGTACTGTATGTCTATGTATGTATTGTATGAATGTATTGTATGTATGTAGTATATATGTGGTATGTATGTAGCATGTAGTATGTATGTAGTATGTATGTAGCATGCATGTAGCATGCAGTATGTATGTAGCATGCAGTATGTATGTAGCATGCATGTAGTATATATGTAGCATGTATGTAGTATGTATGTGGTATGTATGTAGCATGTAGTATGTATGTAGCATGCATGTAGTATGTATGTAGTATGTATGTAGCATGCATGTAGCATGCAGTATGTATGTAGCATGCATGTAGTATATATGTAGCATGTATGTAGTATGTATGTAGTATGTATGTAGCATGTAGTATGTATGTAGCATGCATGTAGTATATATGTAGTATGTATGTAGCATGTAGTATGTATGTAGCATGCATGTAGTATATATGTAGTATGTATGTAGCATGCATGTAGTATATATGTAGTATGTATGTAGCATGCATGTAGTATATATGTAGTATGTATGTGGTATGTATGTAGCATGTAGTATGTATGTAGCATGCATGTAGTATGTATGTAGTATGTATGTAGCATGCATGTAGCATGCAGTATGTATGTAGCATGCATGTAGTATATATGTAGCATGTATGTAGTATGTATGTAGTATGTATGTAGCATGCATGTAGTATGTATGTAGTATGTATGTAGCATGCATGTAGCATGCAGTATGTATGTAGCATGCATGTAGTATATATGTAGCATGTATGTAGTATGTATGTAGTATGTATGTAGCATGTAGTATGTATGTAGCATGCATGTAGTATATATGTAGTATGTATGTAGCATGTAGTATGTATGTAGCATGCATGTAGTATATATGTAGTATGTATGTAGCATGCATGTAGTATATATGTAGTATGTATGTAGCATGCATGTAGTATATATGTAGTATGTATGTGGTATGTATGTAGCATGTAGTATGTATGTAGTATGTATGTAGCATGTAGCATGTATGTAGCATGCATGTAGTATATATGTAGTATGTATGTAGCATGCATGTAGTATATATGTAGTATGTATGTGGTATGTATGTAGCATGTAGTATGTATGTAGCATGCATGTAGTATATATGTAGTATGTATGTAGCATGTAGTATGCAGTATGTATGTAGCATGCATGTAGTATATATGTAGTATGTATGTTGCATGTAGTATGAATGTAGCATGTATGTAGTATGTAGTATGAATGTAGCATGTATGTAGTATGCATGTTGTATGTATGTAGCATGTAATTTTTTTTTTTTTTTTTACATTTAACACATTAGCCGGATGATGGGACTACTACTGTCCCATCATTGGCTAATGTGTCAATCACTGTCATGGTAGCAGGCATCGCCCGATGGGACTTGTAGTCCCATCGGACGATGCCTGCACAGACCCCCGGAGCCTGCACAGACCACCGGCAGGCCGGCACAGCCCCCCGGCAGGCCGGCACAGCCCCCCGGAGCCTGCACAGCCCCCCGGCAGGCCGGCACAGCCCCCCGGAGCCTGCACAGCCCCCCGGCAGGCCGGCACAGCCCCCCGGAGCCTGCACAGCCCCCCGGCAGGCCGGCACAGCCCCCCGGAGCCTGCACAGACCACCGGCAGGCCGGCACAGACCACCGGAGCCTGCACAGACCCCCTGGCAGGCCGGCACAGCCCCCCGAAAGGCCCGTACAGACCCCAGAGAGGCTGTACAAGGGCAGGAAAGGGTTTTTCTTATTCCGATACCGGAAGTCCCATAGACTTGAATGGGACTTCCGGTATCGGAATCGGCGACACCGATACTTTTTTTAAAGATCGGCCGATACCATCCGATACGATACTTTGAAGTATCGGATGGTATCGCTCAACTCTACTACTGAGTAAAGAAAGGGAGGAGGTTGGGACAAAGAATATGTTAGGAAGGAGGTAAGAAAGGAATAATAAAGGGTAAGGAGAATGGATGGAAAGGAGATAGATAGTTGAAAGATCAGTTTCATCGAACCTTGCTTCCACAACTAGTAATGTGAGCTCAGCGACTGGTGACACAATGCTATGTGTATGCAGTACGGAGCAATCCTCCAGGATGAGGTAATGCAATTTGGAAGAATATCCATCACTGGTTCCACAAGGAAGACAGATACCTGGCCAACATGGTGGAATAATGTGAACCCTGCCCTATTATCTATTGTATAGGGAGATCCAGAACTTGTCCTCAGATTCTCATCTCATGGAGTTACTGGGAAATAAATTGCGGTGGTATATGTGCACATATAGCAGCTGTTCTGTGCTGGATTACACCCTAAGGATAGATGCTGAAAGACCTCTTCCATCTTCAGGCCAGTGTTGGAGACTGAGCAAAGGCCCATAGACAATACTAAGATTAGAAAGTTCTTGTTTCAGCCCAGTGGAAGACTTTAAAGCTTTGGCCCGGAGCCCGAAGACCAGATGTTTTTCCTTGCACTTCCTCCGCAATAGTAAATATACTAAAGGAATCCAGAAAATGAAATAGACCCTGTGTTGATTTAATTTGTTTGCTCTTTCACCACTACTCAAGTCATCTCGAGACGGAGCTGCTGAAGGGAAGACAGTAATTAGATGTTTACCGAAAGACCGCTAATGTGATCAGTGCTTCGCCGCATGCAAGTTCTGACTCACTCGGGGCACTTTTTGTACGTTGAATGTTTTATTTGACAGCCCATGAGAAAATAATTTTATCAACATAGTTGTGTCTCTGAGGGGTAGAAGGTATAAAACAGTTCTGTATCAAAAACGTTTGTCCAACTTAGACTTTCTGCCCGTGAGTATTATATCTGGATCACGCAATGTTCCTGAGGCTCTGTCGTATTAAGTTATTGGATTCCCCACCAAATGGTGTCTCCACATGGCAACATAGCAGCAAAACGTTTCTGTTTTACTTTTCCAACTTTTTTTGCTTTTTATTGCAAGACCTCATTCATAATGGAAATAAATTCCACGTGGTGTAAAAAATATGCAAGCGATCCCCACCCTAAAGTGTATTTGGCGAGTACAAGCATGCCGATGCAATCCAACTTCACGGGAGACATAGTCTTCCTACACTACGACCTCTGTTTTGCAGGACACAGGTCGCTTGACTGCAGCTTGCAGAACAGCAGGTCCTGGTTGTAGCTTCGTGATGATGTCAGCGTGTCTGAACGCTGACGTCCTGTGCATACCTTGGTGTGATGACATCACGGTGTCGGTCCACCCACGCCTTGTCACTGGAATCTCCAAGGTTAGATGAGTACATGATATTTTTTGTTATAATATTCTGTGGGGTCCATCAAACAGCATGGTAGCTACTACGGAAGGACATAAACAGCTGGGGGCTACTAAGGGAGGCCATTATGCAGCATGTGAGCTACTATGGGATCTATCATACAGTGTGGGGGCTACTAAGGGGGCCTTCAACAACATGAGGGCTGCTAAGGGGTCTATCATACAGCGTGGAAGCTGCTAAGGGGTTCCATCATAGAGTGTGGGGGCTGCTAAGGTGGGCTATCATAGAGAATTTGGAATACAAAGAGGGTCATCGTACAGAATGGGGGCTACTAAGGAGCCTTCATATAGTGTGAACCTACTGTGGGGACCATCATACACAGTGAGGGCTATAAAGGGGGGTGTAATACAGAGTAAGGGCTACCAAAGGAACCATTATAGAGAGTGGTGGCTACTAAGAAGAGTTATCAAACAGTGTGGGGAGTACTAAAAGGGCCATCATACAGAGTAGGATCTTCTAAGGGGCCATCATACCGAGTAGGGAATAGGGTCTACTAAGGGGGCCATCATACAGAGTCGGGACTACTGAGGGGGTCATCATACAGAGTCGGGACTACTAAGGGGACCATCGTACAGAGTAGGAACTACCCAGGGGACCATCATACAGAGTAGGATCTTCTAAGTGGGCCATCATACAGAGTAGGGACTAGGGTCTACTAAGGGGGTCATCATAGAGAGTAGGGACTACTAAGGAGACCTTCGTACAGAGTAGGAACTACCAAGGGGGCCATCATACAGAGTAGGGGCTTCTAAGGGGGCCATCGTACAAAGTAGGAACTACCAAGGGGGCCATCATAAAGAGCATGATAAGTCAGTAGGATGAGGAGTTTGTGCAGGTCGGGGATAGATAGGGATGATCCAGGAAATGTTAGAAGTCAAATGTCTTTGCTGAAAATTCTGCAAACGAGTCCTGGCTGGAGAAGTTGTCATTTCGGTCTGGGAAATATGAAAAACACAGGAAAAGTGAACAACTCCATCAGAAAGAACATCAGCTGTAAGTCACTTTCTATAACTGTGCTGTGATCTCTAGGACTAGTATCTACCATTTTATGGTCACCATATGGTGATAATATCGGTATTGGTCTTTGTATAGAGATTTTTAGTAACAGAGTGGTCATCTGCTGAGGTTCCCCTATACTCATGATTAGGAGGCTTAAAACATGGTTACCTAAGTTAGGGGTCCACTGAGATGTGTCACCATCCGGAGGTGAGCCCCTAGCTACGCCTCTGCCAGGGCTTCACAGAAAATTGTGACTTTCACCTCTGTAAGGAGATCACTGGGTTCAGATCGGTTACCATGGCAGCAAGGGCCTACTGAAGACTGCCATTTTGGTGCTCCTATGAAGCCCAGCCTATGGCTATGGCTAGGCTTCATAAGAGATCAGGAATTTTACTATTTAGTGCAATACTACGGTATTGCTGTACGAGACCGTACAAGCGATCAGTCCCCAGGAGGATGTGTAAAAATTAATAATTAAAAATGTTTTTAAAAAAATAAAAACGTGTAAAAGCTTAAATTGACCTCTTTCCATCAATTCAAAAATACAGAAATCTAAAAAGTAAAAAAAAAAAAAAATAGAAACATTTGGTGTCATCACCACATCTGTAAAAATCCAATCTATCAAAATTTGAGATTAACTTAACCCATGGGGTAAACTTCCATAAAAAAATCAGAATGTCGGAAATGGCTTTGTTTTGTTTCCAAACTTTTCCCCCCCAAAAATCCATAAAAAAGCAATAAAAACATCATATGTACCCAAAATGGAACAAATAAAAATAAGACCTTGGAACACAAAAAAAAAAAAAACAAGCTATCACACAAATCCTCATCTGGATATGACACTGGTAAAATAAAAAGTTATGTCCCCAGATGAAGAGGAGGAAAAAAACACAAGAGCAAACTAAAAATTGCCCAGTCATGAAGGGGTTAGGGATGTAATAATTAGCCCCTGGCATCAGCTCTGCTCATTTATTATATGGAGGCTGAATGGTCCCTGAGCGATGATGCGGCTGTCATCCTGCTG
Organism: Dendrobates tinctorius; assembly: GCF_039654945.1. Classification (NCBI taxonomy): domain Eukaryota; kingdom Metazoa; phylum Chordata; class Amphibia; order Anura; family Dendrobatidae; genus Dendrobates; species Dendrobates tinctorius. The sequence goes on along the minus strand of NW_027361707.1, from coordinate 298,541 downwards.
CTCTTCCTGATGCCATCTATCGTGGTCTCAGCTTCTGTGCCTGCTCTTAGATTTAAGGGGGGATGTGTTATCAGAAAATGACTAACTCGTTAAATCAAGTTTTCAATTACATTTATGTTTTTAGATTTTTTTTATTTATCATTTTCCATGTCACAATTATTATTAAGAAAAAATCTTGCAGTTTTTACTCTGACCAGAAAGCTGTACAATAGACTGGCACTTCTTGCTCTGCAGAGATAATGTTTCAGCAGTGTCATTACAATGCTGATACAATGACTGATAACACCTCTATACACAGTAAATACCACAGGATCCACCATTCACAATGGGTGATATCACAGCTCACCTCCTCTTCCTCCTGTACAATAACTGATAACACCTCTATATACAGTTTATAATACAGGATTCACCATTCACAATAGGTGATGTCACAGCTCACTTCCACCTCATGTATAATGACTGATAACACCTCTATACACAGTAAATACCACAGGATCCACCATTCACAATGGGTGATATCACAGCTCACCTCCTCTTCCTCCTGTACAATAACTGATAACACCTCTATATACAGTATATAATACAGGATTCACCATTCACAATAGGTGATGTCACAGCTCACTTCCACCTCATGTATAATGACTGATAACACCTCTATATACAGTAGATAATACAGGATCCACCATTTCAATAGGATATGTCACAGCTCACCTCCTCCTGTACAATGACTGAAAACACCTCTATATACAGTACATAACACAGGATCCACTATTCAAAATAGGTGATATCACAGCTCACCTCCACCTCTACAATGACTGATAACATCTCTATATACAGTAGATAGCACAGAACCCACCATTGACAATAGGTGATGTCACAGCTCACCTCCTCCTCCTCCTGTACAATGACTGATAACATGTTTAAATACAGTAAATAACACAGGATCCACCATCCATAGGTGATGTTACAGCTCACCTTGTCCCCTTACTGATAATTCCACTATATACAGTAGATAACACAGGCTCCAACATTCACAATAGCGATATCACAGCTCACCTCCTCCTCCTGTACAATGACTGATAACACCTCTATATACAGTAAATAACAAAGGATCCACCATTCACAATAGGTGATGTCACAGCTCACCTCCTCCTCCTGTACAATGACAGATAACACGTCTATACACAGTAGATAACACAGGATCCACCATTCACAATAGGTGATGTCACAGCTCACCTCCTCCTCCTGTAAAATGACTGATAACACCTCTATATACAGTAGATAACACAGGATCCACCATTCATAGGCGATGTTACAGCTCACCTTGTCCCCTGTTCTGCTCAGTGACCTCTGCACAGGTTACAGAGAATTAGTGCATATGCATTTAGGCCTGTCTGGTTTGTTTCTGAATTTTTTGGAGGATTTTTTCCTCTTTTTGAGGTTTTCATGTTAGAGTAGGACTGGCAAGTGTAAGGAACTTTGGCGCAGTTTGCCAGCTTCCGTATTAAGGCCTTAATATCAACCAATACCTTACATATATTTATATGTTTTTTGTGCACTTTTTATATTTTTTCCAGGGTGCAGTTGGGCCCAAATGGTTCTGCACACTTGTGGCCTCTGTTCACACGGGATGCATTATAGTTAGCACTGGGCTGCCCCCCTATATGGTGTTACTAAGAGGCTGTGAACCAGAAGCCCTGCATTCCCTGTGTGAACACTGCCACATGCGGATTATTTCTTCTGCACTGGTGTACCACATGGCCAATCCCTGATTGTAGGCTGGCTGTTTCATTTGCCATTTATGCACCTGTGCAGCTGCCATTTTACTTGGGTCCGCTGCACCTTGTCTTAGTGCAGATGCATTTAGGCCTGCCTGGTTTGTATCTGAATTTTTTGGAGGATTTTTTCCTCTTTTTGAGGTTTTCAGGTTACAGAGAATGCCCACAGCACTCTCCCATAGAAAAAACACAGTATGACAAACGTGCATGAATACTCTGTTGTAAAATATATGTAATAGTAAGCAGTAAGTGCTAGTAAGAGATGATATCAAAAACAGGGTATTTAGTTGATACGTTTTTTTGCAAAAAATGTATACCAAGCCACTCCACCACGTCACGGTAACTCTTCTCGGAGCAGTCCTATCTAATGTATTTAACACCTGACCATGTGAACAATACCTACATGAGCAGGATTCATAAAGGTGCTGCACGGTATGGGCACGCTGGGCAAAATGGCTTTTTATGTGCATGTCCCACAAGAGAGAGGCCGGGATCTCCCAAAGCTTGCATAAGCAAGAAATTAATGGATTAAAATGAACAGGTCAGTAAGAAACTGTTCACACCACCCGAAGACTGAAACACAGAAAAAACACATTATGACAAACGTGCATAAATACTCTGTCGTAAAATATATGTAACAGTAAGCAGCAAGTGCTAGTAAGAGTAATCACAACTTTACAGACCCTAGGAGCGCCATGGATGTAACAGGCGCTCGGCAGGGGGTTTATCTATTTTGCAGACTTGTATGAATGAACCCGGAGGTCTGACAGGTGGAGATTTTGCAGACTCACGTCATGGGGGATTGTGTTTTGTGATCTTGATAAACACGAACCTCCATGTACCAGGACATCTGTACAGCAGGACTTGCCCGCACCTTCATAGAGGAGCCATGAGTATGGTGCAATCCTCAGGCATTATTCATAGGCATTCATCTCCTTCCAGTCAAGCAGTGGTTCAGCAGCACATGCATCACAGGTGGAAGAGCAGACCTAGCTGTGTATGGCTCAAGCACATTTTCCACATTATTGGGATTATTCAATATTCTCTTCTTCTAAGTAGAACCCCATTACAAAATATGGAAACATTTTTTTTTTTTTGCTGCTTAAATTTACACTTATGGCCAAAAGTGTTGGCACCCTTGAAACTGTTCTATAAAATGAAATATTTCTCCCAGAAAATTATTACAATTACACATATTTTGTTATACATATGTTTATTTCCTTTGCATATTGGAACAACACAAAAAAAATGAGTAAAAAAAGCAATTTGAACATAATTTCACACAAAACACCAAAAATTGTCAGGACAAAATTGTTAGCACATTTCCAAAAGGGTGGCTAAACAACTTTGTTTAAAGCATGTGATGCTCGTTCAAACTCACCACATAGACCCCTATATACAGCATGAGCCCCCACATACTCTCCTATATACAGTACGAGCCCCCACATAGATTCCTAAATACAGCGTGAGCCCACATGTAGTCTCTCTATATACAGTATGAGTCCCCCAAAGACTCCTATATACAATGTGTGCCCTCACATAGCCTCCTATATACAGTATGAGCCTGCACATCGCTTCCTATATACAGTATGATCCCCACATAGTCTTCTATATACAGTATGATCCCCACATAGTCTTCTATACACAGTATAGTCTTCTATATACAGTATGAGCCCCCACATAGATTCCTAAATACAGCGTGAGCCCACATGTAGCCTCTCTATATACAGTATGAGTCCCCCAAAGACTCCTATATACAATGTGTGCCCTCACATAGTCTCCTATATACAGTATGAGCCCCACATAGTCTTCTATACACAGTATGAGCCCCACATACTCTCCTATATACAGTACGAGCCCCCACATAGTCTTCTATATACAGTGTGAGCCCTCACATAGATTCCTAAATACAGCGTGAGCCCACATGTAGCCTCTCTATATACAGTATGAGTCCCCCAAAGACTCCTATATACAATGTGTGCCCTCACATAGGCTCCTATATACAGTAATAGCCTGCACATCGCTTCCTATATACAGTATGAGCCCCACATAGTCTTCTATACACAGTATGAGCCCCACATAGATTCCTAAATACAGCGTGAGCCCACATGTAGCCTCTCTATATACAGTATGAGTCCCCCAAAGACTCCTATATACAATGTGTGCCCTCACATAGTCTCCTATATACAGTATGAGCCTGCACATCGCTTCCTATATACAGTATGAGCCCCACATAGTCTTCTATACACAGTATGAGCCCCACATACTCTCCTATATACAGTACGAGCCCCCACATAGTCTTCTATATACAGTATGAGCCCCCACATAGATTCCTAAATACAGCGTGAGCCCACATGTAGCCTCTCTATATACAGTATGAGTCCCCCAAAGACTCCTATATACAACGTGTGCCCTCACATAGGCTCCTATATACAGTAATAGCCTGCACATCGCTTCCTATATACAGTATGAGCCCCACATAGTCTTCTATACACAGTATGAGCCCCACATAGATTCCTAAATACAGCGTGAGCCCACATGTAGCCTCTCTATATACAGTATGAGTCCCCCAAAGACTCCTATATACAATGTGTGCCCTCACATAGTCTCCTATATACAGTGTGAGCCCACACATTGCCCCCTACATACAGTTTGAGTCCCCACATGGCCTCATAAACACAGCATGAGCCCACACATACCCTCTCTATATACAATAAAAAGAGAGAAGAGCCAGCACTGCCAGTGGTCAGAACGCATAACATGAGGTGCATATGCACATATCTTACTGCATTCAGAATGAGACATTTAGCAGTGCTGGCTCTTCTCTTTTTTTATTGCAAATTGGTTTTGTGGCTGACCACCACTGTTGCCGTGCACGCTGGGTCATGTTCGCCATCTTTTCTGTGTTTATTGTGATTGATCTAGGCTGCTGTGCACACTCACGGCAGCCCCGCCCTGCCCCAGGCTTTATTTATTTTTGCATCCATGTCTGAGCCTGCATTGCCCTTCATCTGTGTTTGCTGGTCAGGCAGTGTGTGGAGGTCAAACCTGAGATGTCTGTGTTCAGACCTGGTTGGCCTTCATCTGCACCTGCTCCATCTAGCTGCACGGGAGTGATGCAGATATGCTTCAGGTATGGATTGCATTTGATATGGTCTTGCTTTTAAAACATTTAGGAGGCCGCAATGGCACAGTGAATAAATAAAAATGTAGAGTAGGAAACCCCATATGAGATTGCCTTGGCGTGGCGGGGTGGCTCAATATATTGATCAATATTTTGCTAAATGTCTCATTTTGAATGCAGTAAGATATGTGCTTATGCACCTCATGTTATGCGTTCTGACCACTGGCAGTGCTGGCTCTTCTCTCTCTCTATATACAGTATGAGCCCCCACAAAGATTCCTATTTACAATGTGAGCCCTTACATAGCCATCTATATACAGTGTGAGCTCCCATATAGCTCCCTATATACACTGTGAGCCCTCACATAGCCTCCTATGCACAACGTGAGCCCTCACACAGCCTCCTATTTACAGTGTGAGCCCTCACACAGCCTCCTCTTTACAGTGTGAGCCCTCACGTACTTGCTATATACAGTATGAGCACCCACATACTTCCTATATACAGTCTGAGCCTTTACATAGCCTCCTATATACAGTGTGAGCCCTCACATAGCCTCCTATGTTCAGTATGAACCCCAACATAACCTGCTAAATACAGCATGAGCCCACATGTAGCCTCCTATATACAGTTTGAGCCAGCACAAAGACTCCTATATACAATGTGAGCCCTCACATAGCCTCCTATATACAGTGTGAGCCCTCAGATAGCCTCCTACATACAGTGTGAGCCCTCACATAGCCTCCTACATACAGTGTGAGCCCTCACATAGCCTCCTACATACAGTGTGAGGCCACATATAGCCTCCTATATACAGTATGAGCCCCCAAATAGCTTCCTATATACAGTGTGAGCTCTTATACAGCATCACAAAACCTCCTATACACAGTGTGAGCCGTTATATAGCTATATATACTACAGTATGAGTTCCCACATAGTCTCCTATATAAAGGCACACATTGTACACAAATATTAAAAAAAAAACAATAACACATACTTCTCTCCTGTTCCCTGGTGCTCTCCACTGGTCCCACGGTTCAACTTCTTATGGCCAGCGCATACATGTTGGCATGATGACGACATGGCATCGGCGATGGCTTATGACTTCATCGCACCAGTACACCACAGAAGAGGCTATGGGAGCTTCCCTGGAGCTGCTCTGTCAGTCTGTATTGCTGGCAGGAAAGCTACCTGCCCAAAGATATGCGCCGCCAACAGTGGCGCACAAAACATTATAATGGGGGCAGTCTTACCATGGAGCTCCCCATAGTGTCTGCCCCCCAGTAGCCCAGATTGCCATCATTATACTCCCCCTATGCCTGTAGGTGAACACATATCTATTAGGGATCCGTTTGGGATCTAGGGCAACCTCCTCTATGTGGGCCAATTTGATCCAACTCCCCAAAAACAGCTGGACTACCCATTACCAGGATCAGCCAGTACCAAAATCATTTAGTGCCCTCACAGGAGACTTTTTTTCTTGAAGCATTTTATGAATTGGTGTTTGGTGTTTTTTCCTTTTCGGTGTTTTGCCGCCTTTTGACTTGGCAATGTCAGTTCTTTTTTTTCCCCTTAGGGAGGTTTTAAAGGCGTTGTCAAAAAAAAAGCCCTGAAAAAAAAAACCTCTCTTTATGAACAGCAAAGTGGATTTTTTCATCGGAATGAATAAAAATATTATTCTAACAGAATCTGGAATGATTTATTATGTGGATTTTGGAGCAGAACTGCTTCCAAATTACTTAAAAAAAACTTAGTAGCTAACGTGAATGTGATCGCGCCGGTCCTGCGAGTGTCCAGCAATTGCTCCTAGACTCCGGCATTGGCTGGTTCCCTTAGAAATGATCTTTGAAAAATTAAATATAAAAGGAAAAATATGAGTTAATTGAGGGCAAATTTAACCCCTTCTCACCATGGCCAATTATAACTTTTGGGCATTCGAGTTTTTCTCCTCTGTTTCTGAGAGCCATAACTTTTCTATTTTTCCTTTGACTTAGCGATGTTTCTCTTTGGGCATGTTGTTTTGAAGGAACAATTGTAGTTTTGAACATCAATCTCTTTACTATTTTACTGAAATATGCGAAAAGGTAAAATAGTGAAAAAAGATTCCATTCTGTTTTTTGAGTTTTTTGATTTTATGGCACTGATTGCGTTCTTATAATGGTCTGGCAGCATGAGTCTTCAGGTCAGCACAATTACAGTGATACCAAATTTATGTTGTTTTTTTATATTTTAGAAATTTGAACCTTGTAAAAAAAAAAACATGTTATTTTGTGTTGCCATGTTCAGAGACCCTTAACTTTTATTTCTAAACCTAAGGACTTGTTTTTTGCATACCAGGTTGAAGATTTTAATGGTACCAATTTGTGGCTTATATGACTTTTTGATCGCCTTTTATTGCATTTTTGGGAAACATTTGGCAAATAAAAATTACAATTTTGATGTTAGGATTTTTTTTTTTCCTTTATGGCTAAATAATTTTATATTCTCATAAATTACACTTATGAAGATTCAGTATTTCCCACATCTGTAAATTTTCTTCTATTATTATTTCTTTATTTTTGGACTGGGGAAAATCTGGCACATTTGAATTTTAATGTTTTTTTTTTTTTTAAACTTTTGTATTTTTAAATTTCACTTTACTTTTTAGTCCCTATAGGGGACTTAACTGGTGATCGCTTGCAATTCTTCCTTATTGTTGTATTCAGTGAAAATCACGGTCACCTATAAGTCCAAGGATGATGGCAAACATTTAGTTATCGTATGGGTGCTTGTTTTTGTGCATTGAGCTCTAGAATTAATTGATACTATTTTGGGATACATATGAATTTTTTTTGGGGGGGAGTATTGTGTCGAAATATCGACAATTTTGTGGTTTCTATTTTTTTATTATCAGCTTTTAACTACAGTTTGAATTAATTTTAGATTTTGATAGTTTGAATATTTTGAGACCAATCCAGCCATTAAAATTCTGATGTCAGAGATTGACAACGTCATCGAAATGTCCAAACAGCAATGATAGGAGCAAGCTCCAGTTGCTGCAGTTACAGAAAGATGTCGGCGTTCAGCTGCTGGTTCCCCTCCATATACGCTGCACAAAACCTGTGATGAAAATGTACACTAAAGCATTAAAAATTAAAGCTGAGCCATGACTGTAAACTTCTTGAAGAAAAACTGCCCTTGTTGCACAAATTTTCGTAGCCTTAAAGGAGCCATTCATCATTGAGGACTTATTTATTTATTTGAATGCAATCGGGGCTAAAATTAATTTTTGCAATTGGTTTTCAATTTTTCATAACATTTTTACAACATTTAAGAATTTGCAACTCTTATCTCTCTTTTCCTGAGCTCCTCGCAGCAGATTTACGACCACAGACCACATCAAAGTTGAAGCTTACAAAAAGCCAAACAGTACAAAATGTTTAATGAAATCCAAATGTAAAAAATAATTTTTGCCATAAATACATTCATTTAAGTAAAAAAAAAATTGTCCCCAAAGGTGTCAGAATTTGATTTTCATGAACATGAACACAGGAAAAATAGCTGAGAAGAAATATTAATAGGCTCTATATATACATAGGGCGTAGCTGCTTTTAATAACGTTTAATGTTCACAAATCATAGTTAATGGCGCTGCCGTAATTATTTCCTATTAATGCTTTTCCTATGAATCAGCTGAGAACTGTTCAGAAATTGACTTGCGATTCTGTTGGGATCAAATTAACATCTTGAGATTTGCCAAATAATTTCTTACAACTCCGGCGATTTCATTTAGGAATTTTCAATGAAGGACATTGAACATTTTTGATGAAGCGAACACTCAGTCATTCGTCCATTTTTCACCTCCGTGTTCCGTGTTCTATTTGTGTTTTTCACAAATTTGAATTTTGAACCCAATAAGAATTTGGCTTTCATTTTTTCCCTCTCCTTTTTCAACGCGCCATAACCTTTTTATTTTCTTGTCTATGTAGCTGAATGAAGGCTTGTTTGTGGGAATAGATGAAGTTTTCATTAACTTAATTTTTTTTTAATTTACATTTCCAGTATGGGTTAGACAAATTTAGATTTTGATAGATCACACGTATATGGAAGCAGAGATGGCCAATATGGAAATTTTTGTAATATTTTTTTGTTTTTAACTTGACATAAAGATATATAGATAGCTTTGGCAGGGTTAAATAAGTTTCCATAGATTGGTAAGCTCAGAGGGGGCTTGTCGAGTGATAGATAGGAGAGAGGTGCCTCCCCCTGCATAATTGAAGCATCACTCCAGCGTTTTTTTATCACACCGCTGGAGTGGCGCTTTAAATGTAAGTTCCCAGCCTTCGCTCTTATGCTCACCTATTGGCGGCTTCACCTTTCGTTCGTACGCTACTCCGATCCCGCGGCGCCAACTTGTGCCCATAACTTCTGACAGGCCGGAAGTCAGATGTTACATCCCAAGAGCTCAATGCAGGTCAATGAGATAGACTTGTATTGAAAGTACCCCAACGCGCTCCAGCAGACAGACGGACCGGAGAGACGCTGGAAAAGAATGAAGGGGATGGCAGGTAAGTATAATACAGAGGGCAAGGGGGCTTACAATTAAAGCGCCACTACAACAGTGCAATAGAAAAACACTGGAGTGGTGCTTTAAACATTGCAGCCTGTATTGAACATTACATGTAAGGAGGTAAATGGTCGGGATCTGAGTTATCTCCAATCATGGCTGCTAGCACAGGGTTTCAGCTGTATAATAGAGCTGGTGCTTCCAACAGATGGCGCGTGTACTGCTAATAATAATAAGTATGGGAAGTGGACGAATATAGAGTCCAAAGTGTAGGCCATACTGTCAACACAAGAATAAAAAAGTAGGGCAAGGAAACACCAATCCACATAGTCAAGGACAGGTGTATGTCAACACTCTACAAGTAGAGATGAGCGACTTTGCCATTTTTAGGGTCGAGTCGGGTTTCATGAAACCCGACATTTGCAAAAGTCGGGTCGAACGAAATCGGCTGACTATAGGGAAAAGTCGGAGGCCGACTGAAACACGAAACCCAATGCAAGTCAATGGGGAAGCAGAGACGGCAGGGAGTGGAGGACAATAAACACACCAACAGTGCCAATTTCAATGCCAAAAACATCAATTCTTATTACTGAAGCTTGTCAACCTTAATTTACTTCATAATAATAGTTACGCATTGAAAACTGGGGGTTATTTGGCTGAAGTTGTGGGGGGGTAGGGCTGGCTCCAGGTTTTCGAGTGCCCTGGGCCAAAGTGTGTCAGTGCGCCCCTTTGACACATACCACAACTCATGATGCTCCGATACAGCACAGAAATATAGGTGTACTACAATGACAAATACTTCACTGCTTACATGACATGACTGATCTATTTTAAATTGTACAGTAGCTCAAAAACAGGACAGTATATTACTCCATACAGTATTATGGCCACCACATTGTGCGCCATACAGAATAATGAGCCCCATATATTTCTCCATACAGAATAATTGGTCACATATAATGTTCCATTCAGTATATGATGAGCTCCACATAATGCTATAGTCATCATGGTCCCTATGGACGATGCTCCAGTGTGTTATGGGCCCAAATAATGCTCCATATAAAATGGGCCCCATTTCTAATGCTCCAGTGTATAATGTGCCCCATAGATGCTGCTCCAGTGTCTGATGTCCCCCATTTGGAATGCTCCAGTATATGATGGGCCTCATGGATGATGCTCCAGTGTATGATGGGCCCTAATAATGCTCCATATATAATGGGCCCCATTTCTAATGCTCCAGTGTATAATGTGCCCCATAGATGCTGCTCCAGTGTCTGATGTCCCCAATCTGGAATGCTCCAGTATATGATGAGCCTCATGGATGATGCTCCAGTGTATAATGGGCCCCGTAAATGCTGCTCCAGTGTCTGGTCTGATGTCTCCCATTTGGAATGCTCCAGTATATGATGGGCCCCATTTTTAATTAACCCAGGCATAGTATGTGAAAAGATCTCCATGGAGTAATCTGAAGTGTTTGCTGCTGCATCCTTCACTTTTTGTGTGGATGAAGGACACAAGGAAAGGGGTTGCTCCTAACCAGAAGCCTGCACATACGACTCAGTGCTTGCATTTTTTAAACTTCAGAAGAGGAGGCGATAGAGCTGGAGGCTGTTTCAGCAATGTAAGCCACAAACCGTTCCTGATGCTCCGGCTTTAAAAGCAGTGTACCTACTCCCAGAAAATGGAGCCTTACAGGCCTTCCAGAGCTACACCATGATGCAGGCTCAACACCTCCTGCCTTAGATGCTATTGTGTTTTTGGCACTACCAGCAGATGCACCACCACCACCATCAGTACCAGGTGGCCCCCCACGCCCACGTCCGCATCCTCTTCCACCATATTTCCTCATGTTTTGGAAAATGGACCCAAAATACCAGCAGATATATGGTACTGTATCAGAAGCGTACAGCTCTATACAGTCTAGGGAAAACAGTAAATCTCTGCATATATTTCATGAGTCATACACAGACGCTCACAGGCTCAGTATGGATTACCCAATAAAATAAAAAGTTGAAAAAGGGTACAGTATCACCAGATAAAAGGTATATATAGTATAGCGTAAACATTCTGACTCTCCATATACATTTCAGGAGGCAGACACAAACGCTCTCAGGCCCAGTATGGATTACGCAAGAATATGAAAAGCTGTAAATGGATAATGTAACATAAGCATACAGCTGTATACAGTGTTGAGGTAATCTTAAAGCTCCAAATATATTGCCAAGTAACAGACAGACGTTCACAGGCTCATTATGGATTACATCAGAATTTAAAAAGTAGAAAAAAGGGAAAGGTAGTCGAAGGGTACAACAGTATACAGTGTTGTGCTACTTTTAAATCTTCGTATATATTTCAATCTCAGTAAGCTAGTCCAGACTCTCCGCTACTGGAAACTACATGGATACAAGTACAGATGGAAAGTTGAGTGTTAGCAGAAATTTGGGAATTACTCATCGTGGGAAAACCTCCCGGTAGATGTTGCAGAGGCGATGCAGACCCTCAATTACTCTGTCTGTGGAGACAGCGAAAACGGTTCTTTGTGAAGAAAGGATTGCTTTATCGCAGTAGCGTGGATCACATCACCGTTACTCGTCTCCATCAAATTGTGATCACAGTGAGAGATGTAGACATGGTCCTCACTGCCTATCATGATGTGTCTGGTCATTTTGGAGTGCAAAAGACAGAAGCCACAGGCCGTAGGCGAATCTATTGGATTGGCATGAGAGGAGACATTGAAAAATGGTGGCAGGAATGTCACACGTCTGTGACTATCACAACTGTGAAAGGTGATCATAAAGCACCACTGCATCCGCTTGTAAGTTGACGTCCAATACAAATGGTAGCCATTGATCATATGAAGGTAGAGGCCAGCAGGACAGGCCATAGCTAGATCTTAACCATCATCGATGAATACACCAAATTTCTAGTGGCCGTTCCTCTGAAGGATTTAACTGCCCAGACTACACAGCGGTGGAGCAGGGAGAGGTAAGCATTGCAACTTGCAAGTGCTGTGGCCATGACCAAGCATGGGGGCACACTCATGGTCGACGGTACTGGCACAGGGCCCCTCATAGTACGCTAGTGTGTCTGATGGCGAGTGGGCCCCCCCACCGTCAGAGACACTGTATTGCACTGAGGGGCCCTGTGCCAGTGCCGTAGGCCATCAGTGGGCCCATGCACCTGTTCAGAGCAACGGCACATGCCCGGGTGCGCCAGGTATTGACCCCAGCCCTTGGGGGGGTGGGCAGCCCTGTTAGGGAGGTTTAAAAAATGGCATATGTTGATGTGTTGGCTGGACATTCAGCTGCTGCAAAGGGTGGAATTGGGCAAGTCCGAGGAAGAGGAGGACAAAAACGAGGCAGTTTTCTGGCAACCTATGTGTCATCAGGGAAAGGTGGGACAAAATCCTTTGAAACCCATGCATGGTTCATTTTAATGAAGGTTAGATCATCAACATTTTGGGTCGACAGATGGGTCCTTTTTTCTGTCAAGATTGATCCAGCAGCACTGAAGACTCTTTCAGATAACACACTAGCAGCAGGGTAAGCGAGCTCCTGTAAGGCATATTGTGCCAATTCAGGCCAGGTGTAATAGTCAAAGGGAAATGACCTGTGAGGGAGAACATTGATATGGGAGGAGAAGTAGTTTGTAACCATAGTTGACAACTACTGTCTCCTGTCACTTTTAATCGATGCAGTATTAGCAGTCGTGTGAGCGGTACTTGAGAAATCATTACACAACATGGTCATTAAAACCCTGTCTCCAAAGCCACTTCGGCTGTGTGCACCACGAACACCTCTTCCATTGTGACCACTACGGCTCATGGGAGAACCAGCACCGCTGCTGTCTGCTGGGAAAGCCTCAAACAAACGGTTTACCAGAGTTGCTTGTTTGTTAGCCAGTATTATCTCTAGATTCTCCTGTGGCATGATGTTGTGTAATTTGCCTTTGTAGAGTGGATGGAGGATGCTGGCCAACCAGTAGTCGTCATCCCTCATCATTTTGGCAATGCGGGGGTCCCTTTTTAGGATCCGCACGACATAATCGCACATGTGGGCCAATGTTCCAGGTGTCAATGATGCACTGCCACTGCTGGGTGGAGGAGCACATTCTTGCAAATCCACATCCCTACAGTCATGCACAAACACTGTACATGACCTTGGAACGCCAACATTTTCTCTTGCCCCTGAGAAGCATCTTCCTGCCCAAAATAATCATCCCCCTCATCCTCCTCCTCCTCTTCCTCCACCTCATCCAGGACAGTTCCCTGACCAGACAATGGCTGACTGTCATCAAGGCTTCCCTCCTCCTCTGCAGACGCCTGATCCTTAATGTGCAAAACACAAGCCGCGGAGACACCATCACATGTTTCTCAACGCAAGCAATGACTAGCCAGGTCTTTCCCCGGGAGGGAACAACCACGGGAAGGGCAGTCTCCATTGAAGGAAACCACCTATGCCAAAACATGGTATCCATCCACAGGCAGCTGTTTCGGGGTATTGCCCCTCATCAGTGTGGAGTAGGAAACTGGCCAGTAGGAGCAATGCCTAGCAGAAGACTGTGAAAAATGAGGATGAATGAACTCATGGAGATCAACATCCAACACTGCGGAGACACCATCACATATTTCTCAACGCAGTGATTCTAGGGCAATGCCCCCACCCTTATGGGAAATATGTAAATATATGCAGTGTTGGATGTTGAGCAGCATATGAGGGAAGTAGCGGTGGACCGGACAGAGTGAGAGGGGGTTGGTGATGGTATTGGTGGTGATGGCCTAGATTCAGTGTTGTGTTGCAAAACCATCGTGATTCCCTGAGTGCTTTGACCTTGCGACGACACCTCCACATTTAGTGCTGGTGGTGTGCTCAATGGTGGCAGTGGTCTTACAGTAGGGGAAGCGATGGAGCGTTGCTGGCTACCTTCAGTCGGAGCAGGCGCACATGTGCTACCTGAGGTTTTGTAGTCCGTCGACGCTTGCAAGTGCATGTTGATTAAATGTCTAAGCATGCAACTGGTATTCAAATTTCTGAGTTGTTTACCTCGGCTAAAGGTCCTTCCACACTTCTTACAGGTAACCTTTGCCTCATCAGTAGGATTTTGGACAAAGAAGTGCCACGCTGCACTCTTCCTACTATGGTATACATTTTCTGGCCTTGCACGCTGTGCTAAGTTGACCGTCTGGCCAAGCTGTCCTGCAACTCTTTTAGTTTTTGTTCCACGTTTTTGGACAGCTACGGGCCTGCCAGATAACCGCTGCTGCGATGTCAATGCCTGCTGCGGATCCTTCTCCTTATCTGAACTATTGCCAGCGCTTCCCTCCTCCCCCAATGGATGACAATCCGGGTCAAGAACTGGGTCATCCATCACCTCCTCTTCAAAGTCCTCTGCACCTTCCTCTTTACCTTCCTCTGTGTCACTGTGTAAGGAGGTATAGTATGTGGGAAGGGGCACCTGAGTTTTTTATCAGGGTCAGATTCTGGCTCAGTAGACTGCGAGGGCAATGTAGTGCTGTGGGTGAATGTACCAGCAGAATCATCTAGCAGTGGCTGTGCATCAGTGCACTCCATGTCAGATTCATCTTGGACTGGGGAATTCAGGATTTGACTGGATAACACAGGCATGGTATGTGAAAAGAGCTCCATGGAGTAATCTGAAGTGTGGGCTGCCGCATCCTTAACTTTGGACACAAGGAAAGGTGTTTTTCTTGACCAGAACCCTGCACTGACGACTCCATGCTTGCAGGTTTTGAACGTTCAGAAGAGGAGGCAATAGAGCTCGTGGCTGTTTCGACAATGTACGCCAAAACCTGTTCCTGATGCTCTGGCTTTAAAAGCAGTTTTCCTACTCCAAGAAAAGGGAACCTTACAGGCCTTCTTGGGCCAGACAATGATGCAGGCTCAACACCTCCTGCCTTAGCTGCTATTGTGCTTTTGCCAGAACCAGCCGATGCACCACCACCATCAGTACCAGCTGCGCCCCCCTGCCCACGTCCGCGGCCTCTTCCACCATACTTCCTCATGTTTGGGAAAATGTACCAAAAATACTAGCAGAGAGATGGTACTGTGTGAGGAGCGTCCAGCTGTGTAAGGTGTATTAAAAAAATTAAATCTACGTATATATTTTGTTAGTCACAGACGCTCTCACAGTATGTATTTGACCGTAATCCAACAAGCAGATATAAGGAACTGTATCAGAAGTGTACAGCTGTATTTGTTTTTTGAGTAACTAACAATCTCCATATATGTATTTACGGAGTGTCACACACACACGTTGACTCTGTATACATGTGACTGTAATGTGAACGACAGATATACAATACTGTTTGAGAATCGGACAGGTCTATACGGTGTCTGTATGGAAAATTGTCAATATCCGTCTATTTTCATACGGACTGACACACGCTGTCTCTGTCTAGTTTTGACCGTGATCAAACAGCAGATATGTAAAACTGTTTGAAAAGCGCGGACAGCTCTCTAAGGTGTAGGTCTGGAAAAATGGAAAATCTCCTCGGCTTGTTTTTCCAGAGTCACACCCAGATAGCTTCTATTTGTCCGTGATACCAGCCGGTCCACGGTGGTGTGTGAGGAGCGTACACCGCTATACGGTGTGTGAAAAAATGCTCAGTAACACACCAGGACAAAATAATAAAAGTTGGAGTGCTTTGAAAAAAGCAGTTTGAACAGCAGTGTGCACACAGCAATGCAGCTAGCAGGTAGCCATAAAAGGCAGCCTAATCACCACCAGTGCTGCTGCACACAACAAAAATCCTCCCCTTTCACTGCACACTAACTGTACAGTGAAAAGCGCTATCAGCAGAAGCAATTTTTTTTCTTCTTCCCTGCCTAACGCTCTCCCTATTCAGAATCAGCAGCAGCAGCACCTCTCCCTATTGTAAGATCGGCAGAAGATGGCGGTCGGCGGTCACGGCCTTTTATACCCACTGTGACGCCACACAAAGCCAGCCAATCACTTCAATGCCCTTCTCTAAGATGGTGGTGGCCGCTGCCCATGTCATCGCGTTGCCCACAGTGTGCGTCCTCCATCATTGGCTGAGAGAAGGCGCTGGAAGCATTATTTGAAACGCGGCTTTTGTGCTCGGCGACCTCATGGCCGACCTCACGCTATGGTCGGGTTTCGATCGGCGAAACCCGACTTTAGCTAAAGTCGGCGATTTTTTAATTTGACCGACCCGTTTCGCTCAACTCTATTTACAAGCATCAATAAAACCAATCACCATGCAGTCTCCGTACAGTACTCAGATACCAAGTCTACACAGATGATCTGAGGAATATCACCACATCCGCCAATTGGCATGTATTCATTTTATGTGTTTGGAACACAAAAAACTAAGTATTTAAAAGAAAAAAAATCCAATAAAAAAGCGACACAGATCCTGTGCCAGAGACCGCTAGAATAAAGAGGGCCGTCAGATGATAAATCTTCTTTTACATCAGATGTTGTCCACCTCAGATGGAAGATATCTGCTAATGATTTAGCATCAAAACTTCTAAGATACAAGCTCGTTTCATGTTCTGAGGGGTTTCTAAGATGTATGTTGGTAAATGGAGCTGACAGTAGGACTGTGGAGAAAAGCTTTCATCACTGTGAGCCTTACAAGCCACAGAGATGGAGCTAACGTGAGCATGGATAAATGCCTGCTGATGGCAACATCATGTCTGTAGTTATGTATGAATTATGGAGGTCCGGTTCATTAATATATTCTGGAATCCTTAACTTTGAAAGACAGGAATGAGGGTAAAGTATGGATTTTCTATGCTAGCATGTACCCTTTAAAATCACTGGTTCCTTTTTTTTCCCCCACATAGAAATAGTGACTATAGTGAAGCACTTTGATGCTCTCCATACAGTATGATGCCCCATGATGCACCACAAGCCCAAAGTATGATGTCTTCATATTGCACTCCTCTACACTGTATGATGTCCCCACTTTGCCCCCAACACACATTATAATTTCTAAAAGTGCAGGCTTGGACTGGTCATCTGCCTGACCGAGTAGATTCCTGGTGGATCACGTTTCTTTAGTTTGCAGTAGGCCACCCACTCCTGCCCACACCTTTCCCAGCTTCAAAGGTTTTCTCCTGCCATCCGTACTGTCTGACTTTTTAAAATTTTTCTGCAAATTTTCCTGTGCATGCGTGACAAAAGCTGACATGCGCAGAACAAACAGGACCTGAAGAGAAGAAAGAAGAAGGACCTTACTAATCTCTGCCAAGCAAACGACTCGGGAGTCTCTAAGTCTCTGTCTCTGAGCGCCACTTAAGAAGAATCGGCAGTCATAAGTGAGTATGACTGTGTGTTTGGTCTTTGTTGTGTAAGAGAAATTGGTGGCCAGCAGATGACTGTGTATGTAAATACAGCAATCTAAGTGTATGCTGTGTGATGTACACAGCAGAGTCTCAGTGTATCCTATGTAATATGTACAGCACTCCAGGGGCGGACACAGACTGCAAAGGGCCCCTGTGCAAGAAATCTTCCCAGCCCCCCCAATACTGCAACAAATATAAAGGGAACCTGTCACCCCCGCAGGTGGTTTTAAGTAAAAGAGCCACCTTGTGCAGAACTAATGCTGCATATTGTCAAGGTGGCTCTTTTATTTAGGGTACCTTCCACCGCAGAACTAATCGCTTTTAAAATTAGTCAGACATACCTGATATTTGTCAGGGGGGCAGGTCTTTCCCCATCTGACAGAGACGCCTCACATCCATCACTCATGTCTTCCTGCGTTGTTTGCTCCGCCTCTTCATTTTTCTTTTCAAATCATGGCGCATGCGCTGTACTATGTCTTCTTGGTTACCGTCGCCCGTCCTCTGTCATGACGTCGGCGGCCAGAGATCCGGCCCCGCAGTCGCTTATGGTTTATTCACACTGCGGGGCTGGGAATCTCAGGCGCAGATAACTACTGCACATGCCCAAGATTCCTGCCCCGCAGTGTGAATAAACCATAAGCGACTTCGGGGCCGGATCTCTGGCTGCCGACGTCATGACAGAGGACGGGCGACGGTAACCAAGAATACATAGTACAGCGCAGGCGCCAGGATTTGAAAATAAAGATGTGGAGGCGGAGACACAATGCAGGAATACATGAGTGATGGATGTGAGGCGTCTCTGTCAGATGGGGAAAGACCTGCCCCCCTGACAAATATCAGGTATGTCTAACCAATTTTAAAAACGATTATTTCTGCGGTGGAAGGTACCCTAAATAAAAGAGCCACCTTGGCAGAATGCAGCATTAGTGCTGCACAAGGTGGCTCTTTTACTTAAAAACACCTGGGGGGGGTGACAGGTTCCCTTTAAGTAAACATATAGGTTGTATGAGCACGGGACTATGGGATGGAGGATAATCATTATAATTTTCTATAACTAACCACCGCTAGTTACTATGCCCGGGCAATGCCAGGCTCTTCAGGTAATATATTTATAAATAGCATAGAATGAATTGAATTACAATGTAAAGAAGCAGTGTTATCACTCACCAGTCTGCAAATGTTGGCTGTAATCCTACTGTATGGAGGCAGAATGGGGTTTTAGGCCTGTAGTATAATGATCCCTGGCTTTAACTTATCAGCTTCCGCATATATATATATGGTAAGTAAGAGTCTTCCCCATAGCGTATAGCATCAAGAACACAATCTGTCAAAGGACACTGTCCGCAGTGTTGGAGGAGGACACGATGATGGATCTGAAGCATTCCCTGAAGTGCCTCCATGGTTCCGTCACAATCTCCTCCCGAAATTATCTCATTTCCGGTCAGCTTCCAGCACGTCACTTCCGGTGGAATGTCACGTGGGAATTTTAAAAGTGC
Organism: Dendrobates tinctorius; assembly: GCF_039654945.1. Taxonomy (NCBI): domain Eukaryota; kingdom Metazoa; phylum Chordata; class Amphibia; order Anura; family Dendrobatidae; genus Dendrobates; species Dendrobates tinctorius. Next base: position 279,271 of record NW_027361707.1, on the reverse strand, counting down.
TCCTCGGGGCTCCGCCGTGTACTCCTGTGTCCGCGGGAAAAGTAAGCTCCCAGCCGGGGCAGTGAGGCAGACTCTCTCTCAAAATCGGGACTGTCCCGCTGGGAGGTATGAATGCTCCCCATCATACACCCTGTACATGTATGGCTACACACACCACATACACACACGGTTCCGCTTTTTATGCCTCGTACACACACGGCTCCGCTCTGTACACCTCGCACAGACATGGCTCCACTCAGTACACACATGGCTCCACTCCGTAAAACTCGTACACATGCGGCTCTGCTCCATACACCTTGTACACACGCAGTTCCACTCCGTACACCTCGTACACACACGGCTCCGCACTGTCCACCTCGTACACACACACAGCTCCGCTCCGTACACATCTCTGCTCCGTACACCTCGTACACATGCGACTCTGCTCCGTACACCTCGTACACGTGCGGCTCTGCTCCGTACACCTTGTACATGTGCAGCTCTGCTCCGTACACCTCGTACACCTCGTACACGTGCGGCTCCGCTCTGTACACCTCGTACACGTGCGGCTCTGCTTCGTACACCTCGTACAAGTGCGGCTCCGCTTCGTACACCTCGTACACGTGCGGCTCCACTCCTTACACCTCGTACACATGCGGCTCCGCTCCGTACACCTCGTACACGCACGGCTCAGCTCCTTACACCTCGTACACGTGCGGCTCCGCTCCGTACACCTCGTAAACACGCACGGCTCCGCTCCGTACACCTCGCACACGTGCGGCTCTGCTTCATGCACACACGGCTCAGCTCCATATACGCGCAGCTCCACTCCGTGCACCTCGTACACGTGCGGCTCCGCTCCATGCACCTCGTACACACACGGCTCCGCTCTGTACACCTGTACACACACACAGCTCCGCTCCGTACACCTCACACATGCGGCTCCGCTCTGTACACCTCACACACACGGCTCCGCTCCGTACACCTCACAAACATACACGTGGCTCCGCTCCGTACACCTTGTACACACACACACTGCTCCGCACACCTCGTACACACTCGGCTCCGCTCCGTACACCTCGTACACACACAGCTCCGCTCCTTACACCTCGCACACACACGGCTCCGCTCCACACACCTCACACACACACACGGCTCCGCTCCGTACACCTTGTACACACACGCACCGCTCCGTACACCTCGTACACACACTCGGCTCCGCTCCGTACACCTCGCACACACACAGCTCCGCTCCTTACACCTCGCACACACACGGCTCCGCTCCTTACACCTCACACACACACGGCTCCGCTCCGTACACCTCACACATACACATGGCTCTGCTCCGTACACCTTGTACACACACAGCTCTGCTCCGTACACCTCGTACACACACTCGGCTCCGCTCCGTACACCTCGCACACACACAGCTCCGCTCCTTACACCTCGCACACACACGGCTCCGCTCCTTACACCTCACACACACAGCTCTGCTCCTTACACCTCGCACACACACGGCTCTGCTCCGTACACCTGGTACACACACACAGCTCTGCTACATCCACCCTGTAAACTCCCCTGACCCCACTCATAAACTTACTTCCCCTCATCCAGCACGATGACAACCAGCACAGCAGAGTCCTGCATAAAACAAGGGCTAGGGCTGCGCACAGGACCTGTGATGAGGTCACAGGAGGGGAGGAGTCAGGGGTCACATGATCAGGAGGCCCTGACTCCTTCCCTCCTGTGACTTCATCAATTACAGCAAGCCTCTTGCACGACTGCAACACCAGCGTGCAAAAGAGGCTAAATTGTAGGTGCTGCAGGTAGAGGAGCGCATAATGCCGTCCCCTGCTGCCTGCCGCTTCAGCAGCTGGCTCAACTCAAATCATTATAGCTGCGCCCCTGCATGCGGTGCTGGAGGGGCCCCCTCTCCCCAGGGGCCCTCGTTCAATGACGGCCTGCACGGGCGGTCGGTCCGCCCCTGCAGCACTCTAAGTTTCTCCTATATTATGTATATACAGCAGAGTTTCAGTGTACAGTATGTGATGTATACAGCAGTTTCAGTACCCCGACTGCTGGGACCAGCACCGCTTACGAGAACTGGACTCTGAAGATCCTGTGTGAATGGAACTGTGGTTGATCATGAGCACATCAACTCCATTCACACCGGCTCTTCAGAGCCATGATTGTTAGGATCGGTGAGGGTCCCAGTGGCAGTCCCCCAGAGATCGGTAAGTTATCCCCTGAGCTCTTATTACCAGCGTGGGCCTCCCTATCTTTGTTCTGCAGTTTGTAAGCTCTTTTGGTCCTCAATGTCCTGTCTCTATCTCTCTCTTCGGAAGTGAGTAAGCTCCTATGACCAGCGGGGTCCTCTCACTCTCCCATTCATTTGTGGTCAGCGGGGTTCTCTCTATCCACCACGTGTATTTTCCAAGCAATTACAAGTTTTCCAGAATTGACATTCACACAAATTAATTAGCAACAAATCAAATTTTGGGGAATAGTTCTGTAAAGTTAGCTAATTTAAACTCCAGAAGATATACTCATCTCTAAGGGTTGACTGTGTTGTCGCATAAAAACTGTTTGTGCCATTTTCTCTATATTACTCATCTCTCCAAGACCAATCACCATTCGCTGCTTCCTCCTCCTACCGCTTTTCTTTTCTTTGTTCTCTTGTGCACCAGGTTGCAATGGCAACCTGGTGCACACCGATGTCATCATGGCATCTGCTATTATAAGTCAGATGAGGCAGTGGATCCCCACCTGAGTATTCAAGTACTTGACACCCACTCCACTCTTCTGAACTTAAACTTCTCAATGCTGTTAATTGTCTCATCAGTCTCCATATGCTGAGTTTCCAGTTTCCTTGTGTGGTCTTCTAACCTACCTTCCCCAGTTACTGTGTAACGGGGACCAGGGGGGGAGTCGAGGCTAACAGTGGCTGCTCTGTCGCACCCTGGCCCACCGTCACATAAACACATTGTCCCCACAGCCTTCTGGGTCAGGTCTTCTTCTCCATCTGCTGCCATTTCCATTTGATGGGTCCGAAGCCGCCACAGCAGCGGGTACAGGAGTGTGCCATCGCAGCTGGTGCCCTATCTTGCAATGGCGCCGCGCAGCTGTACACGGGGTTTTCTTCTCGACCCCACCCATCAGGGTGGAGCTGCTTCCGGCTGCTCCACCCGTTCAGCATTGGGCTCCACCCTTTATTCGGGAATCTGCTGCAAGGGGCGAGGCTTTCTTTTCTTCCATTTAGCCCACCATGGGCGGACACTGCTCACCGGGGGATGCATCTCAGGCCCAGTCCACTGCCAGATGGAATTTTGCGCCATTTTCAGATCAGGATGCCCACGAGGGGTGGGGTTGAACTTGTCCTCAATCTCCGTGCCATTTTCCGCCATCTTTGTCACATTCAGGGCATCTGTCACATTCAGGACATGTTTCTTTGTCACATTAAAGCCATCTTCACATTGCAAGGTTTCTGGATCCTGCCGTACTACGCCAAGTGTAACAGGGACCAGGGGGGTAGTCGTGGCTAACAGTGGCTGCTCTGTCGCACCCTTGCCCACCATCACATAAACGCATTGTCCCTTCTGTAGTGCACTTACTTGTAAGGCAGGGTCCTCCCTTGATGGCTGGGCCTTCTTTTCCTTCAGCACTACGCAATGACAGTCAGAGTCCAGGTTCAACTTTAATAAAACAAGTTTACTCAGCTCGTCCAGTTTAGTCACAGAAACAGCACAAGGTTCTTCACAAAACATCACCATTCTGTTCCATGTACTGTCCCTCACTTCTCTAGGAATATCGCAGGGTCGTAACGTCACCTTAGGTACCGCAGTTTCTTGTCTGGTCAACCCAACCTGATTCAGGAGTTCCCTGTCCATTTCACCCTGGACGTTTAGCGTTGTTCCCATGAAGTTTTCCGCTACCATATTGATGCTGCCCTGTATTCCTCCACCACCATGTGACTATCAGCCCATAGGCCCTGGACGGCTGGGCTCCCAGCTTCAACGTCGTGGGACACAACTGTCCTGTCCCGGCTCCCAGCCCAACTGACTAAATCAGGAAGCTCCCTAACTTACTCTCAGTTGGCCCCTCCTAAGTAAATCCCATTGGTCTAACTTGTTCCTATATTACTGTATGGTATTCTATTGTGCCCCCCAGTGGGCTAATCTCAATCCTACACATTAACATATGTACATTGCATTATACATTATAGCAGCATTATAAGACATATGAGATAATATATATATATAGATACAGTGGGGAAAAAAAGTATTTAGTCAGTCAGCAATAGTGCAAGTTCCACCACTTAAAAAGATGAGAGGCGTCTGTAATTTACATCATAGGTAGACCTCAACTATGGGAGACAAACTGAGAAAAAAAAAATCCAGAAAATCACATTGTCTGGTTTTTTTTCATTTTATTTGCATATTATGGTGGAAAATAAGTATTTGGTCAGAAACAAGCAATCAAGATTTCTGGCTCTCACAGACCTGTAACTTCTTCTTTAAGAGTCTCCTCTTTCCTCCACTCATTACCTATAATGGCACCTGTTTAAACTTGTTATCAGTATAAAAAGACACCTGTGCACACCCTCAAACAGTCTGACTCCAAACTCCACTATGTTGAAGACCAAAGAGCTGTCAAAGGACACCAGAAACAAAATTGTAGCCCTGCACCAGGCTGGGAAGACTGAATCTGCAATAGCCAACCAGCTTGGAGTGAAGAAATCAACTGTGGGAGCAATAATTAGAAAATGGCAGACATACAAGACCACTGATAATCTCCCTCGATCTGGTGCTCCACGCAAAATCCCACCCCGTGGGGTCAGAATGATCACAAGAACGGTGAGCAAAAATCCCAGAACCACGTGGGGGGACCTAGTGAATGAACTGCAGAGAGCTGGGACCAATGTAACAAGGCCTACCATAAGTAACACACTACGCCACCATGGACTCAGATCCTGCAGTGCCAGACGTGTCCCACTGCTTAAGCCTGTACATGTCCGGGCCCGTCTGAAGTTTGCTAGAGAGCATTTGGATGATCCAGAGGAGTTTTGGGAGAATGTCCTATGGTCTGATGAAACCAAACTGGAACTGTTTGGTAGAAACACAACTTGTCGTGTTTGGAGGAAAAAGAATACTGAGTTGTATCCATCAAACACCATACCTACTGTAAAGCATGGTGGTGGAAACATCATGCTTTGGAGCTGTTTCTCTGCAAAGGGGCCAGGACGACTGATCCGGGTACATGAAAGAATGAATGGGGCCATGTATCTTGAGATTTTGAGTGCAAACCTCCTTCCATCAGCAAGGGCATTGAAGATGAAACGTGGCTGGGTCTTTCAACATGACAATGATCCAAAGCACACCGCCAGGGCAACGAAGGAGTGGCTTCGTAAGAAGCATTTCAAGGTCCTGGAGTGGCCTAGCCAGTCTCCAGATCTCAACCCTATAGAAAACCTTTGGAGGGAGTTGAAAGTCCGTGTTGCCAAGCGAAAAGCCAAAAACATCACTGCTCTAGAGGAGATCTGCATGGAGGAATGGGCCAACATACCAACAACAGTGTGTGGCAACCTTGTGAAGACTTACAGAAAACGTTTGACCTCTGTCATTGCCAACAAAGGATATATCACAAAGTATTGAGATGAAATTTTGTTTCTGACCAAATACTTATTTTCCACCATAATATGCAAATAAAATGAAAAAAAAACAGACAATGTGATTTTCTGGATTTTTTTTTTCTCAGTTTGTCTCCCATAGTTGAGGTCTATCTATGATGTAAATTACAGACGCCTCTCATCTTTTTAAGTGGTGGAACTTGCACTATTGCTGACTGACTAAATAATTTTTTTCCCCACTGTATATACAAGACATTACACAAAATATATCAGACATACAAAATATACCAGTTGTGCAGGGACGTATGTAAGGAGTGCGGGGCACGAACTCGTCTCTGCACCCCCTTACAACTGTGCAGCACTATTAGCCTTCATTGTTCCAACCAGGCCACCATGCTGCACTAACGTCATCCGTCCATTCCGCAATTTAACTGCTCATGCAGACTAAGGTCTTTGAGGATCCATCGCTCCACATCAGTCTACACCTGACTGGGCTTAGTCATGACAGATCAACATTATTTCAGCTCAACCTTCTCCACTTGAATGAAATTAAATTGCAATGCTAAACCCAGCCTGTAGACTTGGGTGGCACTATGTCAGGGAAAAACGGGAATCCTTTTTTACTAATGCCATCCATCCTTTCGGATAACGTTAATCTTTTTCTACTAATTTACAGTTAGGCTTGAAGAATTCCTCTCCATTTATCTATCTTATGACCACATTATGTTTTCATCATCTCTGTGTCTAACGATTTGCTTGTGCAGAGTGGTGCAACAAGATAAATCCGTCCCATTTATAATAAGACTTGATGCCGGTGAAGCAGATATCAGATTCCTTCCGTGGTAGCTGGACAAGATATGTCATTGCTTCATTCATCTCTTTTACAAAATGCACATTTTTCTTGGATGATCTTGTGTTGAAGTAATCGCCATATCAAACATAAAAGGCAAGTCCTGAGTAACTTCAATCAGCCACCCCTCTTACTACAGTCACTATTCCGGAGAGCAGAACGTGCGACTCATCTGAAGACCTCGTCCGTGTCATCGTGCAAATATTCTGCACTGACGGATGGTCTCCTTTAGTCTTTGACTTACAGATTAGGAATGTTAAAATTTAAGGATTCTGTCCTGCTCAAGATACTTCTTAAAAAAATTTCAAAAAGTTGTAATTAAAATTAAAAGCAAAAGGATTTTCAACAGAGTTGCGGTTGTAGACATGGTCAATAGCCACAATACTAGAAGCACTAAGAAAAAAGTGGGTGACGGCACTGATCATTCAATACCAGGTATAATTATACGAGATGTCCCCAACCTATTGTGCTTCACTTTTCAATGGCGGCATGCTACAGTAAAATGGAAAAAGGTCATTAAAGATCTCACTGTCTGTTCTACATTGTATTTCCAAGTTCTAGCAAAGCTATAACTTCCAAGGGTAGGACTGGCCTGCCAGGCACAGGGTCCGATTTTCCCACCAGAGTATCCAGGCATAATAATAATACGTACCTAATACAACAGTGCCCCAAAGGTTCATGTGGTCAGTGTTGCCGTTATTTGAGACATCGACATGCTCAGAAAAAAAACAGATGCATCCTGCATCCTTAGGGTAGTTTCACACATCAGTTTTTTGCCATCAGTCACAATTCGTTGGATAGCAGATCCGGTGAAAAAACGAATCCATCACATCATTTTTTCCAACCGTTTCTTACGTTTTTCGACGGCAATTCAGTGCGCTGCACAGTAAAATCACACTGACATGTTAGAAATGAAAGAATAGATATATACACATACAATACATATATACTGTATATATATACAGTGTATATATATTTATAGTTCATAGAGTTCTACATAGCATAATAGCCGCTAAATCAATTTCCGGCTTCTGTAAAATCATTACAGAACCCGACATGATATGACACATGGTTTACATATAGTAAACCATGACATATCAAAACGATTTATGTATGTAAGTGTTTAATCAATTTAGTAGTTTGTGTTAGGAAAAATTTGGAACTCTAGGGGTTAAATTTAAGGCTACAGTCGCGGAAAACATTTATGTGGGCTCCCGCGCTATTTTCTCTGCCAGAGAGGGAAAGCCAGTGAGTGATGGTAGATATTAATAGCCTAGAGAGGGACCATTGTTTCCCCCCCTAGCTAAAAAACTCTGCCCCCAGCCACCCCAGAAAAGGCGCATCTATAAGATGCGCCTTTTCTGGCACTTAGCCTCTCTATTCCCATGGCCTTTAGCTGTGGCTCATGGGTTAATAATAATGGGTTAATGTTACCTTGCGATTGAAAGGTGACATTAAGCTGGGTTAATAATGGAGAGGTGTCAATAAAACACCTCTCCATTATTAACCCAAGAGTAGTAAACTAAACTTTTTCACACACTGTCAGATCACCTCTGGTCGGCCAGGGACTCCGTGCAGCCTCAGTGACGTCAGCGGTAGTCGGTGAGGCTGTGCGGAGTTCCTGTCTGACCTGAGGTGAACTGACAGCGTGAAAAAAGTTCAGAAACTTTCCCACACTAATCAGTTCATCTCCGGTCAGCCGGGGCGCCTGTGCAGACATGATTTATTTCATTCTGCAGTGGTTTACAGCGGGGCCAGTAGCATTAGCACCAGTCCCCGTTGTAAACTAGTTATCCCCTTGTGATGGATTGCAGCAGGGGACCTGACTGAACGGCGGAGAGGTATGTATGTTGTTGGTTTTTTATTTTTTTTTTTTACAGAACAAGGGCTTTTTTTTGGATTGGCAGAATAATACATTTGGTCAAAGACTTTGTGTATTTATTTCACTAAAAGAATTTTTAATTAATGTGTGTGTCTTTTTTTTAACCCTTTACTACTCTTGGGTTAATAATGGAGAGGTGTCTTATTGCAAAGTGACATTAACCCATTATTATTAACCCATGAGCCACAGCTAAAGGCCATGGGAATAGAGAGGCTCCGTGCCAGAAAAGGCGCATCTTATAGATGTGCCTTTTCTGGAGTGGCTGGGGGCAGATTTTTTTAGCAGGGAGGGGGCAAAAACAATGGTCCCTCTATAGGCTATTAATATCTGCCCTCACACACTGGCTTTCCCTCTCTGGTGGAGAAAATTGCTGGGGAGCCCACACATTTTTTTCCCGCGATTATAACCTTAAATTTAACCCCTAGAGTTCCAAATTTTTCCTAACACAAACTACTAAATTGACTAAACACTGACATATATAAATCATCAGTCGCCGTATCAGTTTTTTTCAAAAAACGACGGATTGTGACTGATGGCTAGAGTTGAGCGAAACGGGTCGAACAATTTCAAAAGTCGCCGACTTTTTGCAAATTCGGGTTTCATGAAACGAAACCCGACCCTAGAATGAGGTCGGCCACGAGGTCGGCGACTTACGCGCCAAAGTCGCGTTTCAAAAGTTTGTTTAGCGCTCTTTTTCAGCCAATCAGGATCCATGGACACTGTGGGCAACGTGATGACATAGGCAGGGGTCGCCACCATCTTTCAGAAGGGCATGCAAGTGATTGGCTTGCTTTGGTGGGCGTCACAGGGGTTATAAAAGGGCGTGCACGCCGACCGGCATCTGACTTCTGCCGATCTTAGCATAGGGAGAGGTTGCTAATTCTGTAGGGAGAGCGTTAGGCAGGGAAGAAGACAAAAAAACTGCTTCTGCTGCTAGCGATTTTGCCTGTGCAACACACCAGTCACTGTGTATGCAGTGCAAGGGGAGGCTATATTGTGGTGGATCAGGGGTGTTGGTTGTTAGGCTGCCTTCTAAGGCTTCCTGACAGCTGCATTGCTGTTTCCCCACTGCTCTGCAAACTGCTTTTTTAAAAGCAATCCCAATTTTTTTTTTGTCCTGCTAAGGTACTGAGCGTGCATTTATTCACACCATACAGCGGTGTACGCTCCTCACACAGTACCGTGTAACGGCTGTTATCACAGCCACAGTGAAGCTATCTGTGTGTCACTGTGGAAGGATAAGTGGAGGACTTGTTCCGTTCTTACAGACCTACACTCTAGGGAGATTCCTATTCTGCCCAATTCTACAATTCACTTTTTTCACACCTGTGCCATCGAGCCTGTGACATAGTGCTCTGATATTCAGTGGGCCTCACACAATCCAAAAGTGTCCAGTGTCCACAAGTGTCTGCAGAAATTCAAAATCTCCCTTATCCTGTAGTCACTTTTTTCACACCTGCTGCATCGAGCCTGTGACATTTTGCTCTGATATTCATTGGGCCTCACACAATCCAAAAGTGTCCAGTGTCTGCAGAAATTCAAAATCTCCCTTATCCTGTAGTCACTTTTTTCACACCTGCTGCATCGAGCCTGTGACATAGTGCTCTGATATTCATTGGGCCTCACACAATCCAAAAGTGTCCAGTGTCCACAAGTGTCTGCAGAAATTCAAAATCTCCCTTATCCTGTAGTCACTTTTTTCACACCTGTGCCATCGAGCCTGTGACATAGCGCTGTGATATTCAGTGGGCCTCACACAATCCAAGTGTCCAGTGTCCACAAGTGTCTGCAGAAATTCAAAATCTCCCAGAAATTCAAAATCTCCCTTATCCTGTAGTCACTTTTTTCACACCTGTGCCATCGAGCCTGTGACATAGCACTGTGATATTCAGTGGGCCTCACACAATCCAAGTGTCCAGTGTCCACAAGTGTCTGCAGAAATTCAAAATCTCCCAGAAATTCAAAATCTCCCTTATCCCGTAGTCACTTTTTTCACACCTGTGCCATCGAGCCTGTGACATAGCGCTGTGATATTCAGTGGGCCTCACACAATCCAAGTGTCCAGTGTCCACAAGTGTCTGCAGAAATTCAAAATCTCCCAGAAATTCAAAATCTCCCTTATCCTGTAGTCACTTTTTTCACACCTGTGCCATCGAGCCTGTGACATAGCACTGTGATATTCAGTGGGCCTCACACAATCCAAGTGTCCAGTGTCCACGAGTGTCTGCAGAAATTCAAAATCTCCCAGAAATTCAAAATCTCCGTTATCCTCTAGTGACATTTTTCACACCTGTGCCATCGAGCCTGTGACATAGCGCTGTGATATTCAGTGGGCCTCACACAATCCAAGTGTCCAGTGTCCACAAGTGTCTGCAGAAAATCTAAATCTCCCCTGTCCTATAGACACCTTGTACCTTGTTTTACATTACTATATAGTTTGTAGGATTTTGTCTACATTTCTACCAAAAATGAGGAAGGCTGGTGGAAGAGGCCGTGGAATTGGGCGGGGGTTGGCAGCTGGTAATGATGATGTTGGTGGTGGATCTGATGGTAGTGGCAAAAGCAAAATAGGACCAAATGCAGGAGGTGTTGAGCCTGCGTCATCGTCTGGCTCCATAAGGCTTCGAAGGCTTAGTTTTCTAGGAGTTGGCAAACCGCTTTTAACGCCAGAGCATCAGGAAAAAGTTTTGTCTTACATTGCTGACTCAGCCTCCAGCTCTATCGCCTCCTCTTCTGAAGTTGTAAAAAGTAAAAGCACTGAGTCGTCATTGGAGGCTCATGTTCATGAACCACACCTTTCCTTGTGTCCTTCACCACAACCAAGATTGAAGGATGACGCAGGCCATACTACTGATTACTCCATGGAGCTGTTTTCACATACCATGCCTGGATTATCAAGTGAAATGGTGAATTACCCAGGCCAAGATGAATCTGACATGGAGTGCACTGATGCACAGCCGCTGATAGATGATTCTGCTGGTACATTCACTCAGAGCACTACATTGTCCTCGCAGTGTACAGAGCCAGATTCTGACCCTGATGAGACTCAGGTGCCCCTTCCCGCACACTATACCACCATACACGGTGACACAGAGGAAGGTGCACATGACATTGAAGAGGAGGTGATGGATGACCCAGTTGTTGACCCAGATTGGCATCCATTGGGGGAAGAGGGTGCTGCTTCCAATAGCTCAGATGAGGAGCATCCACAGCAGACATCAACATCGCAACAGATGTTATCTGGCAGGCCCGGAGCACTCCAAAGACAGGTTACGAAAATCAAAAGAGTTGCTAGACAGCTTGTCCAGAGGGTCAAAACATCACAGCGTGCTAGGCCGCAAAATGTCTGCCAAAGTAGGAAGAGTGCAGTGTGGAACTTTTTTGAATAAAATCCTCATGATCAGGCCAAGGTTATCTGTAAGAAGTGCACAAAGACCTTTAGCCGAGGGAAAAATCTGAAAAATTTGAATACCAGTTGCATGCTTAGACATTTAACCAGCATGCACTTGTAAGCGTGTAGACAACACCAAACCTCAAGTGCCACATGTGCAACTGATCACAAAGAAGGTAGTCAGCAACGCTACATTGTTTCCCCCACTGTAAGCCCACCGGTTAGCACAGCAGCAAATGTTGAGGTGTCGTTGTAAGGCCACAGCAGTCAGGGAATCCCACTGTTATATCAACGAAATACTGAATCTAGGCCATCAGAAAGAACACCAACTCCATCACCATCATCAACCCTCTCTCAGTCCGCCCTGTCCACCGCTACTTCTACCATATGCAGCTCTCAAGTCCAGCTCACCCTCCCAGACACTATGAGTAGGTCAAGAAAGTACTCAGTCTCTCATCCGCGTACACTGGGTTTGAATGCCCACATTGCCAAACTAATCTCGTTTGAGATGATGCCCTATCGGTTGGTGGAAAGCGCAGCTTTCCACGAACTCATGGCCTATGCAGTACCACGCTATGACCTACCCAGTCGCCACTTCTTCTCTCGCAAAGCCATCCCAGCCCTCCACCATCATGTGAAAGACCGCATTGTCCATGCACTCAAGCAGTCAGTGAGTGGAAAGGTGCACCTCACAACTGATGCATGGTCCAGTCGGCATGGCCAGGGCCGTTACGTGTCCATCACTGCGCACTGGGTTAATGTGGTGGATGCAGGGTCCACAGGGGACAGCGGTGGTGGGACAGTGCTGCCTAGCCCACGGTATAGGAAACAGTTGGCTGTAGGCGTTCCACCCTCCTCCTCCTCCTCCAGAAGCGAAAGCTCGTCCACAGAGTGCAGTCGTACGAGCACTCCATCTGCAGCTGCCACTGTTGCACACGAGGTGTCCAGGCACTTTGAGAGCAGACATGGAGTTGACAGGTGTGCAGTGGTCGAAGCTGAAAGACCTCTGTAAAGTCCTTCAGTGTTTTGAGGAATGCACACGGCTGGTAAGCGCAGAAGACGCCATCCTAAGCATGAGCATCCCACTTATGCGTCTGCTCATGCAAACTTTGACGCACCTTAAGGAGCAGGCGTCTGCCGCCAATGTTGACGAGGAGGAAGAGGTGGAGGGAATCCTTGATGACATTCAGCCATTGTCTGCTCAGGGACCTCTCCTGGACGAGTTGGAGGAAGAAGAGGAGGAGGAGGATGATGATGGGGATGATTACTTAGGGGAGGAGGATGCATCTCGTGGGGCAAGTGAAAATGTTGGCGTGGCAAGGTCTGGTACAGGGTTTGTGCGTGACTGGAGGGATGTGGATTTGCCAGAAAGTGCTCCTCCAACCAGCACTCGCAGTGCATCATTGACACCGGGAACATTGGCCCACATGTCAGATTATGCCTTGCGGATCCTAAAAAGGGACCCCCGCATTGCCAAAATGATGAACGATGACGACTACTGGTTGGCCAGCATCCTGGATCCACGCTATAAAGGCAAATTACAAAACATCATGCCACAGGAGAACCTTGACCTAATATTGGCTAATAAACAAGCAACTCTGGTAAATCGGTTGCTTGAGGCATTCCCAGCACACAGCAGCGGTGATGGTTCTCACACGAGCCGTACGGGCCGGGGGCAGCTTGGCAGAGGTGTTCATGGTGCACACAGCAGAAGTGGCGTTGGAGACAGGGGTTTCATGACAATGTTGTGGACTGATTTTTCAAGTACCGCTCACACAACTGGTAATACAGCATCGATGGAAAGTGACAGGAGACAGCAGTTGTCAACTATGGTTACAAACTACTTTTCCTCCCATATCGATGTTCTCCCACACAGGTCATTCCCCTTTGACTATTGGGCTGCTAAACTGGACACCTGGCCTGAATTGGCACAATATGCCTTACAGGAGCTCGCTTGCCCTGCAGCAAGTGTGCTATCGGAAAGAGTCTTCAGTGCAGCTGGATCAATCCTGACAGAAAAAAGGACCCGTCTGTCAACCCAAAATGTGGATGATCTAACCTTCATTAAAATGAACCATGCATGGGTTTCCAAGGATTTTGTCCCACCTTCCCCTGATGACACATAGGGTGACAGAAAAATGGCTTGCTTTGGTCCACCTCTTCCTGGGACTTGACCTATTTCGCCTTTTGCATCAGCTGAATGTCCAACATCAGCATATGCCACTTTCTAAAACTCCCTAACTGTGCTGCCTCCCCCCCCCCCATGGCCGGGGTCACCACCTAGCGCACGACACCGTGTGAGTGCCGTTGCCCTGGACAGGTGGGTAGGCCGACTCTTGGGCGAGGGCACTGGCACAGGGTCCCTCATAGTGCAATCAAGTGTCTCTGACGGTGGTGGTGCACACCCACCGTCAGACACACCGCCGTACTATGAGGGGCCCAGTGCCAGTACCGACGCCCACGAGTGGGCCCCCCTTACTTGGGCAGGGTCCCAGCATTTGCAATCTTTACCTCTCCCTGCTCCTCCGCTGTGTAGTCTGTGCCGTCAAATCCATACTGTGCCTGACACCGTCTGAGCCTGCCTCCTGATGTATAGACATTTCTTTTGAATGTGTACGCTATCCATACATGTTATCCGGGGATACGGTACCCTTTCTCACCTGTGTGCAATCACTTTTAAGCCATACTGGGCCTTACACCGTCTGAGCCTGCCTCCTGATGTATAGACATATCTTTTGAATGTGTATGCTATCCATACATGTTATCCGGGGATACGGTACCCTTTCTCACCTTTGTGCAATCACGTGCAATCCATACTGGGCCTTACACCGTCTGAGCCTGCCACCTGATGTATAGACATATCTTTTGAATGTGTACGCTATCCATACATGTTATCCGGGGATACGGTACCCTTTCTCACCTTTGTGCAATCACGTGCAAGCCATACTGGGCCTAACACCGTCTGAGCCTGCCTCCTGATGTATAGACATATCTTTTGAATGTGTACGCTATCCATACATGTTATCCGGGGATACGGTACCCTTTCTCACCTTTGTGCAATCACGTGTAACCCATACTGGGCGTGAGAACGGCTGGCGAGCTGTTAAGCAAGCTACAGCACCTGTGGTTTGCACACGTAAGTTTTTCATTTTTTTCAGGAATGACGGTTAGGCCTAATTCCGGAACTGCGGTTGACCTGCACTTACTGGGAAATCATCGTTCGCGAGTAATAATTGTAATCAGTGATCCCCATCACTAACGTTGTTCAGCGGGTTATCTGCACCTGTAAGCGACAAACGCTGGCCTTTTCAGTGTAGCGCACATGCAGCCACGGACATGTAAGGGCATGACACACCAGTTATTGGCCAATCTCATGTGCCAGAGCCTCACGTGTTCCTCTAGTAAGCCGGACTCGGACCGCGGGGCATGACGGAGTCTCGTTCGTTAACGGAATTAAGCTTGCAATGTGTGCATCTGTTCTGTAGCTGGCATGGTTGAGGTTGCCCGTGTTGAGTCAAATTACGCCATAGGCTCCACTCCTGGTGGTGCCCTTCTGGACATTCCTTTAAGGTTCAACTTTGCAACCATACTGCCCACGTAAAACAAACACTTTGCCTTCATGAACGCTGTTTGGAGGGTCATGACTCGTGGGAATAACGCCGCCCAATCAGTTAACCTGCTAGAGAGATCCTTCGTTGCTCCCAAGCATGACATCACACTCCCTAGGTGGAAGGTAATGCCACTGTGGCGACCGTACTCCTGGGGGTGACACAAGTGCACTGATGCCCAGCCACTGCTCGATGAATCTGCTGGTACATTGACCCAGACCACTACATTCCCCTCACATGCTACACGGCCTGAATCTGACCCTGATGAAACTCAGGTTACCCTTCCCATATACAGTTCCATCTTACACGGTGACAAAGAGGAAGCTGCAGATGAAAGTGCAGGTTCGGCCCACCCGCCATCAGACACACCACCGTACTATCAGGGGCCCTGTGCCAGTGCCGTCGCCAACGAGTGGGCCCCCCCTGCTTGCTCAGGATCACAGCACTTGCAAGGTTGAAATACTGTGCAGTGAGATGGAAGATGGGGACGACGAGGAGTCCAGACTAGTACAGGGATTCCCTAGCGAGGAGACTTATTTGATTGTTTTCAATGTTGGGACAGCAATTTTTGGGGAGCACTATACTCTGGAGAATGATAGATGGGGCCCACCATACACTGGAACATTCCAAAGGTGGACATCAGACACTGGAGCAGCATTTACAGGGCCCATTATACACTAGAGCATTAGAAATGGGGCCCATTATGTTTGGAGCATTATTTGGGCCCATAAGACAGTGGAGCTTCATCCATGGGGACCAACATATACTGTAGCATTATGTGGAGCTCATCATATACTGTTTCAAACATTATATGGGACCAATGATTCTGTATGGAGAAATAGATGGGCCTCGTCATGAGATGTAAAAAGTGAAGTATTTTTCATTGTACTATACCGCTATTTCTCTGCCGTATCGGAGCATGATGAGTTGTGGTATTATGTGTTAAAGGGGTGCTCTTTCGCCCAGGGCACATGAAAACCTGAAGCCAGCCCTACCCCCCCCACAACTTTAGCCAAATAACCCCCATTTTTCAGTGCGTAACTTGTATTATGAAGTTAATTAAGGTTGACAAGCTTAAGTAAGAAGAATTGATGCTTTTGGCATTCAAATGGGCACTGTAGGTGTGTTTCCTGTCCTCCTCTCACTGCCGACTTTTATTCCCCATTGACTTACATTGGGTTTCGTGTTTCGGGACGACCCCGACTTTTCCCTATAATCGGCCGATCTTGCTCGACCCGACTTTTGGAAAAGTCGGGTTTCACGAAACGAAACTCGACCATAAAAAAACAAAAGTCGCTCAACTCTACTAATGGCAAAAAATTGATGTGTGAAAGGGGCCTTAGATGTGGCTGGTACAGTTATGAAGGGTACCAATAATTGTTAATTTTCACACCACACTAGCCACCAGACTTAATTAAGACTCTGACTACCAGTTGGGTACATGAACATTAGCAGCAACAGATTGACCCAGACCCTATTAGCTTTTCTGAGCTTCTAATAAGAATGTGCTCTGATAACGGCTAAGGTTACTGTACAGGAGAGGGAAAGAGGTGAGCAGTGACATCACCTATTGTGGATGGTGGATCCTGTGTTATCTTCTGTATATAGAGATTTTATCAGTCAGTCATTGTACAGGAGGAGGAGATAAGCTGTGACATCACCTATTATGTATATTGGATTCTGTGTTACCTACTATATATAGTGGTGTTTTCAGTAATTGAACAGGAAGGGAAAGAAGTGAGCTGTGACATCGCCTATTATGTATGGTGAATTCTGTGTTATCTACTGTATATTGAGGTGTTGTCAGTCATTGTACGAGAGGAGGAGGTGAGCTGTGACGTCAATTGTGAATGGTGAATCCTGTGTTATCTACTGTATATAGACAGGTTACCTTTCATTATAATCCTGTCTGTGATGATAAAGAGACTGCTGAAAAATCTTCTGTGAAGATCAGGAAGTGTGAATCTCTAGCATAAAACGTTATGGCCAGTGTGAAAATTGTAACATTTTTGCATTTTGCCTTAATCGATCACAGAACTGTGAGCTTAAGGATGAGCGAATGTCCGATGGTGATGCATTCAATACATATTTCCAATTTTTTTTTTTTCGTAAAAATTTTCCCACCACGGTCACTGATTTTAGCAGCAGATATGTTAAACACAGCGAGAGCCAAATGTTAAACTTATGTGAAAAGTATATTTCTCGTTACAGCTGGGTAATTTTCCTAACTTTTAAAATTGTTTCCCCAAAGGAATTAATATTCTTTTAGCCAAGTCTCTAAAAATAGTTTTATATTTCGCCTTCAGAATATGCATTTCTTGCAGTAACTATGTACAGCTGACTTTGCAGGTGTTTGGTTCACATGATGGACATGTAGATGTAAAAACAACCTGGAAGGATTCTTCTTGATTTATGTTGGCTTCTTACTTCCAACTGTTTGATGGTCAAATGGTCTCCTCTGCAGGAGAGGAAGTCTGGATTGACAGATCCAATATGTTGTACGCACTAAATGTCTTATGCCACATCATACTAATCGTCTTACGTATTCTTACAAGATGCTTATCTTCCTTGGACGAAAGATGTTAAAGTGAAGCTCAACCCAACAAAGATGACTCTATCTTCATAGCCTTAGCCAATCATGTAAACTCTTTTTGGAACTTTTTGGCTGGAATCAATAGCACTTCGATGGCTTCGATAAGACCTTTCCATCTTAAATTTACATCTTTGACCTTGGTGTGACCTGTCTGCTATCCAAAGATTCAGAGAGTCCACCAGCTACATCCTCCTATGTCAGCAGGATTGTGCTCTGTAAACTACAGACAGTGTCAGGTCGGCGCCGTTATACTGATTAAAATCATATCTTGGTTGATGTAATCCGTCTTGTGGTTGTTCTCGTGCTCCGGGGTGGAGTTTTATGTGCTGTTCTGCTTACATATTCAGCTGTATGGCTTATGACAGGTTGCTGATTCCTCTATGACCTGCCCCCTATTTTACATACTGAATATAATATGTTTTGAAAAAAAAAATTCACATTAAGCAGGCAAGCGGCGGCGGCTCCTGTGCTGTAGCATGATCGCATCTATAAAGTACATTTAATTATTTTATTTGGTAATATAAATTTATTCAGAAAAAGAAATCTCTCTCAAATTGCTGCCAGCCGCGAGAGGAAAAAAACCCGTCTCCCCCAAGATGGCGCCGGCAGTGCCTGAGCAGTAGCATGTAATGGATCACCAATAGATGCCACTGCACAGGCGCGGCTGGTGCCATTTTGAGAGAGAATTTTGTTTCAGTTCTTTACATCTCTAGAGATTTTCTGTTCTTCTCAAGGGTTACGTCTTCAGGAATACTTATTGTCAAATGTTTTCTCTTAAGACCCCTATACACATTAGATAAGAGACGGCTGAACTCGCTGTTATTGACGTGATTGGCTTACAATCAAATGTGCATGATATCATCGGTCATTGAAAGGGTCTGGCCTCTTGAATTTTGCCTTTTGATTCGTTTGTTTGTGGCACAGAGAAAAGTCTCTTCCAGACAAGGTTGTTTCATCTACAAGTCGAACTAAGCATTCCTGTTTCTGGGGCAGTCAGCAGAGATAGATGTTGGCCAAGCAAAAGTTCAACCAATAACCAGCTAAACTAATGCATATGGCCATCTTTAATCTTGTCTAGTAATTCCATCTGCAGGATCGACCAGCTATCAGGCCATCTTTCAACCGTAAAACAGGTCTGGACTATTGCCTCCCACTATCAGTGCTCAGACTAAACATGATCCAGTTTAGCACCTAACTTGGAAAAATGCACAACCGCCTGGTGACAAACGTCTCCCATATGGGCTCTACTTTGCCCACCTGACAGTGTGGTGACAAAGCCATCAGTGAAATGTCACTATCCTCAGCCACCTTTATATCTCCAGTCTCCTCCTGGACTAGTTAGCCCCCGTGACTGTGTAAGATGCCCAAGCGAAGTAGTCATGGGCAAGCTTCTGTTCCCATTCGCTTTGGAATCCTACAGACATCTCATGTCCAAGTCCGGGTGTGCTGCTGCGTGTGAGGTGCATCTTACTTACTTCAGGGCCACATTCCTCTTCTGACTCCAAGAATCCTTCTACTGGAATCAAGGCAGCAATCAATCCAGGAGACACAAGGTTCATAAAAACAACCAAACTTTTACTGATGAATGGCAGTATTTACAGTATTTACAGGCAGGTATAAAGGATAAGGCCCAACGGGTTGTCATCTTTCCCACAGTTACCGGATACAGCTTCAGCCCTGGATCTCAGTATATTTAGAACATCCCTTTTACTATCTCTTCTAGTTCTAAAGGATCTTCTCCTTTTCTAGCAGTAAATCTTTATTCCATCTCACTCCACCTTTATAGGTTTGAGTCCAGTTTCTCTTGCAGCTTTGCAAAAGGAGTGTGCCCCCAGTCCCCAACGTCTATCTCGAGGTTCTCAGGCCGGAAAAGGAGACTCGTGCGGAGGGGTTCTCTGGAAATCCACTACCCTGAGGTTCTGGGCTCACATTGTCCCTAGCAGCCCCGTAATGAACCTGTCACTGGTCACTACTCAGCACCCATTGACTCTGTCACTTCCTATCCTTGAAACTAACTCTCAGTTCCCCCTCCTAAACTGGGCCGGCCATTACAGTTAACCTTGTCTAAGCTAACTGCAGCCCCAGTGGGTGTTACCCTTTTATAACATACATAAACATCAAATGCATTTAACCCTTTAGAGCAGTGGTCCCCAACCTTTTTGACCTTGAGAGCTACATTCAGTCTGGAATTCAATGGGTGGGGGCAGCGCTCCCCCCGGATGTTCTAGATCCTGGAGCTTTGTGTGGACGATCTGGTGGAGGGTCTGCAGTCGGTGCCAGTGGTTTTGGACCCACGAGGATACTCCGACCCAAGGTTGAGGTTCCTCCGGGTTTAACTCCACTTCCGTAATTCCTTTGCTTTCCCGTCCGAACAGCAATGAGTAGGGGGTGTAACCAGTCACTCGGTGCACCCGGTTATTATATACCCACACCAGCTCAGGGACATACTCAGGCCAGCGGGCCTTGCGGTCGCTCTCTAGGGTGCGCAACATTTGGATTAGTGTTCGATTGAATCGCTCGCAGGCTCCATTTCCCTGTGGGTGGTACGGTGTAGTCTGAGATTTATCGATCCCGTAGAGATGATGTATCTCTTCCATGACTCTTCCTAGGAAGCACGCTCCTTGGTCCGAATGTATTCGTTGCAGACAGCCGTACACTTGGATGAAGATTTTACAAATCGCATAGGCGGCCGACTCAGCTGTTTGGTCTCGGGTGGGGGTGACCACGGTGAACTTGGTGAAATAGTCCACCCTTTCGAGACAATGTTCATACCCCTGATAGGCAGGACCTATGGTCAGATAGTCCACCATGAGGAGCTCCAGGGGGGCTGATGTTACAATAGTTTGCACTGGGGCCCGTTAGCGAACTCGCTTGGGCGGCAGGTTCGGCAGACTTCTTCCACAGCAGCGTGCAAGCGTGGATGGTACACTATCTGCTGCAACCATTGTGAAGTCTTTTAAGCACCGAAATGGGCCCCCTTCTCATGGGATTCCTGGGCCAGTTGGTTGAGATGGGCTCCGGGCACGATCACCTGCCATATTGTAGCCGACGTTGTTCGTGACACGGCTTTTCGATATAAAAGTCCCTTTTTGATGACTAGCTTTTCCCACTGGCGCAGCATCAGCAACATATCCTGGGTCAAAGTCTGTCTCTGTGAGCCAGTGAGCAACTTGCCTGTGGCCACCCATCGGCGCAGGAGTCCAATTTCTCTATCTTCCTGTTGCTGCTGAATCCATTTGTCGCGTGGCTGTTCCAGTATTCCTCCTGAGAGCTCCGGATGAGGCACTTCTTGCGCGTTGACTGTAACCGCGGCGGTGGTGAGGGCAAACGGCGTCTCCTCCCCCTCTAATTCATCTTCTCGATTCCTCCCTGGGGTGGTTTGTTGGATTCTGGAGAGCGCGTCGGCGTGCACGTTTTCAGCTCCCCGTTTTTAGATGATCCTATAGTTGAATTTGGCCATCCGAGCCACCCACCGTTGCTCTAGGGCCCCCAGTTTGACATTCTCCAAGTGGGCTAACAAGTTGTTATCAGTCCGCACCACTACTTCAGAGCCTGCCAGGTACTCTGCGAATTGCTCCGTCATTGCCCACACTACCGCGAGGAGCTCGAGCTTAAAGGAGCTGTAATTGTCAGGGTTGTGTTCTGAGTCGTGCAGTGACCGGCTACCATAGGCGATCACTTTCTCCCGGCCATCCTGCACCTGTGACAACACAGCTCCTAGTCCCTGGAGGCTCCTGTCGGTATGCAAGATGAACAGTTGCGAAAAATCTGCATACGCCAATACCGGGGAGTGCAGCTTTGAGGTCTTGAAATGGATCCTCTTGCGGTGGCTGTCACTGGATCTTCCGTACATTCACCCTGGCGGGAGCCCCTTTCAGCAGGTCCTGCAGCGCTCGGGCTTGGCGTGCAAAATTCTTCACGAACCGCTGGTAGTAACAGGCCAACCCCAAGAAGGCCCTCATGTCTTTCACCGTCTCAGGGGTAGGCCACTCCTGGATGGCATCGACCTTTTCCAGGGATGGTCTGACACCTTCCGCTGAGACGGTATGCCCGATACTCGATCTGGGTGTGGAACAGGTGGCATATCTGGGGCTTTACCTTTAACCCGTACTTCTGCAGCCGGCCGAGCACCTGCCCCAACCGCCACAGGTGGTCCTCGAACGTGGCGGAATAGATGATAATATCGTCCAGGTGTATCAACATGGCTTCAAAGTTGAGGTCTCCTAGACACCGCTCCATCAACTGCTGGAAGGTTCCTGGGGCGTTGGCCAGCCCAAACGGCATCCGATTAAACTCGTACAGTCCCATGGGGAGGATAAATGCCGTCTTGGCTCTGTCTTCCTCCGACATCGGCACCTGCCAGTACTCACTGGCCAGGTCTAGAGTTGAAAAGTATGTCGCGTTCCCCAAGGCGGACAGAGACTCTTATATGCTGGGCAGTGGATACGAATCCTTGATGGTGCAGGCGTTCAACTTCCGATAATCCACGCAAAAACGCAGAGTGCCATCTTTTTTACGAACCAGGACAATAGGGGCCGCCCAAAGGCTCTGGCTTTCTTGTATGACCCCCTTCTGAAGCATTTGGGCTAATAGGGTTTTCACTTCCTGGTATAACTGCGGTGGTATTTGCCGATATCGCTCCCGGATGGGGGCCGCTCCTGCCATGGGAATCCCATGCGTAATAGCTGTGGTTCATCTGAAGTCGTCCTCGTGGCTGGTGAAGACACTGTGATATTGTCCAAGAAGTGTCTCTACCTGGAGAAGCTGGGCCGGCGCTAGGCCGGAAAGTTCGGCCCGCATTCTCTCCAGGATGGCTCGACCTTTCTCTTGGAAAGACTCTGGCGAAGGTGTTGCGGCGTCCCTGGGGTCTCAACATCACTGATTTCCAGGCTTCCCCATCTAGCGCCATAAGGGCCACCTCAGCCTCTAAATCGGAGGTGATGGGGTGCATGCGGAAAAGGCCCCACATACGCTCTGTCCAGCTCCACAACAGCGTATCAGAGCCAGAAAACCAGGGCAAGTTACTTAGCATAGCCCCCAGGGAGATGCTGGAGCGGGGGCCCCAATTATCAGCAGCACACGCGGCCCCACTCTGATCGGGCACACCGCCATCTGCGCTCGGAGACTGCATCCTGCCGACTACGCCAAATGTGGTACTATTCTCAACGGTCCGTCCCCGAACTCTTTCCCCCGGGAATAGTTTCCCCCGGAACCCGGATGATGGCTCCCTTGGTTCCGGGGGCCGTTCCTCCCACACACTGTCGCATCCAGCTTCAAGAACCTCCTCTAACAGGTAGTACTATCCTCCAGCGTACCATACCTAAATCATCTCTAAACTCATAAGACCAGTATATGTGCATCCAGATCTGCTCTTCTGTGCAGGGCTACTCACAAAATTCACCATTTTGAGATGTACTCTTCATACCTGTTTGCTAGACCTGGAGCTAATGCACCAAGCTAACAGACAGTCGCGCGCCACAGTTCATGGGACCGCAAGCCACATGTGGCTCCGAGCTACAGGTTGGGGACCATAAACCCCACCACACCTATAACTGTTCTCAAGAATCCTCTTATTCCTATGTCCAATCATAACACCACATGCCAGTCCTCCTGCCATCATGCAAAACAAAATATAATGTATATACTGCAAAACCAAATGAATTGGCCGGAGCATAAGTTGGTATACCTGCAATGTGTACAATAGGTGCGCGTTCAATCTGTGGCCATTTAACAGGCTAAACCCAAGTCAAAAACAAAATGAGCAAACACCCTGTAGCAAATAGATAAGTAAATAGTAATAGTGCCAGTAAATAACATAGGGTACTTAAATAACACTATTTTGATAAAAAAAAGTGTAAAAGCCATCCCACTGCGAGAAGTTTTACCCAGAAGGGATCATCCTATGTAACATTAAAACCTCACCTTGTGTCAGCTGACCTCAGTATAGACGGAGGGAATATTTACCCACGACGGACTGTACTGTATATATGAAAATAAACTCAGTGGTCTCTCCATGTTCAGGTTCTCTGCGGAGCCACTACAGGAGATCCTACTCAATAGTTGTATGTGTAATGCAGGACAGGATATGTGCTCCAGAGTAAGAGACGCCCTTTAAAACCACTCAGAAAAGATGAGGGTCCTTAAAGGGAACCTGTCAGCGGGATTGTGCACTGTAATCTACAGACAGTGTCAGGTCGGCGCCGTTATACTGATTACATTGATACCTTCATTGATTAAATCCATCTTGTGGTTGTTGTGTAATCTTTATTTTCAGTTTTGAGTTAATGATATGCTCGTGCCCCGAGACAGCCTGTGGGGGGGTCTTCATGTGGGGCTCTGATTAGCTATTCATATTGATGGCTTATGACATGTCTTCAGTAAGAGCTACTCATAGGATTGCTGGAGAGGCAAAATCGAACTCCCGCTTGACTGAAAAAGACCTTCAGAAAGATTTAGCGGACTCTGGAGTAGTGGTACATTGTGGCATCTATGATGCCTATACAGTTGAATTCGGCACGCGCTGGGGGCAGCAGTGGTGGAGCAGCGGGTGACAGGAGGCAGGAGCCGGCTGCTGCGGCTAAAGCCTGTGCCCGCTGCTAAAGAGAAATTAATATTCACTGCTCCCCATACCCATGTGCGTGGGGAGCAGTGAATATTTTTGAGATTAGGGCCTTTTTATGGTCTTTATCAAGCATGTGGTGCTGAGGGTAATTATACGAAGCATCCTAAAGACACAACCACAGAGAATCTGTGAGCCAGGCTAATTTCATTAACACCATAAAAATTAGCACAGAATAAAAAGGCCAGTATCTCTGAAACCCTATGTTACATTAAAAAAATAACATTATAATCTTGGGAGAAACTGGAATAAAATAAGAGCAAAAATTGGTCAATTTTGTCTTGGTGACACATTTTCTTTAATTGTAACCTTAGAATTTTGTCTAAGAACACAGAAGGTCCTAGTAGGAATGAGCGAGTATACCCACTCATCACTAGTCACTAGGCATTCAACATTAGTTCAAGGAGGACCTCAGTTATACGATTTAATGGGGTTCTGTGCTTTGAACAAAAATAGCGCCCTAACAATAAATTGTTCATCAAGGGTTCAGTTTCTTGGAAATAAAACCTTACATATCTAATATATATAGCTCAAGTATGCTTATGAATGTATATGTGTCTGTATGTCCGGGATTGGCATCCGCACCGTCGCAGCTACAGCCACAAAATTTGGCACAGTCACACGTCTGGACCCCAAGAGCATCCTAGGCTACGTTGTGAGGCGAAATTTTAACCCCGCGTTCCAATTCACCAAACAATTTTGCCCCTATCTACATAATGGGGAAAAAGTGTGTGTGTATCAAGCCCCGCCCCTCATTATGATGTCATAATGGTTGCCATGGCGACGCTGATGTCATCATAGGTTGCAAGCCCCACCGCAAATTATGATGTCATAATGGTTGACTATGGGATGGAGGATGTGTGATGGGTATATGGGCACTGGACTATGGGATGGAGGATATTTATGATGGGTATATGGGCACTGGACTATGGGATGGAGAATATGTATGATGGGTATATGGGCACTGGACTATGGGATGGAGGATATGTATGACGGGTATATGGGCACTGGACTATGGGATGGAGGATATTTATGATGGGTATATGGGCATGGCACTAAGGGATGTAGGATGTGTGATGGGTATATGGGCACTGGACTATGGGATGGAGAATATGTATGACGGGTATATGGGCACTGGACTATGGGATGGAGAATATGTATGATGGGTATATGGGCACTGGACTATGGGATGGAGGATATGTATGACGGGTATATGGGCACGGGACTATGGGATGGCGGATATGTATGATAGGTATATGGGCACGGGACTATGGGATGGAGGATATGTATGATGGGTATATGGGCATGGGACTATGAGATGAAGGATGTGTGATGGGTATATGGGCACGGGACTATGGGATGGCGAATATGTATGATGGGTATATGGGCATGGGACTATGGGATGGAGGATATGTATGATGGGTATATGGGCATGAGACTATGAGATGAAGGATGTATGACGGGTATATGGGCACTCGACTATGGGATGGCGAATATATGTATGATGGGTATATGGGCATGGGACTATGGGATGGAGGATGTGTGATGGGTATATGGGCATGGGACGATGGGATGGAGGATGTGTGATGGGTATATGGGCACTGGACTATGGGATGGAGGATGTGTGATGGGTATATGGGCACTCGACTATGGGATGGAGGATATGTATGATGAGTATATGGGCATGGGCCTATGGGATCGTGGATATGTATGATGGGTATATGGGCACGGGACTATAGGATGGAGCATAATTATAATTTGCTATAACTAACCATAGTTAGTTACTATGCCCGGGCAGCGCCGGGCTCTTCAGCTAGTTTCTTATAAATATCTCTGGTTTGTACGTGTAATGCTGAACACGAGAAGTCCTCCATAGAGAGAGATTCTTTACAGAACCGCTCCACTCTGGCCAAGAAATGAAGACCCTGGAGACCCCCTCTTTTAACCGAGAATTCCCTTATAGGTTGTATAATCTGAGTAATCATTTTAAGACCAATTCTTAAAGTAGACGTGTCCATGGCAGACCCATTAACTCAGTGACTAACATAGCAAAACATAGTTTTGAAGGCTGAAGAAGACCTTATGTCCATCTAGTTCAGCCTATTTTTAGTGCCCAAGACAAGACTCAAAAAAATTCTTACTTCTCTAAGCAAGATCTCCTTACCCAGGTGAAACTGCAAAACAGTAGTAAAGACTCGGTAAAAATAAACTTTAGTATCGCAATATTTCTGGAAGAATCCCAGGTCCCACAAAGGGTTTACCCAGACTTCCCAAAGACTGAATTCAATACCCAGTAGGACATTAAATTTCTCACCACCTGATTGCGATTTCCTTTGGATCTCTCCCAAGATTTTTTGCTTGGCTGGGTAGAGTTTGGTTGGCTCCGAGTTTCAGCTTAATAAGACTGATATATGTAATGGACAGAATTGTTATCATTAAGATCCTGGTCCAGAGTTCCCATGGTCATCGTCTACGTCTTCATTCACCGTACATGGGGGGGAGTAATAATATTACACTAGAGGGAACGGGCTGCACGTTACACAAGGATAAGTTCACATCTTCAGGGAATATTACCAATTGCTTCAGGAAATGAGCAAATATATGAGTTTGTTACTCCTCTACCCGTCCCTCTTAGAAGAGCCAGATGGCAATCAGATTTGCTTATTATTTAGGAGGAAACCAATTTCTGCAAATACATTATCCATAAACTGAAAACCAAATAAAAAAAAAAAAAATCTGTATCATGTATATGTAATTGTAATTACAAATGAGCTTTTCCATTCCAACATCTGGAGATGTTACATCGTCCTTCTGTCAGCCTTGATATCTGCTGTAAATATTTGTTGGTAGGACTCGGAGTGTTTCATGAAGTCAACATATGCTTCGCATTAAGGATGTATAAGACCTCAGCTTTTCTGCAGGTTCATTAAAAGGAACTGTCTCTATAATGTGGATTTGTACAATCTGTTCTCCAGGTATCATGGAGCAACAGGTCTTATAGATTCCCAAATTCTGACTACGGGAAGCTTGGGTGAAATTTATCTCAACGGTAGCTGTGATGCCACAAGCTCTTGGTAGTGTTGTCCTTCTGTCTTGGCTTCCACCTCCGTCATACTCTTCATCTCATAGGGTGGTAATTAGGGATGGGCGAATCTACTCGTTAGGACTCGTTACTCTGCGAGTAGTAGGGGACTCGCAGGAGTCAGTACTCTGCGAGTTTCCAAGCGATTACTCGCACAGTAACGAGTCCAATGCAAATAAGGCTAAGTGCACACGTACCGGAACTCTCGCGGAAATTACCGCGAGAATTCAGGAATTCCATTCCGCGGGAAAATCGCATTTTAAATTCCCGCGATTTTCCCGCGGAAAAACTAGCATTTTGCAAGCGTAATTAGCTTGCAAAATGCTAGCGTTTTCCAAGCGATCTGTAGCATCGCTTGGAGAACTGATTGACAGGTTGGTCACACTCGTCAAACATAGTGTTTGACGAGTGTGACCAACTTTTTACTACTGAGGCCGCCTATGCGGCATCAGTAGTTAAAGATAAAATGTAAAAAAAAATAAAAAATGGTGTTATTCTTACCTTCCGACGTCCCGCGCAGCCTTCCCGCCTCTCCACGCATCCGTTCCCAGTAATCCTTTGCGAAAATGCCCGCGATGACGTCCGTTCTCGCGGGATCGCAATGTCTCGCGGTGATTCGCGATGACGTCGCGCAAATGACCGCGAGACTTCGCGATCCCGCGAGAACGGACGCCATCGCGGGAATTTTCGCAAAGGACTACTGGGAACGGATGCGTGGAGAGGCGGGAAGGCTGCGCGGGACGTCGGAGGGTGAGAATAACAATATTTTTTATTTTTAAATTCTATTTTTTACATTGATATGGTACCCAAAGCCCGGAGGACAGTCTCCTCTCCTCTGGACCGTGGGTACCATCTGCAATTGTTCTGCTTACTTTCCGCATGGTGTGCACAGCCACATGCGGGAAGTAAGCGGAACAAAAAAAATGGCAGCACAGGAATCGCTGCAATACTCTCATCCCCATTCATTAACATTGGACTCGCTAGACTTGCAACGAGTAGCGAGTTTCCGAGTCGGACTCGTTAGAGTCTAGCGATTCCGAGTATTTCAGGATTCGCCCATCCCTAGTGGTAATACCTATCGGATCTTGACAAAATTTCTACCTCTTTTTTTTTTGGAAACATGTAAAAGTTTGTGCTCTCTGTACTGGGTTGGCATCTATTTGACATTAAAATGGTATCCAACAAAAACCATTCATCACGTATCTACAAACGCTTGATCACTTAGGATCCTACTGATGGAACCCTACAATCATTAGTACAGAGGTCCTAAGGTCCTGATCTGGGGAATATGAAATGAAGTGATGGTTATGTGTTAACCCTTAAAAATTGAATACAGTTTTTTTCATTATCTTCTACTTATTGCAAAGTTATTATTTTTTATAATATAGTTCATCATTACCTTATTTTGCTTTCTTCTTCCCAAAACATTATGCTAACATGCTATTTCAATGTCCAGTTTTAGCTCCTTTAGAAGCTCCTTTTAACTGCTGCTCAGCAACATCCACACACTGTATTCAAACAGTCTGGGTATGTATCTTTCCCTGTATGAGCCTCTCTACTCCGCACTTTAGAGAGGGAAAGTCTCATACTTGCCTAGTCCACTTCACCAGCAGCAGGTGAAAGAAGCTTCTAAAGAAGCATAAACTGGGCACTGAAACAGCAAAATAAGGTCACTAAAGCATCATGCTATTCATGCCAATAATGTAAAACTTCTCTTCCTGCCCTGTCCAGTCTAATTTATCCAGGAATTGTCCTGACTACTATATTTTGCAACCTACCAGATACTGTTTTTGAGTAGAAAATTGTTCTTCAGTAGCATTTTTCCAGCACTATAGGAGCAGGAACTTTGTTGTTTTTTGCTTATCAAATTAAATGAGGTTGCCATAAAGTGATTTTCCCATTTAAGTAAAAAAAACAAACTAAAAATAATAATTTACTTTTATCAAGATTCTTTGAATAGATTATTATGAAAATTGTCTTTTCAGAGACGAAGAGGAATAGAACTCTATAGCTCCACCTATTGGAAGCAGCAGTCGTAAAAGTCAATATTGACCCTAGCAATAGGATAAAAGCCAAACCATAATCTCAATTTGCAGACATGGTGTTTAGGGGCTGATGCTCCTCATTGGTGCAAAGTATGAGATCTGATTTGGCTAGTTGAGGTGTTCTGAACTGGGATCTAAGGGGTAACGTTTCTCCATGTGGAGAGTGACATGCCAAGTCTGGCATGTCAGAGTGAGGAGACTTATAAGCCATGTATACGCCTTTAGGAAATCACTGTTTCCAATAGGTGGTGCTAGAGTTCTTCCCAGAGGAGCATGAATGGCTTATAAGTCTCTTCATGCTGACATGCCAGGCTTGGCTTGTCCCTTTTCACAAGGAGAAACGTTACCTCCCGGACTCCCAATAGATTAGTATGAAACAAGTCCATAAATGAGCTCTTGGAATGATATGTGAACGCTGTGTGTTTGATGCTACAGAAACAAGGGGCTCTAGTATACGGGAACTGAACTAAAGCACATTTTAACAGTGTCTCAGCCAGTAGATTGTCCCAGGGGTGATTGGCCAGTAACCTTGGGAAAACTTTGAAGACAATGAACTGATTCCGAATGTGAATATTCGCCCGTACCTAATGGCCACTTAATGCTAGAATCTCAGGTTTTGAATAGAAGAGACTCAAGCAGCTGTCAGGTGTTCACATACTTTCTAAGCTTCGGGGCAGCCGATGCAATCTTGTAATTCCATCGATCTGTTATTCCTGTTACGACCTTACTATTCCCAGTGGATCCATAACAAATAGCTGCTTCCCCTTCGGTCAATTGCGCCGTGTGTCAGATACAAATGTTCAAAACCACTGGACGATCGCCAGCGACAAACCTTTAGCCAGAGACTAAGGAAGAAAAAAACTTTGTCTAGGGACGGAAAAGCCAAAAAAAAAAACATACGGTAAAGGAAATAAGTGACTAATATTGATCTCTTAGTTACCATGAAAAACACTTAGCTGTGTATGCCATAGGGGGTACGAGCCATTATTTACACGGCCTCTCCTGTGCCTTATAGCTATGGTTGGTTGGCGGCAATGTTGGCTTCCAAAGTTACCGTAATTGTCCGATATCCAAAACTATTAATATACCAAAAGTTTTATTTTATGGGAACCATTCGGTCTACAGTCCATTCCCCTGACTCCCATAACCGGACGCACCTAGTTTATTCAGAATGACACTGATTCCCAGAATATTCCTTCAGTGCTCCTGATTGACAGAGGCGTTTAACAAGTTAACCATTGATTAGTCTTAGCTGTAATACACAGCCATTACCTGCTGGGTATAGAGCGGGCTCGCTGCGGGAGCCTGATCCATAATACACCCGCTTCCGACATGCGTGGAACGACGGATGTCGTGAAGGGGTTAATTTTCATCTCACTTTTACAGATGGAATATTTGCAGCGTCTAATGGTCTGTATCCTAAATAAAGGGGGTCTACAGCTTAAAAATATTGGATTTTAAACGGGTATCGCCATCTTCAAGATCCTATCCCAATATGTAGTAGATATAATAAAAATTTTAGCAAATGCCTCCAATTAGAAATGTAGTACAGTTTTTCTGATTAGCGTTGTCGCTTACCACATGTGCAGGGCATTGCAGTAGCTTACGTATCCATGGTTACAACCACTGATATTGAGACAATTAATTCTTAGTGGTCATAACCATGGATACATAAGGTAATGAAATGCCCTGCACATGGGGTAAGTGATATAGCGAATCAGAAGAACTATACTATATTTCTAATAGGAGATATTTGGTGGTAATATTATTATTATTATTATTATTATTATTACACCTGTTACATATTGAGATAGGATCTTGGAGATGAGAATGCCCCTTTAATGTTTTAAAATTAGAAGGTTATGAAACTTATTATTCCTCCATTTCTGAAAGGTGCCCAAATTTTCAGCCACAATCTCCTGTTCTGTCAGATTCTCCTTTATGTATTGGAGAAAGGACAACGTTTCAAGTGTCAGCATGTGACGGGAGCTGTGTGTTAAAGGGGCTGGAATAACTGCGCTATTTCAAAAGCTAAGCCAGCCAACTGTGACAGTGAAGGGGGCTGGCTTAGCTCTTAAAATGAGCAGTCAGACTGCCTCTTTCATACATGACATTGATTATGTGACACAAAAAAATATATATATATTCCGAACCTCCAGAATGAAAGGTCATACTAAAGAGTAGGTCAACTTGGAAACACATTTTCCTCCAGTTTTTTTTTTTAGTTAAAACACGCTATAATGATTTTTGATAAGGCATAATGGCTCACCCCCAGGGCAGGTGTGGGGGATTACTTGGTACCGGGCCTGTGTCTTAAAGGGATTTGTCACAGTGGCGGTGACCCGGTCCGTGGCCCTGGGTGTCCATGTAAATAGGTGGAATGGAATAAAGTTTATAGGTAGATAATTCGTGATGCCACCTGTGGTTTCTGATCAGATATGACCAGCGCTGCAGTGCAGAACCTCTGGGACAGATGGTGTGGTGCAGCAAAGATGTAATAGCTCCCCACAGGCAGAGCTGTGGTCCCAGGGCGGCGATAGTAGATGTTGAGGTAGATGGTGTAGTGTTAGGCACAGAGATGTAGCAGTGTTGAGTGGGTTGGCGCAGGAAGAAGGCAATGACACAGCGGAGTGCAGTTCCAATTCTTTTTCTCACGTTTCTGGCACAGACAGGTGCCCGCATCAGTGCTGCAGCCTCCAGGTCAAGGACTCAGCCAACTCCCAGGTAGGTGGATTAACCCTTCCAGCACTCCCTTCCAAATGTGCCTTTTCTGAATTTCTCCTTACTAGCGCTAATCTGAAGTACTTGTAGTTCTGAATTACACTCAAGTTCCTCCTTCGTGATGTTCCTTATAACTCCACTCGTATGACAGGCAGCTGTCGCCTACTTCGGGGACTGCAAACCATCATGTCCCGGCTCACGTATGTTGCTGCTGTGTCTTCGAGTCTTAATTGGGAATAAAGTGGTCACAACTTCTATTCCTCCGGTTTCTGCTGTAGGATCATTAGTATCACAAACAGCCTTGGATACCGGCGCCCGGCCATGGCGCATTAAACTTAGGAAAGGGCTCTGTACTAGTCCTAGTTCCCAGTCTCTCTCCTCCTCACGTTCTGTTCTTATCTATCTTCCTTCTGAACAACTGATCCTTCCTTCTTCCTCTTTCCTTGCCAACAGCTCCAGCTCACAGGAGGCTGCTGCATCTACGTCCTTTCCCTCCATCCCCCGTGGGGAATTCTGACCTAACTTCCTGTCAGCTTTCCCCTCTAGTGTTTCTAAGCTCCACCCACCTCCCAGCACCCTTTATGAACCAAAGCAGCTGCCATAAAGGGTGCTCTGCTGTTCTAAGGTGTCTGTGCTGGATGTAGATGCTAGAGTCTGGTCAGGTGTTACCATCTTACCTGGGAAGTGGGATACTACACCTCAGGAAGAGGTGCAGTACCTCTGTGGCGACTGAACCTTCAGGGGTGCCACACATAATTGTCTGGACTTTTGTTGGCCCTACCTTACTTCTCATCCACAGCATTTGACTATAGCCAGAAGTTTTTAGGGGCCATAGTCGATGTGTTATTGCTCATCAGAAGTGGTTGAGGAGTGAGGACACAACCAGTAAGGGAGCTAGATATCAGGTAAGATTATTATTTATTTATTAAAATGTTTTTTGGGGGGGGGAAATTTGGCACACACATTCTCATTGAAATGGCAACAAAATCTCTTATAGCTCACCATGATGCATAAGAATTTTGACAGCACCTTCCAACTTTGAGAAAATCCCTTGGTGCTCATCTGTCTATGGGTCACACATGTTATCTCATTTTTGGCCGCACCTTCCAGCTTTGAGAGACTCCATTGGCACTTTACTGTGTATGGGCCACCCAAGTTGTCCCATCATGTACTCTGGTGGGGGCAAGCTTGATTGACTGTGAGAAGTAACTCAGCTTTACACCAATCTGTGAGACGAGCTAGTCAGGAGTCCAAGGTCAAAAGCCAGGAAGGTACGTCATAAACAGAAGGAAGAGACAAAGGCGTAGTGAGGTAACATTCTGAGGTCAGAATATCAGAAGGATAGCTGATCAGAGCAGAAGGGGTTAAATAGACAGAAGGTCAGAATGAGGTCTAAGGTTAGGCAATGGAAGATCTACAAACAGAGCGCAAGGCCCGGAGAGGCAAACCACACAGTAGCTGAATGTACTTCTGGCAGAGGTCTGGGAGTAATAGCCCAGATAAGAAGCCTGGCAATCATCTGAGATAATGAACACCTGGAGACAGCCAGCACCTCCCAGTCTCAGATTGGACAGCCGAGCTCAGCACGCCCCTGCACCAGACTGGACAAATAAGCTGTCAGTAACTGTGTCCCTGTCACACTGAGGGGTGGAACCGTGACAATTGAATTTAATTCTTTCTTCGAAAAGATAGCTATCCTGTTTCATTTTGACCACAAATACCACGCACAGCTATCACATTTAATCTGGTTAGTAAAATAACCAGTTAGGGCTTCAGGTTTCCAAACAGAAAATCTCTTCTGGCTCAAATAAAAAAAATTTTAGCGAGATTAGATAGGCTTCAAATTTTTTCAATCACACCCCTTCCCTCTTACTGCTTGAAAAGTGTTGAAGGCAACTGGGACATACAGACTCCTGAGTTGTTAGTGCTTTTTTGTCAATTTTGCCCATCCTATTAGCTACCTCAACTCATGTACCGTAATTGTATTACTATTCATGTAAATATCAAACTTTTGATAAAAAAATAAGCTCAACCATACTGAAGGTAGCAGGTCAAAATGTATGCACGACGGGTTAGGCTTTGTGTTCTGAATGATTTCCTCTAATTAAGACTTCTTTCCCTCAGTATACTGTATATGTGGTAGTGGCAGCCTAATTATTATCACGCGTAGTATAGTTACTTGGAGTTAAAATCGGATCCTGTTATTGATTCAGGCAGCCCAAACTCCAAACTAGAGCATCATAATTCACCAGTCATGTATTGTAGGTTTCACTTGCTTTTCAAAGCTGGTGGGAGACCATGTGTCTGTGGTGACTAGTCCAAAGCCAGTCCCCGAGGGCTTTTTCCTGCTCTGCTCCTTTAGACTGATAGGTCTCTCCTGTTTTGTGTGTGTATAAGATGTGGTGTGAGCATGAGGCACCACTTTGGACCAGCTTTATCTCGCTTCCTCCCCAGTTGGCTTTTAGAAGTATGTTTTCTCAAAGATGTCACAGATTTCTCGTAAACTGTACAAGGCTGAAATAGTGCAGCCAACAAGGGAATGATCCCTATCATCCATGTTTTGGGCAGCATGAAGGCTCCTTTTAAATTAATTCTCTTCTCACAATAATGGATATCATGCAGTGACTTTTTGAAGGGCTGCTGCTCATATACACCAGGCAATCAGAATAAACAGAGCTGCAGCCTGAGCATTGGATAAGAATGCACTAGAATTTTAAGCTACCGGTACTTCACGTTCCTTGTAGATACAGGTAGTCTCAGATAAACCCTTCCCTAATGAAATATACAGTATCTAAAAAAATCAAAGGGGATTAATTTTATATACCGTATTGTTAGGGACGGCGGAACGCACTAAATATAAAATAATAGAAAGTGCGTTGGCCGCCCGGGGTCCACCGTGCAGAGGTGTTAAACTGCTGCTATATAATGGCAGACGCACAATATGGCGGTATATTGCACAAGGGTTGAACGTCACCCGGTGTGCACTGGGCGTACTCTGTTATATTCACAGAGTCGCCTTAAGGCATAAACATAAATGCTGAGCCTGTTGACCTCACAGGTCTCAGCGGTGTGCACGCACGGTGTATGGTCACAGGACTCAGGCCCAAGACACAGGGTCGGTGTCCGTCTAGACCTACCGTGCGTGCGGCATCGCTACCGCGGACACCCACAAGTGCTGCTGACCGCAGCGCGGCCACTGACTCAGCCGCTATATGACAATGCCCAGGAGGGGCGCACTGTCGGACGCTAGCACTGTGGAGATGAGCACAGGCTTGTAGCATTCCACTGACTGGCGCTGACTCTAATGCTAAATCCCTATCCACACACATAATATCAGGGAGAGGGGATCTTAATGAGTCATTCGCAGGTTCATGCATTCATCATCATTCACACAGTAGCAATTAGAGACTACACTAGCACATGGCCGAGCGGCCATACGGACCTTTTATAGCCATGCAGGACCTTCCAGATCTCTGGAATGGACCAATCAGATCAGAAGAAGGACCTGAGCACGTGACTGCCGATCTCCATTGGGAGATCGTCTCGTGAGCATGCCCAGTAGCGTGACGAGAGGACTTAGCCACTGGAGTGGCTTGCTGCAGGGCAGCCTGCGCTGCTATTGCCGACCCAGAGGTGGCAGCAAAAACCAGTCCCACAGAGCTGGTCTGAGCAAAGCGCCTGCGATGACGAGATTGCTGTGCAGGCTTCTGAGCGGTCGGAGAAGAATGGGAGACCGTAGGATGCAAGAATCTGGATTCCTGCTGTGCAGCTGCAGGAACCCGACACCTAACATTACCCCCCCCCTCCTAGGGCTGCCTTGGCACGCTCAAAAGCCACGATCAGGAGCGGGGCGTGGATGTTCTCCACTGGCTCCCAGGTCTGGGCCTCCAGACCATGACCCTTCCAGTCCACCAAATAAAATTTTTAGCCACGCACAATCCTGCGTCCCACAATGGCGTTGACCTCAAACTCATCCGAGGACAGGTCTGATGTCTCGGCAGATGACTCGGAAAACCGAGCCATGTGAACAGGCTTGAGAAGGGACACGTGGAAGATGTCAGAGATGGCCAAGTGTGGTGGAAGAGCCAGACGGTAGACCACTGAGCTGATGCGCTCAAGGACCTTGAAGGGACCAATGTATCGCGGAGCGAACTTGGAGGACTCGGCCTGCAGCTTGATATTACGCGCAGAGAGCCACACCAAGTCGCCAGGGGCAAAAGTTGGAGCGGGGCGCCGATGTGTGTCGACTGACACTCTCATTCTCTCTTTAGAGGCTCGAATAGCATCCTGGGTGCGATCCCAAATGTCGCGAGCCTCCACTGCCCAGTCTGCCGCCCTGGAATCAGTGGAAGACACTGGCATCGGAACAGGGTCGTGCGGATGCTGGCCGTAATTGAGAAGGAACGGCGTCTGACCAGTGGAATCAGCCACTGTGTTATTCAGGGCAAATTCAGCCCACAGTAGTAAGGATACCCAGTCATCCTGCCTGGCAGAGACAAAATGTCGCCGGTATGTGACCAGAGTTTGATTGGCTCTCTCAACCAACCCGTTTGTCTCGGGATGATATGCGGAGGACAAATTGAGCTTGATACTGAGTAGAATGCAGAGCTCCCTCCAAAATCGAGACGCAAATGGGTCGCCCTCCCAAGGCTGTGGGGTATTCGGTACCTGGCCCAATGAGCTTAAATGGGAGATGTCACGGAAGCTGGAACCCGGCCCGTGGCCCTGGGCGCCCATTGTAAAAGGGGAATGTTCAGTGTGCTTATGATGAGTGATTCGTGACGCCACCTGTGGTGTTCGGCAATAGAGATGTAAGCCGACGCTGCAGACAAATCCTCTGGGACAGATGGTGTGGTGCAGCAGGGATGTTATAGCCCTCCACAGGCAGGCCTGTAGTCCCAGGGCAATGTAGGTGAAGTTACACTTAGATGGTGTAGTGTCAGGCGCAAGAGATGTAGCTGTGCTGGGCAGGTTGGTGCAGGAATAAGTGGAGGACACCAGGGCATGTAGTTCCAAAGCTTTACTCACAGTCCGTTGCAGGTACAGGTGCCCGCATCCGTGCCGTGTCCTCCGGGTCAGGAGCCCAGCCAACTTCCAGGCAAGATGAAGTACTCCTTTCCAACACTCCGCCAACATATGTGCCTTTTCTGAACGTCTCCTCTTATAGCGCCTTTGAATGAAGTACTCCTAGTACTGAGTTACACAGGAGTTCCTCCTGTCAGATGTTCCTATGAACTCTACTTGTACGGCAGACAGATGTAGCCTGCTTCGGGGACTCCTTGATACTAAGTACCGGCTCACTAATATGTTGCTGTTGTGCCCCCAAGTCTTGTGTGGGAATAAAGTGGTCACTACTTCTATTCCTCCGGTGTCTGCTGCAGGACCATTAGTATCCGTACAACCTCGGGGACCGGACCCCGGCCTTGCGCTTAGAGCTTGAAAAGGGTTCTCCTCTAACCCTGGTCCTTGTTCTCTTATTCTCCTTACGTTCCGTGCTAATCCTTCATCCCAATGGAGAATCAAGCTTCCTTTCTCTGTCTCTTTCCTGTGCCAGCAGACCCAGATCACTGTGGCCTGCTGCAGCACTTCCTTCTTCCATCCCTCTCCCGGGGATCTTCTCTGTCTCACACACTGTCCTTCTACATCCTCACTCACTGACTGAATGACTGACTGAATGACTCACTCAACTCTTCCCGCTCTTTTATGTGAACTAAACTCCACCCACCTCCCAGCACGTTTAGTTTTCCAAGCAGGGAGCCACCAAGGGGTGCTATGCTACACTCCAAGCAGGGAGCCGCCGAAGGTGCTTTGCTACACTACTTTGTGGTGTGGCGTGCAGGTGTTGGAGTGTGGTCAGTAGTGTTGAGCGATACCACCCGATACTGAAAAATATCGGAGTGGAATGGATCGGCCGATCTAAAAAAAGTATCAGGTATCGCCGATTCCGATCCCGGAAGCCCCATTCAAGTCAATGGAACAGAAATATCGGAATTAAAAAAAAAACATTTTTTCCCTGTAGGTTAATTCTACATGAAGAAAAACAACTAATAATAATGTAGAATGTATTGTGGGAGGTGTAGGAGAGATTAAAGGCATAGAGCTTTAGCCCAATCAAATGGAATAGCAGTAATTTTTTTTTTAAAGACGTTCGTAGTTACAAAGATATTGACTATGTTAAAGTCTTTAATATTTTGTCAGATATGTACAGTCATATGTAAAAGTTTGGGCACCCCTATTAATGTTAACCTTTTTTCTTTATAACAATTTTGGTTTTTGCAACAGCTATTTCAGTTTCATATATCTAATAACTGATGGACTCAGTTATATTTCTGGATTCAAATGAGGTTTATTGTACTAACAGAAAATGTGCAATCTGCATTTAAACAAAATTTGACCGGTGCAAAAGTATGGGCACCCTTATCATTTTCTTGATTTGAACACTCCTAACTACTTTTTACTGACTTCCTGAAGCACTAAATTGGTTTTGTAACCTCATTGAGCTTTGAACTTCATAGCCAGGTGTATCAAATCATGAGAAAAGGTATTTAAAGTGGCCACTTGCAAGTAGTTCTCCTATTTGATTCTCCTATAAAGAGTGACATCATGGGCTCCTCAAAACAACTCTCAAATGATCTGAAAACAAAGATTATTCAACATAGCTTTTCAGGGGAAGGATACAAAAAGTTGTCTCAGAGATTTAACCTGTCAGTTTCCACTGTGAGGAACATAGTAAGGAAATGGAAGAACACAGGTACAGTTCTTGTTAAGCCCAGAAGTGGCAGGCCAAGAAAAATATCAGAAAGGCAGAGAAGAAGAATGGTGAGAACAGTCAAGGACAATCCACAGACCACCTCCAAAGACCGGCAGCATCATCTTGCTGCAGATGGTGTCACTGTGCATCGGTCAACAATACAGCGCACTTTGCACAAGGAGAAGCTGTATGGGAGAGTGATGCGAAAGAAGCCGTTTCTGCAAGCACGCCACAAACAGAGTCGCCTGAGGTATGCAAAAGCACATTTGGACAAGCCAGTTACATTTTGGAAGAAGGTCCTGTGAACTGATGAAACAAAGATTGAGTTGTTTGGTCATACAAAAAGGCGTTATGCATGCGCTGTATTGTTGACCGATGCACAGTGACACCATCTGCAGCAAGATGATGCTGCAGGTCTTTGGAAGTGGTCTGTGGATTGTCCTTGACTGTTCTCACCATTCTTCTTCTCTGCCTTTCTGATATTTTTCTTGGCCTGCCACTTCTGGGCTTAACAAGAACTGTACCTGTGTTCTTCCATTTCCTTACTATGTTCCTCACAGTGGAAACTGACTGGTTAAATCTCTGAGACAACTTTTTGTATCCTTCCCCTGAAAAGCTATGTTGAATAATCTTTGTTTTCATATCATTTGAGAGTTGTTTTGAGGAGCCCATGATGCCACTCTTCATAGGAGAATCAAATAGGAGAACTTCTTGCAAGTGGCCACTTTAAATACCTTTTCTCATGATTTGATACACCTGGCTATGAAGTTCAAAGCTCAATGAGGTTACAAAACCAATTTAGTGCTTCAGGAAGTCAGTAAAAAGTAGTTAGGAGTGTTCAAATCAAGAAAATGATAAGGGTGCCCATACTTTTGCACCGGTCAAATTTTGTTTAAATGCAGATTGCACATTTTCTGTTAGTACAATAAACCTCATTTGAATCCAGAAATATAACTGAGTCCATCAGTTATTAGATATATGAAACTGAAATACCTGTTGCAAAAACCAAAATTGTTATAAAGAAAAAAGGTTAACATTAATAGGGGTGCCCAAACTTTTACATATGACTGTACAGTATGTTTGACTACTTCCATGCTCTTCACCTTCTTTTTTTACTTCTCCCACACTTTCTCCTTCATCATCCTCAGCAGCAGCATCTTTTTCATCAACTTCTTCTTCACCTTATTCATCTTCTTCTTCTTGTTCTTCACCTTCTTCCTATTTTTTTACATTCTTCATATTCTTCTTATTCAACTATTATTCTTCTTCATATTCTACTTCTTCATCTTCTTCCTATTCTTCTTCTTCATCATATTCTTATTTGTGTCAGGCATTCCTGTAGTTGTAATCTATAACAGTTTGAAGATTACACCTTCCGTTCAGCCTGTCACAAAAGATTTACAGCAGGATTTGTCCGCGTTCAGTTTGGCCTGCAGCAGCAGGCATTTTTCAGGGGCACCACGAGGATGAACGGACTCACTCCCTTACACTGCTTAGTCTTCTTCTGCTTATAAATTAGATAATATCATTTGCTCTGATTTTTAGTCTTATGCTTCATGTTCTTCTGCTTTTGGTTTTTATGCTTCTTGTTCCTCTGTCTCTTGTTGTTCTGCATCTTGGTGGTTGTCTTCATGTTCTTTGTCCTCTTGGTCATCTTCTTCAGGGTCATCTTTTAGGTATTCTTCTGTGTGGTCTTCAGGGTCGTCGTCTTCAGGGTCATTGTCAGGGAGATCCAGAGTGAGAATCAAAAACCATTTCCACAAGCTTGAACTTGGAAAAGTAGCAGAAGGTACAAGAAGGCTGAGGAACTGCCGAGAACCAGCTGATGGTGCTGGAACCCGGATGGGTAGCAGAAGGAACAATAGCAAATGGAACTTGCGAGGACCAGCTGACGGTGCTGGAACCCAGAGGGGCAGCAGAAGGAACAAGAGCCAATGGCACAACTGTGGACCAGCTGACGGTGCTGGAACACGGTTACTAAGCAGGAGGTACCTGTGCTACAAAGCACTACCAAGGACCAGCAGACGTTGCTGGAACTCGGATACCACGAAGGAGGCACCTAGGCCAAAGGCTCTGCCGAGAACCAGCTGACGGTGCTGGAACCCGGATGGGTAGCAGAAGGAACAATAGCAAATGGAGCTAGCGAGGACCAGCTGACGGTGCTGGAACCCAGAGGGGCAGCAGAAGGACCAAGAGCCAATGGCACAACTGTGGACCAGCTGACGGTGCTGGAACACGGTTACTAAGCAGGAGGTACCTGTGCTACAAAGCACTACCAAGGACCAGCAGACGTTGCTGGAACTCGGATACCAAGAAGGAGGCACCTAGGCCAAAGGCTCTGCCGAGAACCAGCTGATGGTGCTTGAACCCGGATGGGTAGCAGAAGGAACAATAGCAAATGGAACTAGCTAGGACCAGCTGACGGTGCTGGAACCCAGAGGGGCAGCAGAAGGAACAAGAGCCAATGGCACAACTGTGGACCAGCTGACGGTGCTGGAACACGGTTACTAAGCAGGAGGTACCTGTGCTACAAAGAGCACTACCAAGGACCAGCAGACGTTGCTGGAACTCGGATACCAAGAAGGAGGCACTTAGGCCAAAGGCACTGCCGAGAACCAGCTGACGGTGCTGGAACCCGGATGGGTAGCAGAAGGTACCCAGGAAAAAAACAAAGTTGCAAGGCCGTGAGCCGGCCACAGTTACCGAACCCCACAGTCCTACAGGGGGTGCTTGTCCTATTGGCACTACAGAACCAGCCTTTATTACCAGAACCCGCAGGCCACATAAGAAGCACTGAAACTGCAGGCACCATAGACTCGGCTAACGCGACCGCAACACGACAGGACAACATATTGGTGGCAAAGTGACGTTGACACTACCCGGAAACAGCAGGCGTGATGGAACCAGGCTGGGCAGGAGGGAGTGCCCGTGCCAAAGACACTTCTGAGAACCAGCTTATGGTGCTGGAACCCGGATGGGTAGCATTAGCTAAAAGAGTCAATGGAACTACCGAGAACCAGCTGACGGTGCTGGAACCCAGAGTGGCAGCAGAAGGAACAACAGCCAATGGCACAACCGTGGACCAGCTGACGGTGCTGGAACACGGTTACTAAGCAGGAGGTACCTGTGCTACAAAGCACTACCAAGGACCAGCAGACGTTGCTGGAACTCGGATACCAAGAAGGAGGCACCTAGGAGTGGAGTTGGCAGAACACGTACAGCGCCACTCTCCAGATCTGTACCAGGCTCCACAACATTGACCCAATGGGCAGTGTGGGAAAGGTATCGTCCCTGTCCATGGTTACTGGTCCACGCATCAGTGGTCAGGTGGACCTTGCTACTAACGGCGTTTAGTAGCGCATGTTTTATTTTTCCCTCCACATGTTTCTGCAGGGCAAGGACGGCTCGCCTGCTGAAATAAAAGTGGCTGGGCACGGTGTATTGTGGGACTGCCAATGCCATGAAGTCCCGGAAGGTGTCAGTCTCCACCAGCCTGAATGACAGCATTTCAAGTGCCAGTAGTTTGGCAATGCCAGCATTCAGAGCCTGTGCTCAGGGATGGTTTGCCGAGTATGGCCGCCTTTTATCCCATGCCTGTGCTACCGATGGCTGTCGAGTGGCCTGGGAGTGTGAGGATGACTGGGAACGTGGTGCTGTGGGTGGAATGTCACAGGTTCTCCGGACAACAGTGCCAGAGGTTCTTCCTTGGCAATCCTGTGAGGAAGCCGAACCAGCTGTGTGTGAGCTGGAGGAAGAGGCCCCAACACGAGCTGAAGAGGTGGTAGGTGGTGCTGTACGTTGGCCTATGTCTTCAGTGTGTCTGTGTAACTCCACCTCGTGCTTGGTCCGCACATGTTTCCACATATTAGTGGTATTGAGGTTGCTGACATTTTTCCCTCTTTTGACTCTCTGATGACACAGCTTGCATTTGACAAAGCAAATGTCATCTGCAACTGTGTCAAAAAAGGACCACGCACTGCAAGTCTTGGGAGCGCCCGTTTTGCCTTTTGAAAGAGGAATGCTCCTAACGGGTGCCGAAGTGGAGGCTACAGGCAACCAAGTCTGCCCCCTCCCTCTCCCTCCTGTTTTGGCCGTTCGGGGAATCTCTTCCTCAGAGCTGCTCCCACCACCTTCCTGTTCCTCACGCCATGATGGGTCAAGGACCTCATCATCTACACTCCCCTCTTCAAACACCTGCTTCTCCTGGGTTGTCTCGTCAGCACCGTACGCATCAGAAAGTGGCACCTGTGTCTCGTCATCATCTGATGCGTACTGAGGTGTGCTGACCATAGGCACTGGCCCACCCGCCTCTTCAGATTCAGAGGGACAAAGAAGTTGTGCATCACTGCATACTCCCTCTTCTTCACATTCTGGAATGCTGCTTGGCTGGACCCCTCTTTCCAAGCCAACAGATTCAGAGAACAGAAGTAGAGACTGTGATGGCTCCTGTCCAGGGCTCTCTGACTGCGTCGGCACTTT
Organism: Dendrobates tinctorius; assembly: GCF_039654945.1. Taxonomy (NCBI): domain Eukaryota; kingdom Metazoa; phylum Chordata; class Amphibia; order Anura; family Dendrobatidae; genus Dendrobates; species Dendrobates tinctorius. The sequence goes on along the minus strand of NW_027361707.1, from coordinate 235,645 downwards.
GGCAGGTGGTGAAGAGACAGATGGTTGCTCTTCAGTGCTCTGGCCCTGAGAGGATATGGAAGTCATTGAAGTCGATGCGTTAGCTGCCATCCATCCGACAACGGCTTCAATTTGTTCCTCCCGCAGCAGTGGGGTACGGCGAGGTCCTACAAAGCTGCGCATAAAGGACTGTTGCCTGCTAAAACTGGGGGCTGCTGACTCACTGGTGCCCGCAGCAGGCACAGAATCTCCACATCCTCTCCCTGCAGAATCCCCACGTTCTCTCCCTGCTGAAACTCCACGCCCACGTGCCTTACTCCCTGCCTTCTTCATCTTGCTAGACTGATAAAGATAGGCAGAAAAGTACAAAGGGGGGCTTAGTGTGCTTATTCCTGAACAGCTGGTTACAGGTAGAAGAAACACTAATTTTATGAAGTGTGTGTGTCGACTACACCTTAATAGGAGATAATGTAGCCAACACAACTTTCAAATGTAGTGTTTGGTGAACTTTATTGCTTTTTTTGTGAAAAAAAACTAAAAGGATGTGACCAAAGATTTGACAGTGATAGTATCACCAACTTTTTGGAGATATTACAATGCAGGCAGGTAACCTACAATGCAAAAGATGAGGCTCCAAAAAAATTGGGTAATACTAATCTGGCTGCAGATGAAGGGCACAAGCCAGAAAAATGGCTCCTCTATCTACTCCTACATAGTGTTTGCAACCAGCCAATGTAGATGGATATGGATGGATGCACACTAATAGGAGAAGAAAAAATGAGCTGCAATAAAATAAAAATATGTGTGAGGCAGTGACGCACGCTGAGCAGCCTACAACCAGACGTAGCTGCAGGACACACTACTCAGCGTGAGCTGCACTCACACACAGTCAGAGACCTCTCAGACAGCCGTGAACAGTGCAGCTAAGTGGGCACTAGCACTGAAAGGCTGCAGAAAGGCTCCGCTGTGTACTCCTAGAGTGTTTGCAACCACCATATTTGGATACGGATGGATGCACACTAATAGGAGAAAAAATGAGCTGCAATAAAAGAAAAATGTGTGAGGCAGTGACACACTGAGCGGCCTACAACCAGACGTAGCTGCAGGACACACTACTCAACGTGAGCTGCACTCACACACAGTCAGAGACCTCTCAGACAGCCATGAACAGTGCAGCTAAGTGGGCACTAGCACTGAAAGGCTGCAGAAAGGCTCCGCTGTGTACTCCTAGAGTGTTTGCAACCACCATATTTGGATACGGATGGATGCACACTAATAGGAGAAAAAATTAGCTGCAATAAAAGAAAAATGTGTGAGGCAGTGACACGCTGAGCGGCCTACAACCAGACGTAGCTGCAGGACACACTACTCAGCGTGAGCTGCACTGACACACAGTCAGAGACCTCTCAGACAGCTGTGAACAGTGCAGCTAAGTGGGCACTAGCACTGAAAGGCTGCAGAAAGGCTCCGTTGTCTACTACTAATGTTTGCAACCAACGTATATGGATACGGATGGAAGCACACTAGATATAATTTTTTAAAAATAAGCAGCTCAAAAAGAAAAATATGTATGAGGCAGCAGTGAGGCACGCTGGGTGGCCTACAACCAGACGTGGCTGCAGGACCCACTCCACAGCGTGAGCTGCACTCACACAGCCCTTGCAGACAACTGTGAACACTGCTGCTAGGGAAAAGAAAGCTACAGTGGTGGTTTATGTAGCCTGGGTAAAGCACAATATTGTTTTGAGAATCGCTATTTCTAACTGTCCCTCACAGTCTTCAACAGCAGCCTGTCTCTAACTGAATTCACAGCAGAGTGACCAGAAATGGCGGCGGTGGTGGCTTTTATAGTGCATCATGACATCATTTCAGCAGCCAATCACAGCCATGCCAATAGTTAACATGCCTACATGCCTAACAGGATGTGCCCACACTTCTGAGGATTCCCATTGGCTGAATCAAAGCGAGCGGGCTCATAGCATTATGGGAACTTCCGATTCCGGTATCCGATATGAAAAAAGTATCGGAAGTCAGTATCGGAATTCCGATACAGCTAATATCGGCCGATACCCGATACTTGCGGTATCGGAATGCTCAACACTAGTGGTCAGGTGTCTCCACCTTACCTGGATGGTGGGGTACCACACCTCAGGAGGAGGTGCAGTACCTCTGTGGTGACTGAACCCTCAGGGGCGCCACATATACTGGGGACCTCGGTCACTGACTATTTTGTCTGGCATACCGTGCAAATGAAATACTTGCTTTATGAACAGTGCGGCGAGATCACGAGAGGAAGGCAGCCACGCGAGTGGCACCAGATGCACCATTTTAGAGAAATGATCGGTGACCACCCAGATGACCGTGCTGCCACCAGATTTGGGAAGGCCGACCACAAAGTCCATGCCGACCATCTCCCAGGGTCTGTCTGCCACCGGCAAGGGATACAGTAACCCAGCCGGCCTCTGCCTAGAGGACCTATTCCGAGCACAAGAGACGCATGCTTGAATGTACTCTTTAGTGTACCGAGCCATGTGCGGTCACCAATAAGGAGTTCTGTGGTCCGCTTAATGCCAAAGTGACCACCCACCCTGGACGCGTGTGCCCACCCGAGGACCTCCGGCCGCAGGCGAGGAGGGACAAAGGTCTTGCCCGGCGGAACTGCCTCAAGAGCGACCGGAGCCACAGTCCTCAGGCTCTCCGTGGGGACAATTAGCTGAGGCTCAGCCTCCTCTTCCTCCGCTGAGACCACCAAGCGAGAAAGAGCATACGCACGGACGTTCTTCTCTCCAGACAGGTAATGCAAGGTGAAGAAGCGGAAGCGGGAGAAGAAGAGTGACCACCTAGCTTGACGAGAGTTCAAGCGCTGGGCCGTTTACAAATAGACCAGGTTTTTATGGTCAGTGTACACCTGGAAGGGAAACCGGGCTCCCTCCAGGAGATGTCTCCACTCAGAAAAGGCCAATTTCATGGCCAGCAACTCCCTGTTCCCGATGGAGTAGTTTCTCTCCGCCAGTGAGAAGGTCTTTGAGAAGAAGAAGCAGGGATGCTTCCGACCTTGAGCATCCTTCTGGAAAAGGACTGCTCCTGCACCAACGGACGAGGCATCTACCTCTAAGATAAAGGGTTTATCCACATCGGGACGGTGGAGGTTGGGAGTGCCAGCAAAATGGGTTTTCAGGGACGAAAAAGCCGTGGAGACCTGCTCTGACCAAACCTTTGGATTGGCTCCTTTCTTGGTGAGAGCGACCAAAGGAGCTACCAGTGTGGAGAAGTGGGGAATGAACTGGCAGTAATAGTTAACGAACCCCAAAAAGCGCTGCACCACTTTTAGAGAATGGGGCTCCTGCCAGTCCATTACCGCTTGCAATTTGGCAGGATCCATAGCCAACCCCTGGGCCGAGATGATATAGCCCAGGAACGGCAAGCACTCTTGCTCAAACTGGCACTTCTCCAGCTTGGCGAAGAGAGAATTCGCCCGCAAACGGTCGAAGACCTTGCAGACATCTCTCCCGTGAGAGGTCAAATCTGGAGAAAAGATCAGAATGTCATCCAGATAGACCACCACCGAGGTGGAAAGCATATCGTGAAAGACATCATTTACGAAGTCCTGGAAGACAGCAGGCGCATTACAGAGGCCGAAGGGCATGACCAGGTACTCATAGTGGTCATCCCTGGTATTAAAGGCTGTCTTCCACTCGTCTCCTTCGCGTATGCGAATCAGGTTGTACGCCCCCCGTAGATCTAATTTCGTAAAGATCCGGGCCCCTCGCAACCTGTCAAACAACGTAGAGATCAAAGGAAGAGGGTATTTGTTCTTTACGGTAATGGCGTTGAGACCTCTGTAGTCAATGCAGGGGCGCAACTCCCCACTCTTCTTCTGCATGAAGAAGAACCCTTCACCAGCCGGTGACACTGATTTTCTGATAAACCCTCTTGCCAGATTCTCCTGGATATATTGTGACATGGCCTCTGTCTCCGGGAGAGATAGAGGGTACCCGCGGCCTCTAGGAGGCTCCGCGCCTGGCAATAGGTCTATCGGGCAATCGTAAGGACGCTGTGGCGGAAGCTTCTCCGCTGATTTTTTGGAGAAGACGTCCGCGTACTGCTGGTAGTGTCCAGGGAGTGCGGAAAGATCCGCGGGCACCTCCGTGGATGCTATTTGAACACTGCCCCTCTTGCACCTTCCCTCACAGTCCTTGATCCAACCCAGTATACTCCCTGAAGGCCAATCTATATGAGGGGAATGGTAATGGAGCCATGGAAGTCCGAGAAGCACCTGGTCGATGCCATCTGGCAAACTGAACAGGGACAACGTCTCGTGGTGAGAGGGTGAGATTGAGAAACCAAGAGGTGCTGTCTGGTGTGTAACTTGGGATGGTAAAGGCGCACCGTCAACCACCCTGATGGTCAAGGGACGAGGCAATAGTACTAGCGGAATAGTGTGCTTTTGGGCAAGGGATGAGGACATGAAGTTTCCTTCTGCCCCGGAGTCCACCGTGACCTCTACCTCCCAGGTGAAGCACCGCTATCTAATGTCCCTCGGAATACTGGTTTTGGGGAAAAGGTTTTCATATTAGTTAAAACGCCACCTACGACCACTGGACATGATCGTTTTTTCGACCGCAGAGGACACGTGGTAGCCGAGTGACCAAACTGCCGGCACTGGTAACAGCGTGCGAAGGCACCTCCATAGGTTCAGAAGGTGTAAGCTCCTGAGCAGGAAATTTTAGTGGCTCGGAGAAGGTGGGAGCCAAAATAACCCTTCGTTTGGATTGCGCACATTCCAGCCTGCGCTCCGTAAACCGGAGATCAATGCGGGTGGAGATGGCAATCAACTCCTCCAAACTTGTGGGGACCTCTCTGGTTGCTAGAGCATCTTCCGCTAACCCTCTCCAAAACACCGGGACGAGTGCTTTATCAGGCCACTCCAGTTCGGAAGCCAATGTCCGGAATCGGACGGCATAATGGCTGACCGAGAGAGACCCCTGTGTTAGGGCCAATAATTGGAGAGAGGTGTCGTGCGTGATCCGTGGTCCCAAAAAGACCTGCTTCAGAGCCGTGAGGAACTGAGCAGCACCCTGAACGACGGGGTCATCACGCTCCCACAATGGCGTAGCCCACTCTAACGCCCTGCCTGATAGGAGAGAAACAATAAACCCCACCTTTGCCCGCTCTGTGGGAAATCGCGTGGCCAGTAAATCCAGCTGGATAGAGCACTGGCTCACGAAACCCCTGCAGGCGGTGCTGTCACCGGAAAACTTATCGGGCATCGGGAGGCGGCTTATTGTCGGCATAGGCGTGGGTGTGGACACGCGTGAGACAGCCTCTGCGACTGCCTGAGCAGTGGCCACTGTAGCATTTGCAGCTGAGGTGGAGCTCTCAATAGCCGCCAACCTGCTCTCCAGCTGCCGAGTGTACCTCTGTAGCTGCTGCAGGTCCGCCATTACTAGCCAGACCCTGGCGCTAGGTGTAATGTTAGGGACGGTGGAACGCACTAAGTATAAAATAATACAAAAGTGTGTTCGCCGCCCGGGGTCCACCGTGCAGAGGTGTTAAACTGCTGCTACAGTATATAATGACAGATGCACAATATGGCGGTATATCGCACACGGGTTGAACGTCACCCGGTGTGCACTGGGCTTACTCTGTTATATTCACAGAGTCGCCTTAAGGCATAAACATAAATGCCGAGCCTGTTGACCTCACAGGTCTCAGCGGTGTGTACGCACGGTATATGGTCACAGGACTCGGGCCCAAGACACAGGGTCGGTGTCCGTCTAGACCTACCGTGCGTGCGGCATCGCTACCGCGGATGCCCACAAGTGCTGCTGACCGCAGTGCGGCCACTGACTCAGCCGCTATACGACAATGCTCAGGAGGGGCGCACTGTCGAACACTAGCTCTGTGGAGATGAGCACTGAGGCTTGTAGCATGCCACTGACTGGCGCTGACTCTAATGCTAAGTCTCTATCCACACACGTAATATCAGAGGGAGGGGATCTTAATGAGTCATTCGCAGGTTCATGCATCCATCATCATTCACACAGTAGCAATGAGAGACTACACTAGCGCATGGCCGAGCGGCCATGCGGACCTTTTATAGCAGTGCAGGACCTTCCAGATCTCTGAGATGGACCAATCAGATCAGGAGAAGGACCTGAGCACGTGACTCCCGATCTCCCTATGGGAGATCGTCTCGTGAGCATGCCCAGTAGCGTGACGAAAGGACTTAGCCACTGGAGTGGCTTGCTGCAGGGCAGCCTGCGCTGCTATTGCCGACCCAGAGGTGGCAGCAACAACCAGTCCCACAGAGGTGGTCTGAGCAGAGCGCCTGTGTCGCTGAGATTGCTGTGCAAGCTCCTGAGCAGTGGGAGAAGAATGGGAGACTGCAGGATGCAAGGCTCTGGATTCCTGCTGTACAGCTGAAGGAACCCGACGCCTAACACCGTATAATGTATTAATGGCTGTTTATTATGGAAGTAGTGCAAAATAAAGAAAACTAAGTATTTCTACTAAAAACAGCATCCCATCTGTCCATAGGTTATATTTCATATTGCAACTCATCAGAATTCACTTCAATGGAGCTGTGTTGCAATACCAGACACAATCCCTGGAAACTAATGGTATTGTTTTTGGAAGTAAACTGTTTTTTGCTCTAATCAACAGCAGCCCCTTTAAAAAGGTATTTCTATATTATAAAGTGATTAAATATGGCTAGGATATGCCATCGCTTTACGATCAGTGTAGGTTCAACCACTAGGACTCCCACTGATCTTAGTATGATGCCATAACTTGGCTGCAAGTGCAGGGCTAATTAGACTGTGTTTCTATGGATGTCTTTCTTGACCAGTACTCATACCAAGAATTTCATCAGATGGTTCCAACTCGACTGCAGGGGCATTTATGAAGAGTTCAGAAGAGGTTCATAATCAGGGTGAATTCTTTATTATGCACAATAGTACCAGAAGTAGCTGCAACAACTGCAGCAGTTGAAAAGATGGTTCTGGCCGGAGCGTAGATGTATAGAGATGGCTGACGAGGACGAAAATGGGAGTAGTAACTTACATCAGAGCTGGGCTACTGTGAGAGAGACAGGACAAGCTTCTGAAAGAAAAACCTGATTGCATAGCAGTATAACAAGAACAATACAATGATAATACAATGCTGTATGATTCCGAGTCGTAAGACAAGACAGACCTCAAGAAACAATGGGATGGAGCTCTAGTACAGCACCATGTTCTCATCTAAGGTTTTCCCTGAGAGGGACCTTGCTAACCATCTGGCTCTTCAGGGGAATTCATCCAGCCCTATTGACATGAACGGGGTTGTGATGTGATGAAAGAGTAAAAGGGCTGAAGTCCTACATCGGTAATGGGCCCCTTTCTTCTCAGGCTCTGTGGGGATTCAAAACGTTGGACCTCAACTGTTAGAACAGCGATGGCCTTATCTAGCAGCATATACATCACTTTTTAAGTAAAACCCCTTTAACTTTTACATTTGAGTTTTCGAATTTCCTTTTAAATCAACATTTGCATTTTAGATTTTCTAATTTGCAACCATATTGGTGTTCTCCTGCTGGAATTTTAGGACAAGTTTTTGGCATTAGGAACTTGTAATTAAAACATTAAACATTTTCAACTGTTCCTGGCGCCCGCACCCTTTGAGTAGAGCATGATGTATTCTTGGACGAGGCCAGCTCTCGTACATGACCCTCAAAAATCACTTCCTTATTTCTGAAAATCCTGTTAATTGATGGCCTGGTAAGAGTATGGTGACTCTATAAATAACATAATTGGTACCAAAATGTAATCATTTTCTCTTAAAAAAAGCAAGTCTCCCAGATAATGGTAATTAGTAAGCTTTGGACTCTTAACTTTTGTAATAAAATGTTCCCTACAGCTCTGAATCATATTTTTCCTGTCCAACTTTTCTCTGGATTCTTTCTTTGGATTCTGGTAAATGTAGCGGAAAGTCAATAGAATTTTAAATTAGTTTCAGAGCCTTTTTTTTTAATCGCCTAAGTTTTTTCTCATGTAACATTTCTGACATGAACTCATCAATTGGCATCATTAAGGGTTGAGGAAAACCAGTATTACTCAAATCTTATATTGGCGCAAATGGTGGCGTAGCTATAGTGGGTGAAAAAAGCCCCTCTGCCACATAAGTATAATAAACTATGCCTTTTTTTGTTTATGGGTAGAAAATATTAAACAAGGGAGGGTATATTGAGTGACATGGGGGGATTAGGATTAGCATTGGGAGTGGCATGGAAAATTCCGCGGTTCTGGTGCATTGTGGCAGTCAAGGGGGTATTGTGAGTATCATGGTGCATTGGCTAGAAGTTTTAATCATGCTGCCAAAGGGGATACAGGCTGGGGTTTTACCTGACATAGGAGTTTTTCTAGCTATGGTTGGCACAGGTGGTGTGCTGGCTGTCAAGCGTATATTGTGACCATAATAGGGAGCTTTCAGGACATTTTGACTGGTAAAGGGGTAGGAATCCGTGACCATCACAGAAGACATTGTGGGTGCCTTAGCGGGGCAATGAGGCAGAGCTGGATCCTAAAGCTCCTGGAAGCTATTTCAAAATCTGTAGCTTGAACCGACACTTATCTTGTGTCCGTAATATTCTGTGGGACTCGTAAGTGGTATATGAAATATCGAGGATGGCATAAAGAGAATTTTAGGAAAAATGTAAACTGGCATGTTTAGCCGGGTTGCACTGTCGGAATGAAGAGCCTAGGGATTCCAAATAATTTTTTCTTTAATGCCAACGCAATTCTGAGCCGAACACTTTTTTTTTATTGACTTCCTCCGTTACTTTCGTCTTTCATTTGCTTTTTGAAACCATTTTATTCCATTCAAAACCTTCAGTTGCTGTACCCTGAATGCTTGGTTTTTATACCTTGAAGGCGTCAGTCCGGTGCAGATACACTTTCGAATTAATAAAAAACAATTTTGAATCTCCAGGCTCTTCTTTCCCACAGCGTAGCCCACTTACACTTACTAGTTTTTATTCTCTATTATACATCTGGCAGAACCCTCCTGCAGCCATGGGGCAGCAGCAGCGGCTTTCCACGCTTTTATAGTGTTGTGTCTGCACCCAACATCTTCAGGAGAGCGCTACCATCGCTTTCACATTTCCGTAACCAGACGATATCGTTCTATTTTGTGTGCGCTTTGGTCCCTTTCCAGAGCTTCTCATTGCTATGATTGTGTAACAACTCACATGGTAATATTCTAAAAACCTGCAACTGACACAGCTGGTTCCTATACAGACTAGAGATCCTGACCCCGTAGTCCCGAGTGGAGCCCATGTGGGCTGGTATAACAATAACAACAGACTAAACGGTGGCAGCTCTGACCTATGCTGCCAAAAAAGGCCGTTGAGCTTCACATTACTCCTAAGGAACCGGAGGACAAAGTCAATTACCTACAGAGGGGAAAGTGTGCTGAGATAGAAAAAGATCCCAGAGTGAGATAAAATAAACCACAAAATGAGAAGATAAGGTACATACTGCAAGAGAGTATGCCACCTAGTTCCTAAACAAGAAACAGAAAATAGGAGGATGGTGAAAAACATAACCAGCAGAGAGATAAACCCTAGCTGTTTTTCATTGACTGGCATAAACAAAGGCAGTATGGCTGGACATCCAAATGAGAATATCACCAGCTGGAAATACCAGCACGGGGACAGTATCTGTAACCGCACAGAAAGATGATAGGGCAGACAAATGAATAAATGAAAGCATCTGTTACCCTAAAAAGACTGAAGCAAGGATAACAGAGACTAATCACCTGGAGAAAACGTGTATATGCTGCAGATAGAGATGCCAACCCCAAAGCACAGGCTCAAGGGTTCAAACCCAGATTCATGACAATCATAAAGAGAACTTTAGCTGTAATGGAAGCATTGTGGCAGTAATAGTTGAAACATGGATGTCATGGAGTATATAGTAGCTATCATGGGATTTAGTGAGCATGATGGCTGGTATAGTAATATACTGGCTAGCAGGGTGTGGCATTGTGGCTGATGTAGAGGCATTGATAACATTGTGGTTTTCATGGGGTCAGTGTCAAAGGGTACAATATAGGTGTATCTGTGAGGTGGACAGGGTGGTAGTCTTGGTGAGGAACTACTGTTCTGGCACACCCTGGCACCCCACAAATAAAACACAATGTCCCATTTGTTGTGCAATTCACTCATTTTTGGATTGGAGATCTCCTCAGGTTGCACAGTCCCGGTTCCTTATGTCATCACACTCTGATTGACAGAGTCCGAGTCCATTTTTAACAACTCAACTTTACTCAACAAGGTCAGATTCATCACAGACCATCGCTCATAAATTCTCACTGATCACAGATCCTTTCCACTGTGCTGTCCCCTTGCTCTCCTGACAACATTTTTTCCTAAAACATACCATCCGGTACCACAGCCTCCCGACTAGCCGGACTAGTTCTTGCTTGGAGGTCCCCACCTGTTTTCCCATCCGAGGGCGAAATAAAGGATTGCTCCTCCATACCTTTTCAGGACCGTAGGTCTTGGACGTTCCGGGATATCCCACTGAACCAAGTCACTGCTGTTCTCACACTGCACCTGTTTCCTCGTACTTGTGTGACTTCCAGGGTGTTGGTCTCTCCTTGAAGTAGTTTCTGAAACAACCTCACCAAACTCCATCCAGCTCTCTAAGTGACTAAACTACTCTTACTCTTGCCCCTCTCAACTTGGAAGTTCCCTATTTCCTTAACCAGTTCTATCCTAGACGTTACTAATCTCGTAATCTACAGTGCCCCACACTGTACTAAACCCTATACAACCCGTTACTATTACTCTAACTAAATCCTACACTTGTATTATAATTCCCTAACTCTATCCCTAGTCGCATAAAGATGCATAACTACATTATTACTCATTGCACATTGATCATCACTTAATAGTACCCGTTTTACTAGGAAGGAATGCAGGGCATGGCTTGACCCCAACACACCCTTTTGGTGTTCCAAAATTGTTCTTGGGCACGAAAAGTGGCAAAAGCATGTAACACCTGAAATAAATCTTTTACTAGTCCTTGTCAGATAGAATCGAAGGGAAAATTAATTACATATTATGTATCACATCATGTTAGGACTGTCTTATTTGTGTCTAGCGGTAAGATGTCAGTTCATGCCATGTGGCAAATTATTTGGGATTGAGACTATTAGTGCCTTTATTTTCTGTCAGTGGAAATATGCTGGTAATCACCCAAATGAGCAAAATGCTCGGTGGTTCGATGGTGGCATCATTTATCATGATTTTTATCAGCACGTCACCACATCTCTTCATTGTAAACGTGATACTGTTTTGTGACAGAACAAATTAACGATTGCTCAGTCCACGTCATTGCTTGACTGTGTCAACATTCCAATAAATGAGCACCAAACAACTTAGGTATAGTCGATCTGCGTCGATAATTGGGGTGCCGAAATCAGCAAGTCTGACCAAAAGAGGAGAAAGACAGAGCATTATTGTCTGCTACTTTACTTCACATTTTCCATTTATTGATTTCCAGATGAAGATGACTAAAGCAAGTGGTGATGGGTATAATGGGCCATTCTGTCACCACCTGTCCAAGCAAGACATCGTACTAAAGCCAAGAAAGCAGGAAACAATTACATTCCCATAGTTAAATGTCCAACACGTGCGTTATGTGCCGCTCTCCCTGTCATGACATCCTACAATCCTGGATAGTGGATCATGAAGCAGTACTTGTTTTCTTGTCCAAACTCTTTCCATATGGCCCTAATTTTAGGCAATATAAGAACCAGAGATTTTTTTTTTTGCCAATACAACTGGGCAGACACCTTATTTTTCCAAGTAAGGAAGTAGAGGATTTGGACAAAGAGGTGAAACAGAAAGAAGGTGAAAATCACCCCATGCAATGCTTTCTTTGAGTTTCTGCTATATGTTCTAGCTTTGCTGCATCCAGACATTTGTACAGCCAGATTATTGTGGGATTGGAAAGGCGAGCAAAGATGAATGGATGCATAACTGGATAGCGACAGATGGAAGAACAGTGCATATTTCCAGGAAGACTGTGTAAGTTTTGGTGTACAATTTTTGAGAGTTTTGCTTACATTTTTGAATACTATTTCTTGGAATGTCACTAAAGAAATTGGCCAAATTGTGAGACATGAGAAATGTACTAATAAATCACTGCAGACAAGGGTGTAAGTAGTGAGGGTAAAAAGGAAGCAACGCACCCATGACCTAGTGCCTGATCGTCCTGCCACCCTAGTATTATCAATCGCACATGATAGTTTGGGGGATGCTACAAATTTTACATTGGGCCTTAAAACTACCTGCAGAGTATTCTTGAGGCTATCAGCAATGACAAGTTTTCTAGTGGAAACTGCCTTAGTTAATGCTTCTTCTTTGGCTATGTGCATGTAAAGGTACTAGAGTGAGGTTCGTGGGATGCAGTGAAAAGCCGGAGGCAGAGAAGGGGTTAACAGAATTTACTTATGCAGGTTATTGATGTACAAGGTATACTCCGCACAGGGAGAGAAGATCAACAACGTAATGTCACAGGAACACTGAGCTCAACAACAGAATTTGAACAAAAACACAATATTTGGGGGGAAAGAGTGTATGAAAGAGGTAACTTATCGCTTGAAGTTCTTGCTGGGGAGAGGCTGGAATATCTCCTGCCAGCATCGTAGATTGTGAACAAAGTCTCTGGCTCTGTTAAGGAGGAATGAAATGCACTGTCTCCCGACCGTGCTGATGTATCCAGGCTCGCTTGGCTTGAATGCGTTGGAATGTAGAAATAGTCTTTTTTGTTGATTCCTCTGGGATGACGCAGAACACGAACAGCATACAGGCTCGCAGACAGCGACAACGTGCGAACATCTGAAGTACTCGCTGTGAGCAGGAAGGATCCGACCGGTATGGGAATGTCCAGGGGCAGCTCAGTCAGGACACAGTCTGTTGGTGAGTTAATCCACAGGGGACTAAAGGATGAGGTGTTAGCAGTCAGAGTAGTGGGGAGGCAGTCAACCTTCTCCTTGTTCTTCTGTCGCCTTCCCGCCAAATCTCCCCCATTCCCGCGTTCAGCCCCTTTTATCTCCCCCATGCCCCCTGATGTCCAGTGCAAAGGTCCTCCCCACTCGGATGAATTGTCCCCCGGCAACAGTGGTGACAGTCCCGATAGTTACGGCCCTAAAGTGTACATGGAACCGCTGACTCTGTTCTGGCTCATCTTCTTACATGCACATGGCATCATGTTACTTCTTATTACCACTTGGTGTTTTTGACACCTGAACTGGCTAAAGTGAACCTGTCACCATGTTTGGCCAAAATGAGATACGGCCAGCACCTTTCTGGCCGTATAGACAGCATTCTATAATGCCGTATATCTGCCTCCAGCCTCCGACCTTAAAGAGAAGGAAAAATAGCTTTGATAATACATACCTGTGGGGCCGTCCGGTCCGAGGGGGTCGTTCTTCATGGTCTGGTGCCTCCCTTCTTCTTGCAAAGCCAACCTCCTTCCTCCTTTGTGTGGATGATGCACCCAATGTTATCCACACAGTCTACCCGGCATCACACTCCTGCAGAGGCGTACTTCTTTGTCCTGTTGAGGGCAGAGCAAAGTACTACAGTGCTCAGGCGAAAGGTCAAAGAGCCCCTGCGCATGCGCACTGCAGTACTTTACTCTTCCCTACTCAGGGCACCGAAGTTCGTCTGGGCAGGAGCACAATGCCGGGTAGATTGTGTGGATGACGTAGGGCCTGTCATCCACATGAAGCAAGAAGGAGGACAGCATCACAAGAAGAAGGGAGGCACTGAACCAAGAAGACGTCACTTCAAAGAAATTACATGCACTTTCTTTACTCCCACCAGGAGAAAAAGTTTCAAAAGCTGAAATGGAAATAAAACACTCAAAAGTCAGAACATATCAGCAGCAGAGAAGTTTTGCCATAAGAAATGAAAACGGAGAGACTTTCAAGCATTTTTTTCAAGTGATGTTTCAGGCAGCGATCCTGCCACAAAAGATGCCTGAAAATCTATGTCAAATTTGGACTGTAGTATTTCAGCTGAGCTGATGCCAAGAATGGTAGCATTTGCCCATACATAATGGGGATGTCCCTATATGTCAACCCAATAAAACTGTGCGTTTGGCTAGTGAAGAAGAAATTTTTTTATAAACAAATATGTGATGCTAGTCATTTCTCACTGCCAAGCCGTGAGTCAGAGTGGTCAAGGAGTCCAAGGTCAGAAACCAGGAGAGTATGTCATAAACAGAAGGAAGTGACAAAAGTGTAGTCAGGTAATGTTCCGAGGTCAGAATACCAGGAAGATAATGGATCACAGCAGAAGGGTTTAAACAGGCGGATGGTCAGAACGAAGTCCAGGGTCAGGCAACAGATCAAGCATACAGAACTCAAGGCATAGGAGAACAAACCTCACAAGCTGAATGTACGTCCGGCAGAGGTCTGGGAGAAGCAGGTCAGTTAAGTAGCACGGCAATCACCTGGTATAATGAACACTGGGAGACTGTCAACGCCTCACAGTCACAGATTGGATAGTCGAGTTGTCAATCAACACACTGACAGCTCAGCACGCCTTTGTACCGGATTGGATGGCCATGCTATCAATCAAAGTACTGACAGCTCAGCATGCCCCTGTACCGGGTTGGAATGTTGAGCTGTCAGTAACTGCATCCCAGACACCCTGAGGGGTGGAACCGTGACAAAATATTTATCATTTTAGCTGCCGTTAAGCTAGTGACATGTAATCCATCAAGATGGTTATTCCCAGTTATCCTCTTTCTATAGGATGGTCTGACATGTGCACCTATGCTTCATTCATGGCGTGCTCTGCAGAGTCCCGCTGCCCAGATTCAAAAGCCCATTTTTTTGATCGCTGAGATGTCACTGCAGTCAAAATCCCAGTGATGCCGAAAATAGTACTTTGTATCGCGGAAACTGGGATCTACTGGAGAAAAACAAGTACAGCTCTCCACTAATTAAAGTAGTCCCATTAGTAATAGAGGGTGGCTATGCTCAACCTCTGCTCCATTCATTGTCTGCTGAAAAAAGCAGAGTGCAGTGCTCAGCCATTTATGACAGTCCCACTAAAAGTGAATGGAGCGGAGTTAAGAATAGTCAAATCTGTTCCAAATAAGATGGGAGTGCAAAGCCCAGGTCACTGGATCTGTACAAAGTGTATGGGATCTGAGAGCAGGACTTCACGTGACCAGGAGCAATAACTGCAGAAAGGTACATTTTTTTTAATAAATGTAAATAAGAAATATTATAGTCCAAAATATAACATCTTTAGCATCAGACAGCCATTGTAAAAGTGATGTAAATATTTCATTTTAGTTCCATTCATTAAATGTACGTCTGCAGAAGACAGTTGATGGGATTGGTATTTTTTAATTTGATAGGTATAGTAACTTCTTTATGAGGTGGCCTTTTTGAAAACACACTTCTTGTATTGTCATCAGTAGACAGTTGTCCGATGAAATACAGTGGGGAAAAAAATCCACCAATTGTGCAAGTTCTCCCACTTAAAAAGACGAGAGAGGCCTGTAACTGACATCATAGGTAGACCACAACTATGAGAGTCAGAATGAGAAAACAAATCCAGAAAATCACCTTGTCTGATTTGGCAAGATTTATTTAGCAAATTATGATAGAAAATAAGTATTTGGTCAGTAACAAAAGTTCATCTCAATATTTTGTTATATATCCTTTGTTGGCAATGACAGAGGTCAAACGTTTTCTGTAAGTCTTCACAAGGTTGTCACACACATGTTTTGGGCCTGTCGCTGGGCAGCACGGACTTTCAAATCCCTCCAAAGGTTTTCTAAGGGGTTGAGATCTGGAGACTGGCTAGGCCACTCCAGGACCTGCATATGCTTCTTATGAAGCCACTCCTTCATTGCCCTGGTGGTGTGCTTGGGATCATTATCATGCTGAAAGATCCATCCATGTTTCATCTTCAATGCCCTTGCTGATGGAAGGAGATTTGCACTCAAAATCTCTCGATGCATGGCCCCATTCATTCTTTCATGTACACGGATCAGTCATAATGGTCCCTTTGAAGAGAAACATCATCAAAGCATGATGTTGCCACTCCCATGCTTCATAGTAGGTATGGTGTTCTTTGGATGCTACTCAGAATTCTGTTTCCTCCAAACACGAGTTTTATTTCTACCAAACAGTTCTACTTTTGCCTCATCAGACCATATGACTGTTAGGACGGCGGAACGCACCAAATATAAAATAACAGGAGGTGCGTTCGCCGCCCGGAGTCCACCGTGCGGTAGGTGACAAGACCGCTGCTGAACAATGGCAGATGCACCTAATGAATGAGGTACTGCGCTCGGGTTAACGTCACCCGAACGCTAAGGACGGCTCTGTTCTGGCACAGAGTCGCAAGAGGCAATGTGATGCCGAGACGCGGCTCTGTTAATGTCACAGAGGCCTGCGTGTGTCGTCGCAACAGCGACCAAGAGTAGCTGCGGTTAGTGCAGTGCAGCGGCAGGTAAAGCTGCAGACGTCGGCACTGAGACACATGCGCCGACGGACGCTAGTGTAGGCGAAGATCACGTGGCGTGTAGCTTGCCGCAAGCTGAGACTGACTATCCAACTCTCTGTCACCATTCGTAATATCCGAGGGGAGGGGTTTCATAATGCGTCAGTCACCAGTCCACACATCCGTCACCATACACACACAGCATAATATGCTACACTAGCGCATCGCCGAGCCGCCATGTGGGCTTTTTATAGCGATGCGCTTCCGGGACCTTCCATTAGCTTGGGAAGGACCAATCAGATCCGACGTAGGACCTGAGCATGTGACCCCTGCTCTCCAGTGAGAGGTCAAGTTGCGGGCATGCCCAGTAGCACGGCATGAGGACTTAGCCTCAGGAGCAGTTCCCTGCAGAGCAGGTTGCGCTGCTATTGCTGCACCAGAGGTGGCAGCAACATCCAGGCTGTCAGAGCGAGTCTGAGCACCAAGCCTGGCTCGCCGTGTTTGCTGAGCAACACCCGGAGCGGTTGAGGAAGAATGGGAGACCGCAGGATGTCTGGCTCTGGACTCCCGCTGTGCAGTGCCAGGAATCCGACGCCTAACAATGACATTCTCCCAATACTTTTCTGGATAATCCAAATGCTCTCTAGCAAACTTCAGATGGGTCTGGACATGTACTGGCTTAAGCAGGGGGACACATCTGGCACTGCAGGATCGGAGTCCCTGGTGGCGTAGTGTGTTACTGATGGTAGCCTTTGTTACGGTGGTCCCAGCTCTACCTATGATGTCAATTACAGGCCTCTCTCACCTTTTTACGTGGGAGAACTTGCACAATTAGTGGCTGACTAAATACTTTTTTTCCCCACTGTATATTGATGATAGATAGATAATAGATAGATGAGCCTACAATTTATGGGCAAGTAGAACTGATTATGATCACCTGCAGGTCAATGGGAGGAGTGCAGAATCAGGCTGGAGGCAGCCCAACATCCAATAGTAGGCTCATAACCCAGGAGAGACATGTTTGTCCATTTAACTGTAGGTTGATCGCCTGAGAGTGGCATGTACAGTAGACATAGGACCCATCAGAGGGAGGTCACCTTGCCGTGGTTGATGGCCATACATGGATTGGCCAATTTACGAGCTAAGAACCATCATTTTTGGATGTACATTTTTTTGAGTAATAACATAGTCTAGATTCAATGTTTTCAGTGTTTTCACGTGGCCTGACATATGCAGAGTGCTGCTGTCTTCTCTTTTTGTATATAATGCAGTTAATAATAATCAGTATCTTTATTTATATAGCGCCAACATATTCCGCAGCACTTTACGGTTTAGCAGTTCATACACAAGTCATAAGTAACAACGTACAAAGTAGTACAATAATTAAAGCAAAATAATACGCCCCTGCTCGTGAGCGCTTACAATCTACAATGAGGTGGGGAAGACACAAAGTACAGGTGTGTATTTACAATGATGGTCCAGACATCTTGAGAGATTGGGGATAGATGAAGGCTGCATGAGGTAGTCACCAGCCAGTTTTTGTGGCGCCTATTATTGTGTTAGTTGTGGATAGTCCTAATTTCTTGGGGTAGAGCATTTCAGAGTATTTGGCGCAACGCGGGAGAAGTCTTGGAGCTGTTATCGTAGCTTGCAACTGTTCAGACTTAGGAAGTGCTGGTCAGGATTTTTTGGATAATTAATAGATAGATAATAGATAGATAGAAACGAGAAAGATAGATAGATAGATAGATATATACAGTATATAATAGATAACAGATAGATAAATAGATAGATAGAAACAGTATATAATAGATAACAGATAGATAGCTAGATAGATAGATAGATGGAAAGATAGATAGATAGATAGATAGATAGATAGATAGATAGATAGATAGAGATAACAGATAGATAGATAGATAGATAGATTCAAATCTGACAATGACAACTTGTATTTTTCTCTTGTTTCTATGATATCAAAGAGTTTCCTTTTACTGCTACATTTATAATGCATAAAAGCTTCAACACTTTGAAACATTACTATTTTTGCAAATATAGAGATGCAGAATATTTTGTTATTCCAATTTTCTGATATTTATTTAGAGGAAACTTGCCAACAATTCAGATAACTAAAACATGTCTAAACAATGTTGTGAATGATAAACAGTTACAGAAATTGCACTTCAGAATTTGGTCCTCATTCAGTGACAACTCTTTTTTGCTTGCCTAAGCAAAGATAGTGAAAAGCGGCACTCACCGTGTCCTTATTTAAAATCCTTTATTCCAAATCACAGGATATTCATGCGGTATTCTGGGGAGGATGGGGGGGAAGTGCAGAAAAAAGACGGTTTAGCATTTATACAACTATTCTATATGTCTGTGTCATGATCCAGGCCAGGTTTTGTATCCGGTCTCTCTTTCCCTGTCTGATCATGTCAAGGGTTAACTTTTCTCTGAATCATTATGGCGCCAGGCTGGCTATTTCTCTCCCCTGCAACCTGCAGGCGGAGTCAGTTATGGTTTCTGCCTACGGCGTGAGTAGCTGACCCCGTGTATTCCCTGATTTGTCATTCTGCTGTTGCTGACTTTGCCCGTGTCAGTTTTGTTCCCCTCTTCCCGTCCTGACTCTGTGTTCCCCCTTTCATGTTTTGGACTCTCTGGTATTTGACTTGGCTTGGACCCTGACCTGCTGTTTGTCTCTTCTCTTTGGCATATCTGCTCCTGACTGGTACTGACACATTTGGCTTGTTTTGTTTTTGGCTTGTCATAGATTGTAAGCTTGCGAGCAGGGCCCTCATTCCTCTTGGTATCTGTTTTGATCTATGTGATTATTGTTGTGCTGTAATGTCTATCGTCTGTACAAGTCCCCTCTGAAATGTAAAGTGCTGCGGAATATGTCGGCGCTATAGAAATAAAATGTATTATTATTATTATTATTATTATTATTATTATTTGACCTTGTGTTTGTTTATTCCTTTGGTACTGCGCTTCAGACTAATATCGACCAGGCTTGTTTGACTGTTCTGCTGCCTCCTGCTGGTAGCCTCACTGCTGCTCTGCAGGTCTGCTCTTGCTGTGTGCAGTCCTCCCTTCACTCTATTGCCATCTAGTGGAGCTTGCATCAACCTGCACAGCAGCAGCATTACAGTCTGAATATAAGAAATTATTCTTTAAGGACATGTTACAGCCAAGGTCTTTACGTGCTTTGAGATTTTCCACCATCTCTTCATAGTTATTTATGGATGTTCGGGTTCAGTGGGTTCTACTAAGCAACAGTTAAATTTCGGTTCAGGACTGAACTTGACCCTGGACTTGACCCTGTACCCAACTGAAGTCAATGGAGACCTGTGGTTATAGATTGGATGGCTGAGAGTGCCGTCAGTCCCTCACATTGTCTTCACCAGTTCCCCTGCTGAAAGCACATACAGAGTTTGCTCTTACATCCTATGAGCATCTGTCTTCCACCTCACCCCCTTGCAAATCAGGCAAGCAGTCTGAGCTCCAAGTCATGCAGTAGTCACTTCTGGCTTTGGATGACTCCTCTGGCTGGGGTTCTGTAGGCCATCCACCTGACCCTGCCCCACAATTTGAAGAGATTGAGTGCACTCGTGTCCAAACACTTATTCTGTTAGAAGATGAGTTTGTTAGGGGAAAAGTGCAGTCAGCGGACCACTGCAGCACATCTCTGATGATGATGATGACAAAACACAGGTGCCAAGTGCAGCAGCTTCCTGCTGTGTGTACACCGGCAAACAGAGCAGGTGTGAGGCTGGGTGGAACATCATGCAGGGGATTATTATTATTATTTATTTTTAGATCACCATTGATTCCATGGAGGTGTACATGAGGAGGGGTTACATACATAACACAAATAGAAATTACAATGAGCAAACTAATAGTGAAAAAGTTTTGGGCACCACATTTTAAAAAAGACATTGAAAAACTGGAGCAAGTTCAGAGAAGAGCTACAAGGATGGTGAGCGGACTGCAAAGTATGTCCTATGAGGAACGGTTAAAGGATCTCGGAATGTTTAGATTGCAAAAAAGAAGTCTAAGAGGAGACTTAATAGCTGTCTACAAATATCTGAAGGGCTGTCACAGTGTAGAGGGATCATCCTTATTGTCATTTGCACCTGGAAACACGAGAAGCAATGGAATGAAACTGCAAGAGAGGAGATACAGTCTTCAAACAGAGGCTACACAGACATCTGTCTGAGATGGTTTAGTGAATCCTGCATTGAGCAAGGGGTTGGACACTATGACCCTGGAGGTCCCTTCCAACTCTAACATTCTATGATTCTATGGGTGACAGACAGGTACAGAGGGGATAGGACCCTACCCTTGCAGCCTTCCATTCTACTGGATAATGGGAAAAGAGACAGTAGGTTCATGGTTGCAGCAGCTCTCATGGTGGTGAGGTGGCAGCGGGGTCAATGCAGGCTGTAAGCTGTCCTGAAGAGTTCCACTTGAAATATCCTAATGTAGGGGTGTAAGGTTTTACTCACTCAGCCGCAGTTGAGGCAAGCACAGGAAAACGGTTTCATTAAAATGTCCAGGCTGGTTTATTAAGACTGCATAAACCACTCAGAAAACCAGGCAAACAAACAGCCTTTTCTGGTACAAAGTGAAAACAAAAAATAAGCAATCCTTACAGGAGTGTGGATTTTCTGCCCAGGTTAGCGTCCACTTCTTAAGGCCTTTGCACAGACCACCACACAGGAGATCCGAACATCTCCAGACCCAGACACTGAACGAGAGACTTGGTCTCCATTTCGTCTGCCAAACCACGCCTCTGGGGGCGGGATATGTGAGCAGTCATTCCCAACCATGTCTTTGACTGCTCGTAAAACTCGGCCCTAATACACTTATTCTGTCCTCACTAAATGAACCGGAATTCATGTAGCTTATACAGTAGCTAAACCGCTATACCGGGGGTTAAATAATGGAGACTAGAGTTGAGCGAAACGGGTCGAAAAAATTCAAAAGTCGCCGACTTTTGGCAAAGTCGGGTTTCATGAAACGAAACCCGACCCTAGGATGAGGTCGGCCACGAGGTCGGCGACTTACGCGCCAAAGTCGCGTTTCAAAAGTTTGTTTTGCGCTCTTTTTCAGCCAATCAGGATCCACGGACACTGTGGGCAACGTGATGACATAGGCACGGGTCACCACCATCTTTCAGAAGGGCATGCAAGTGATTGGCTTGCTTTGGTGGGCGTCACAGGGGGTATAAAAGGGCGTGCACGCCGACCGCCATCTTACTTCTGCCGATCTTAGTATAGGGAGAGGTTGCTGCTGATTCTGTAGGGAGAGCGTTAGGCAGGGAAGAAGACAAAAAAACTGCTTCTGCTGCTAGCGATTTGGCCTGCACAACACACAAGTCACTGTGTGTGCAGTGCAAGGGGAGGCTATATTGTGGTGTATCAGTGGTGTTGGTTGTTGGGCTGCCTTTTAAGGCTTCCTGACACGCTGGCATTGCTGTTTACCCACTGCTCCGCAAACTGCTTTTTTAAAAGCAATCCAATCTCCCTTATCCTCTCGTCACTTTGGTCACAGGCAGCTGTGCCATCGAGCGTGTCACATAGCGCTCAGATATCAGTGGGCCGCACACAATCCACAAGTGTCCACTGTCCACAAGTGTACGCAGAGATTCAAAATCTCCATTATCCTCTCGTCACTTTGGTCACAGGCAGCTGTGCCATCGAGCGTGTCACATAGCGCTCAGATATCAGTGGGCCGCACACAATCCACAAGTGTCCAGTGTCCACAAGTGTACGCAGAGATTCAAAATCTCCATTATCCTCTCGTCACTTTGGTCACAGGCAGCTGTGCCATCGAGCGTGTCACATAGCGCTCAGATATCAGTGGGCCGCACACAATCCACAAGTGTCCACTGTCCAAAAGTGTACGCAGAGATTCAAAATCTCCATTATCCTCTCTTCACTTTGGTCACAGGCAGCTGTGCCATCGAGCGTGTCACATAGCGCTCAGATATCAGTGGGCCGCACACAATCCACAAGTGTCCACTGTCCACAAGTGTACGCAGAGATTCAAAATCTCCATTATCCTCTCGTCACTTTGGTCACAGGCAGCTGTGCCATCGAGCGTGTCACATAGCGCTCAGATATCAGTGGGCCGCACACAATCCACAAGTGTCCACTGTCCACAAGTGTGTGCAGAAATTCTAAAACTCCCCTGTCCTATAGACACCTTGTACCTTGTTTTACATTACTATATAGTTTGTTGGATTTTGTCTACATTTCTACCAAAAATGAGGAAGGCTGGTGGAAGAGGCCGTGGAATTGGGCGGGGGTTGGCAGCTGGTAATGATGGTGTTGGTGGTGGATCTGATGGTAGTGGCAAGAGCAAAATAGGACCGAATGCAGGAGGTGCTGACCCTGCGTCATCGTCTGGCTACATAAGGACTCGAACGCTTAGTTTTCTAGGAGTTGGCAAACCGCTTTTAAAGGCAGAGCATCAGGAAAAAGTTTTGTCTTACATTGCTGACTCAGCCTCCAGCTCTATCGCCTCCTCTTCTTCAGTTGTAAAAAGTAAAAGCACTGAGTCGTCATTGGAGGCTCATGTTCATGAACCACACCTTTCCTTGTGTCCTTCACCCCAACCAAGATTGAAGGATGACGCAGGCCATACTACTGATTACTCCATGGAGCTGTTTTCACATACCATGCCTGGATTATCAAGTCAAATGGTGAATTACCCAGGCCAAGATGAATCTGACATGGAGTGCACTGATGCACAGCCGCTGATGGATGATTCTGCTGGTACATTCACTCAGAGCACTACATTGTCCTCGCAGTGTACAGAGCCAGATTTTGACCCTGATGAGACTCAGGTGCCCCTTCCCGCACACTATACCACCATACACGGTGACACAGAGAAATGTGCACATGACATAGAAGAGGAGGTGATGGATGACCCAGTTGTTGACCCAGATTGGCATCCATTGGGGGAAGAGGGTGCTGCTTCCAATAGCTCAGATGAGGAGCATCCACAGCAGACATCGACATCGCAACAGCTGTTATCTGGCAGGCCCGGAGCACTCCAAAGACAGGTTCCAAACATCAAAAGAGTTGCTGGACAGCTTGTCCAGAGGGTCAAAAGATCACAGCGTGCTAGGCCGCAAAATGTCTGCCAAAGTAGGAAGAGTGCAGTGTGGCACTTTTTTGAACAAAATCCTCATGATCAGGCCAAGGTTATCTGTAAGAAGTGCGCAAAGACCTTTAGCCGAGGGAAAAATCTGAAAAATTTGAATACCAGTTGCATGCTTAGACATTTAACCAGCATGCACTTGCAAGCGTGGACACAACACCAAACCTCAAGTGCCACATGTGCAACTGATCACAACGAAGGTAGTCAGCAACGCTACATTGTTTCCCCCACTGTAAGCCCACCGGTTAGCACAGCAGCAAATGTTGAGGTGTCGTTGCAAGGCCACAGCAGTCAGGGAATCCCACTGTTATATCAACGAAAGACTGATTCTAGGCCATCAGAAAGAACACCAACTCCATCACCATCATCAACCCTCTCTCAGTCCGCCCTGTCCACCGCTACTTCCACCATATGCAGCTCTCAAGTCCAACTCACCCTCCCAGACATTATGAGTAGGTCAAGAAAGTACTCAGTCTCTCATCCGCGTACACTGGGTTTGAACGCCCACATTGCCAAACTAATCTCGTTTGAGATGATGCCCTTTCGGTTGGTGGAAAGCACAGCTTTCCGCGAACTCATGGCCTCTGCAGTACCATGCTATGACCTACCCAGTCGCCACTTCTTCTCTCGCAAAGCCATCCCAGCCCTCCACCATCATGTTAAAGACTGCATTGTCCATGCACTCAAGCAGTCAGTGAGCGGAAAGGTGCACCTCACAACTGATGCATGGTCCAGTCGGCATGGCCAGGGCCGTTACGTGTCCATCACTGCGCACTGGGTTAATGTGGTGGATGCAGGGTCCACAGGGGACAGCGGTGGTGGGACAGTGC
Organism: Dendrobates tinctorius; assembly: GCF_039654945.1. Classification (NCBI taxonomy): domain Eukaryota; kingdom Metazoa; phylum Chordata; class Amphibia; order Anura; family Dendrobatidae; genus Dendrobates; species Dendrobates tinctorius. The sequence goes on along the minus strand of NW_027361707.1, from coordinate 211,150 downwards.
TGCCTAGCCCACGGTATAGGAAACAGTTGGCTGTAGGCGTTCCACCCTCCTCCTCCTCCTCCTCCAGAAGCGACAGCTCGTCCACAGAGCGCAGTCGTACGAGCACTCCATCTGCAGCTGCCACTGTTGCACACGATGTGTCCCCCTATCGAGCAGCTAGTGGAAAGCGTCAGCAGGCTGTGTTGCAGATGATGTGTTTGGGCGACAGACACACCGCCGAGGTGCTGGCCGAGTACTTGAAGCGACAAACTGAGTCATGGCTGGGCAGTGTACATCTTGAGGCAGGCAAGGTAGTTAGTGATAACGGCCGTAATTTTGTGGCAGCCATAGCCCTTTCAAAACTCAGCCACATACCTTGCTTGGCTCACACCTTGAACCTGGTGGTGCAGTGCTTCCTCAAAAATTATCCGGAGTTAACAGCCCTGCTCCAGAAGGTGCGAAGACTGTGCGCGCACATCCGCCGGTCGCCTGTACACTCCGTTCGTATGCAGAAGCTGCAGCGATTGCTCCACCTTCCCAACCACCGCCTCATTATCGACATTGCAACAAGGTGGAACTCCACCCTGCACATGGTGGAGCGGCTGTGCGAGCAGAGGCAGGCCATAATGCATTTGTGGGAGGATACACGGCCAGGCACTTTGAGAGCAGACATGGAGTTGACAGGTGTGCAGTGGTCGAAGCTGAAAGACCTTTGTAAAGTCCTTCAGTGTTTTGAGGAATGCACACGGCTGGTAAGCGCAGACGACGCCATCCTAAGCATGAGCATCCCACTTATGCGTCTGCTCATGCAAACTTTGACGCACCTTAAGGAGCAGTCGTCTGCAGCCAATGTTGATGAGGAGGAAGAGGAGGAGGGAATCCTTGATGACATTCAGCCATTGTCTGCTCAGGGACCTCTCCTGGACGAGGTGGAGGAAGAAGAGGAGGAGGAGGATGATGGGGATGATTACTTAGGGGAGGAGGATGCATCTCGTGGGGCAAGTGAAAATGTTGGCGTGGCAAGGTCTGGTACAGGGTTTGTGCGTGACTGGAGGGATGTGGATTTGCCAGAAAGTGCTCCTCCACCCAGCACTCGCAGTGCATCATTGACACCGGGAACATTGGCCCACATGTCAGATTATGCCTTGCGGATCCTAAAAAGGGACCCCCGCATTGCCAAAATGATGAACGATGACGACTACTGGTTGGCCAGCATCCTGGATCCACGCTATAAAGGCAAATTGCAAAACATCATGCCACAGGAGAACCTTGACCTAATATTGGCTAATAAACAAGCAACTCTGGTAAATCAGTTGCTTGAGGCATTCCCAGCACACAGCAGCGGTGATGGTTCTCACACGAGCCGTACGGGCCGGGGGCAGCTTGGCAGAGGTGTTTTTATCGTGGTGCACACAGCAGAAGTGGCGTTGGAGACAGGGGTTTCATGACAATGTTGTGGACTGATTTTTCAAATACCGCTCACACAACTGGTAATACTGCATCGATGGAAAGTGACAGGAGACAGCAGTTGTCAACTATGGTTACAAACTACTTTTCCTCCCATATCGATGTTCTCCCACACAGGTCATTCCCCTTTGACTATTGGGCCGCTAAACTGGACACCTGGCCTGAATTGGCCCAATATGCCTTACAGGAGCTCGCTTGCCCAGCTGCAAGTGTGCTATCGGAAAGAGTCTTCAGTGCAGCTGGATCAATCCTGACAGAAAAAAGGACCCGTCTGTCAACCCAAAATGTGGATGATCTAACCTTCATTAAAATGAACCACGCATGGGTTTCCAAAGATTTTGTCCCACCTTCCCCTGATGACACATAGGGTGACAGAAAAATGGCTTGCTTTGGTCCACCTCTTCCTGGTACTTCACCTATTTCGCCTTTTGCATCAGTTGAATGTCCAACATCAACATATGCCACTTTCTAAAACTCCCTAACTGTGCTGCCTCCCCCCCATGGCCGGGGTCACCAGCTAGCGCACGACACCGTGCGAGTGCCGTTGCCCTGGACAGGTGGGTAGGCCGACTCTTGGGCGCGGGCACTGGCACAGGGTCCCTAATAGTGCAATCAAGTGTCTCTGACGGTGGTGGTGCACACCCGCCGTCAGACACACCGCTGTGCTATGAGGGGCCCAGTGCCAGTACCGACGCCCACGAGTGGGCCCCCCTTGCTTGGCCAGGGCCACAGCATTTGCAATCTTTACCTCTCCCTGCTCCTCCGCTGTGTAATCTGGGCCGTCAAATCCATACTGTGCCTGACACCGTCTGAGCCTGCCTCCTGAGACATATATTTTGAATGTGTACGCTATCCATACATGTTATCCGGGGATACGGTACCCTTTCTAACCTTTGTGCAATGACGTGCAATCCATACTGGGCCTAACACCGTCTGAGCCTGCCTCATGCTGTATAGACATATATTTTGAATGTGTACGCTATCCATACATGTTATCCGGGGATACGGTACCCCTTCTAACCTTTGTGCAATGACGTGCAATCCATACTGGGCCTAACACCGTCTGAGCCTGCCTCATGCTGTATAGACATATATTTTGAATGTGTACGCTATCCATACATGTTATCCGGGGATACGGTACCCCTTCTAACCTTTGTGCAATGACGTGCAATCCATACTGGGCCTAACACCGTCTGAGCCTGCCTCATGCTGTATAGACATATATTTTGAATGTGTACGCCATCCATACATGTTATCCGGGGATACGGTACCCCTTCTAACCTTTTTGCAATGACGTGAAATCCATACTGGGCCTAACACCGTCTGAGCCTGCCTCATGCTGTATAGACATATATTTTGAATGTGTACGCTATCCATACATGTTATCCGGGGATACGGTACCCCTTCTAACCTTTGTGCAATGACGTGCAATCCATACTGGGCCTAACACCGTCTGAGCCTGCCTCATGCTGTATAAACATATATTTTGAATGTGTACGCTATCCATACATGTTATCCGGGGATACGGTACCCCTTCTAACCTTTGTGCAATGACGTGCAATCCATACTGGGCCTAACACAGTCTGAGCCTGCCTCATGCTGTATAGACATATATTTTGAATGTGTACGCTATCCATACATGTTATCCGGGGATACGGTACCCCTTCTAACCTTTGTGCAATGACGTGCAATCCATACTGGGCCTAACACCGTCTGAGCCTGCCTCATGCTGTATAGACATATATTTTGAATGTGTACGCTATCCATACATGTTATCCGGGGATACGGTACCCCTTCTAACCTTTGTGCAATGACGTGCAATCCATACTGGGCCTAACACCGTCTGAGCCTGCCTCATGCTGTATAGACATATATTTTGAATGTGTACGCTATCCATACATGTTATCCGGGGATACGGTACCCCTTCTAACCTTTGTGCAATGACGTGCAATCCATACTGGGCCTAACACCGTCTGAGCCTGCCTCATGCTGTATAGACATATATTTTGAATGTGTACGCTATCCATACATGTTATCTGGGGATACGGTACCCCTTCTAACCTTTGTGCAATGACGTGCAATCCATACTGGGCCTAACACCGTCTGAGCCTGCCTCATGCTGTATAGACATATATTTTGAATGTGTACGCTATCCATACATGTTATCCGGGGATACGGTACCCCTTCTAACCTTTGTGCAATGACGTGCAATCCATACTGGGCCTAACACCGTCTGAGCCTGCCTCATGCTGTATAGACATATATTTTGAATGTGTACACTATCCATACATGTTATCCGGGGATACGGTACCCCTTCTAACCTTTGTGCAATGACGTGCAATCTATACTCGGCCTAACACCGTCTGAGCCTGCCTCATGCTGTATAGACATATATTTTGAATGTGTACGCTATCCATACATGTTATCCGGGGATACGGTACCCCTTCTAACCTTTGTGCAATGACGTGCAATCCATACTGGGCCTAACACCGTCTGAGCCTGCCTCATGCTGTATAGACATATATTTTGAATGTGTACGCTATCCATACATGTTATCCGGGGATACGGTACCCCTTCTAACCTTTGTGCAATGACGTGCAATCCATACTGGGCCTAACACCGTCTGAGCCTGCCTCATGCTGTATAGACATATATTTTGAATGTGTACGCTATCCATACATGTTATCCGGGGATACGGTACCCCTTCTAACCTTTGTGCAATGACGTGCAATCCATACTGGGCCTAACACCGTCTGAGCCTGCCTCATGCTGTATAGACATATATTTTGAATGTGTACGCTATCCATACATGTTATCCGGGGATACGGTACCCCTTCTAACCTTTGTGCAATGACGTGCAATCCATACTGGGCCTAACACCGTCTGAGCCTGCCTCATGCTGTATAGACATATATTTTGAATGTGTACGCTATCCATACATGTTATCTGGGGATACGGTACCCCTTCTAACCTTTGTGCAATGACGTGCAATCCATACTGGGCCTAACACCGTCTGAGCCTGCCTCATGCTGTATAGACATATATTTTGAATGTGTACGCTATCCATACATGTTATCCGGAGATACGGTACCCCTTCTAACCTTTGTGCAATGACGTGCAATCCATACTGGGCCTAACACCGTCTGAGCCTGCCTCATGCTGTATAGACATATATTTTGAATGTGTACACTATCCATACATGTTATCCGGGGATACGGTACCCCTTCTAACCTTTGTGCAATGACGTGCAATCCATACTGGGCCTAACACCGTCTGAGCCTGCCTCATGCTGTATAGACATATATTTTGAATGTGTATGCTATCCATACATGTTATCCGGGGATACGGTACCCCTTCTAACCTTTGTGCAATGACGTGCAATCCATACTGGGCCTAACACCGTCTGAGCCTGCCTCATGCTGTATAGACATATATTTTGAATGTGTACGCTATCCATACATGTTATCCGGGGATACGGTACCCCTTCTAACCTTTGTGCAATGACGTGCAATCCATACTGGGCCTAACACCGTCTGAGCCTGCCTCATGCTGTATAGACATATATTTTGAATGTGTACGCTATCCATACATGTTATCTGGGGATACGGTACCCCTTCTAACCTTTGTGCAATGACGTGCAATCCATACTGGGCCTAACACCGTCTGAGCCTGCCTCATGCTGTATAGACATATATTTTGAATGTGTACGCTATCCATACATGTTATCCGGGGATACGGTACCCCTTCTAACCTTTGTGCAATGATGTGCACTCCATACTGGGCCTAACACCGTCTGAGCCTGCCTCATGCTGTATAGACATATATTTTGAATGTGTACGCTATCCATACATGTTATCCGGGGATACGGTACCCCTTCTAACCTTTGTGCAATGACGTGCAATCCATACTGGGCCTAACACCGTCTGAGCCTGCCTCATGCTGTATAGACATATATTTTGAATGTGTACGCTATCCATACATGTTATCCGGGGATACGGTACCCCTTCTAACCTTTGTGCAATGACGTGCAATCCATACTGGGCCTAACACCGTCTGAGCCTGCCTCATGCTGTATAGACATATATTTTGAATGTGTACGCTATCCATACATGTTATCCGGGGATACGGTACCCCTTCTAACCTTTGTGCAATGACGTGCAATCCATACTGGGCCTAACACCGTCTGAGCCTGCCTCATGCTGTATAGACATATATTTTGAATGTGTACGCTATCCATACATGTTATCCGGGGATACGGTACCCCTTCTAACCTTTGTGCAATGACGTGCAATCCATACTGGGCCTAACACCGTCTGAGCCTGCCTCATGCTGTATAGACATATATTTTGAATGTGTACACTATCCATACATGTTATCCGGGGATACGGTACCCCTTCTAACCTTTGTGCAATGACGTGCAATCCATACTGGGCCTAACACCGTCTGAGCCTGCCTCATGCTGTATAGACATATATTTTGAATGTGTACGCTATCCATACATGTTATCCGGGGATACGGTACCCCTTCTAACCTTTGTGCAATGATTTGCAATCCATACTGGGCCTAACACCGTCTGAGCCTGCCTCATGCTGTATAGACATATATTTTGAATGTGTACGCTATCCATACATGTTATCCAGGGATACGATACCCTTTCTAACCTTTGTGCAATCACGTGCAATCCATACTGGGCGTGAGAACGGCTGGCGAGCTGTTAAGCAAGCTACAGCACCTGTCCAGACAAGTACAGGGATTCCCTAGCGAGGAGACTTATTTGATTGTTTTCTATGTTGGGACAGCAATTTTTGAGGAGCACTATACTCTGGAGAATGATAGATGGGGCCCACCATACACTGGAACATTCCAAAAAAAACAAACGAAGAAACAAAAAATGAGGTATAAATAATAATACAACCAAATGAATTAATAAATTGACCAATATGTTTCTTCCAACAATTGGATGGCAGACTATCCGGTATGAATGAGAAAAACCAACTACTGATGTGTCAAAGAGAACCAGAATAATGGGAATGTATATATAAATACTAAAATAGAGGCAAGATATATATAAAATAAGCCTTTATTAAAATTATGGCCAAACAACAACAGCAATATATGAAAAAAATGTAAAAAATGGCAGAGAAAACCGCACAATACATAAATAATTAAATGTCTGTACTTATAATAATATCACCACTTGTAGAATGGAAAAAAGGGGACATATATAATAATCCCTATATATAGCGACCTTTAAACATGGTAGGCACAATGAAACCAAAAAAAGATAAGAAATAATGAAATGAAAACACAAAAAAGGTGATGTATATATACCCAAAATTGGTGAGAAACTAATATACATATACATACAAAGGAGTGATTAATATGCACCCAAAAATAAATTCATTTATATGTGCATATTTTTATATACCCAAAATTAGTGAGAGACTAATATATACATGCATATATACATATAAACTAATATACACATACATATATACATACAAAAGAGTGATTAATATGCACCCAAAAATAAATTCACTCATATGTGCATATTTTTATATACCCAAAATTAGTGAGAGACTAATATATACATGCATATATACATATAAAAGAGTGATTCATGTACACCCAAAACTAAATTTACCTTTATGTGCATAAAAAAATAATGAAAAAATTATATATAGTTAATTAATGTGCACCAAAGGTAGCTATATAAAAAACCTTATCCTGAACGGCGCTATATGGCAGGAATAAACCAGGAATAGCCAAAAACCATGGAACAGACAGCACATGCGCTAAACAGTACCACATAAGTAGAATGGGCCACAAAAAACAGACCTAATACACCTTGCAGCGACTAATAAGGCGTTTACACAGAGGTGCCCAAACTATGCGGCACTATACAGCACAATGCACTGCCTGGAGGACAAATGCTGAAGCAATAATCAAGATAATAAGCTATAAATACACACCGCAATGGGACACCCATGCAGCAAAGACTGTCCTGGAAATATAACGCAATGTAGGACAATGGATTACCTGAAGGATAAATAACCAGGGAGTGGTGAAGGCGGTGTGCCAAAAAGAACGCGCCCCGACGCGCGTTTCGGAAAAGCTCCTTCGTCAGGGGGATGGTAATACCTCAGTTAGGGGATCTATTTATAGTCCACATGATCAGGTGTGTAGAGCAAAACGGCGCGTATGCAGTCAGCGTCACCAGAGACATAGAAGGCAGAAGGCGTCATGCAATTAATCACCGCACAGCAGTGCATATGTATAATAACGCCGATGCCTTGGATTTCAACCAGGACGACAGACAGCGACGCGCACAGCCATATCCACAACCTGAACATATGATGAGACGTTTATGTCACATATATAACATGTGTATATTTATTACAAAGACAATAATACCAGCCAATTGCCAGTATAATATACGGACATCGGACATAACACTATGTGCATGGCATAATACTAACAATGTATAATCAACACATTAGAACCACGTGCAAAGAAGTGATAATAAACTATATACAAATAATACAAATAATAAAAGAATAATTATACAAAATTATTAATAAATTAAGCAGAGTCATATACACTCACTGGCCACTTTATTAGGTACACCATGCTAGTAACGGGTTGGACCCCCTTTTGCCTTCAGAACTGCCTCAATTCTTCGTGGCAGAGATTCAACAAGGTGCTGGAAGCATTCCTCAGAGATTTTGGACCATATTGACATGATGGCATCACACAGTTGGCGCAGATTTGTCGGCTGCACATCCCTGATGCGAATCTCCCGTTCCACCTCATCCCAAAGATGCTCTATTGGATTGAGATCTGGTGACTGAGGAGGCCATTTGAGTACAGTAAACTCATTGTCATGTTCAAGAAACCAATCTGAGATGATTCGAGCTTTATGACATGGCGCATTATCCTGCTGAAAGTAGCCATCAGATGTTGGGTACATTGTGGTCATAAAGGGATAGACATGGTCAGCAACAATATTCAGGTAGGCTGTGGCGTTGCAACGATGCTCAATTGGTACCAAGGGGCCCAAAGAGTGCCCAGAAAAAATTCCCCACACCATGACACCACCACCACCAGCCTGAACCGTTGATACAAGGCAGGATGGATCCATGCTTTCATGTTGTTTACGCCAAATTCTGACCCTACCATCCGAATGTCGCAGCAGAAATCGAGACTCATCAGACCAGGCAACGTTTTTCCAATCTTCTACTGTCCAATTTCGATGAGCTTGTGCAAATTGTAGCCTCAGTTTCCTGTTCTTAGCTGAGAGGAGTGGTACCCAGTGTGGTCTTCTGCTGCTGTAGCCCATCTGCCTCAAAGTTCGACGCACTGTGCGTTCAGAGATGCTCTTCTGCCTACCTTGGTTGTAACGGGTGGCAATTTGAGTCACTGTTGCCTTTCTATCAGCTCGAACCAGTCTGCCCATTCTCCTCTGACCTCTGGCATCAACATGGCATTTCCGGCCACAGAACTGCCGCTCACTGGATTTTTTTTCTTTTTCGGACCATTCTCTGTAAACCCTAGAGATGGTTGTGCGTGAAAATCCCAGTAGATCAGCAGTTTCTGAAATACACAGACCAGCCCTTCTGGCACCAACAATCATGCCACGTTCAAAGGCACTCAAATCACCTTTCTTCCCCATACTGATGCTCGGTTTGAACTGCAGGAGATTGTCTTGACCATGTCTACATGCCTAAATGCACTGAGTTGCCGCCATGTGATTGGCTGATTAGAAATTAAGTCTTAACACACAGTTGGACAGGTGTACCTAATAAAGTGGCCAGTGAGTGTATATATATATACACAAATACATACAATTGAAATATCGTCTTATGGAATTGAATGCATAGTATGAAGACCAGTACATGCAACAAAAATTAGAAATAAAAAATATATATATACCATCTAAACTAGTGATACATGAAATACAAATAGAAAAATTATTTTGTATAAAGATGATATATTAATAATACATACTGTCAAAGAAATATATATATACTATTGCACATACTGTTTATTTGTGAATAAATATAAAGAAAAAATAATAAAACTAAAAAAATAAAAAAATATAAAAAATGTTTCTTCTTTCTTCTCTTGTAGTTGTCAAGGTGTCCATGTGTATACACAAGAAAATCCCCTGTCGTTTTAATGTATACATATATAATTATTTTAATAGATGGTCCATAAAGTTCATGCGTCAGACAAGAAGCTGAAACAGTGACTGAAAAAGTAAATAAAAACATAAGATTATAAAAAAGGTATAAAAGACAGATTTTCATTGAGACCAGTGGGGACACAGTGCGAAGTGTCCAAATCCACTGGGTCTCAAGTTGAGCAAGCTTTTTACTGATGTTCCCACCTCTGATCCCACCAACAATCATGTCTATCCCAGCAACCCTAAGTAAAGAAGAATCACTATTGTGATAGATTTTAAAATGTTTTGGCAATGTTTTCAATGATGAAATGTCCTCAATATCTTTGGCTGCTTTTATGCCTAAAACGTGCTCACGGACCCTCACCTTAAGTTGTCGGGTGGTTAGCCCAACATAGATGAGGGAGCATGGGCACGTGGCATAGTATACTACCGCTGTAGAAGAACATGTAATGTTTTTGGTGATGGAAAAGGTACGAGAGTTATCAGAATTATTAAAAGTGGAGGCTTTCATTACATTCGGACAGGCCACACAGGACCCACAAGGTCTGCATCCTTTAGTTGTAATTGGTTTAGGAATAAAAGTACTAACATTTACATCTGGAATATAGTGACTTTTAACCAAAACATCACTCAAATTAGATGACCTTCTAAACGTAATATCGGGATAATCCCCTATATATTTGGAAACTATAGGGTCTGATTTTAAAATAGGCCAAAATTTATTCAAACAACATCTAATAGATTCGTGCTGTCCATTGAACTGTGTAATAAAACGTACAACGTTCTCAGACCTGGGGGTTTTTGAATTATAAAGAGTCTCATGACGGGATAGAGATCTAGCTCTATTAAAAGCTCTTTTAATTGAGCGTTTGCTATATCCCCTTTCCAAAAATCTATCTTTCAGAATTGTTGCCTGTCTATTGAAGTCATCTTCAACTGAGCAAATGCGTCTAAGACGCAAAAATTGTCCTATCGGTATAGAACGAATCAATGTTTGAGGATGCGAGGATGTAGCGTGGAGTAGTGAGTTAACAGACGTCTGTTTTCTATATAAATCCGTTTGTAGGCAGCCTTTGGAATCTTTCAAAATCCGCACATCAAGGAACTCAATTACCTCAGTGTGACACTGATGGGTGAAATGCATGTTGATGGCATTCAAATTAAGCTTCAAAATAAATTCTGATAATGCATCATGGGTGTCTTGCCATATAAAAAACACATCATCAATATAAGAATGTCTAATATTAGTATAAAGGGACTCCACGTCACAAGTGACTAACATGGAGTCCCCATCTACATACATGCCATCCACCTTTTTGAGGAAATCTCCAGTGTCCCTGGTGTACGAAGGAAGAGATGTGACAAATGGCTGTAAAATGTAATCAATATATTTGTTCACATTTTCCAAAAAGCTGCCTCTCCCAGAGATAATGGGTCTTCCAGGTGGAACTTCAAGATTTTTATGTATCTTAGGTAAAAGATAAAGGGTGGGAATGGTGGGTTCCTGAATCTGAAGACTCAGACAAAGATCACTAGAGATAATCCCCTCATCCCTGGCCTCACACAATAAACTCTTAAGTTCCAAATTAAATTTAGACAAAGGATTAAATGTGTGTTTTTTATAACAATCTGGATTATTTAGTTGTCTAAAAGCCTCAGACTCATACATAGATTTGGGCCACACCACCACATTCCCACCCTTATCTGCCGGTTTGAATACTACATCCTGTAACCCAGAAAGTCTTCTAAGACCAATCTTTTCTTCATGGGTAAGATTATCAGACTGGGGAAATTTATTAATTTTCTCAAATTCTTTAGAGACTGTCCTCACATAGGTGTCAATACTTGAACATGATGACAAAGCAGGAAATTTGGTTGAAGGTTTTTTAATTATTTCAGGAACCTCACCTTCATCTATGCCAGTGTGTTCTTTAGCCAATAGTTCAAGAGTGGCTAACGCCTCTTGTTCCGCCTCTGTCGGGAAAAATTTAGATGTTTTATCATCATGGAAAATACGTTTAAATAAAAGTTTACGAGCGAAAAGATGTAAATCTTTAACCGCTGTAAATAGATCAAAATTAGCAGTGGGACAAAATGTGAGGCCTCTACTTAAGAGATCAATCTCAAGACGTGAGAAGGTATAATTACTCAAATTAATTACCTTGAGTTGATTGGAGCCTAATTCTGGAGAATAGTTCCTTTTATTTGGAAGAAAACGTAAATTCCTTTTCCTTTTTGGAGTAAAAATCGAAGGTACAGAGACGGAAGATGAGGCCACAGAGACATCACTGGCAGAGATATTGGAGGTAACCGAAATGGAACGTTCTTTGTCCTGCTGATTATTATTCCGTTTCCTCCACCTGTAAATCCTTCCGGAAGATAGATCATTCTGATCTCTTAGTAATTTATTTGTATGTTTAGCTTGAATATCCTTCACCAATCTTTCCAAATCTTTATCCAAAGTATCATTAAGATTGTGGACATCAGACACTGGAGCAGCATTTACAGGGCCCATTATACACTAGAGCAGTAGAAATGGGGCCCATTATGTTTGGAGCATTATTTGGGCCCATAAGACAGTGGAGCTTCATCCATGGGGACCAACATATACTGTAGCATTATGTGGAGCTCATCATATACTGTTTCAAACATTATATGGGACCAATGATTTTGTATGGAGAAATAGATGGGCCTCGTCATGAGATGTAAAAAGTGAGGTATTTTTCATTGTACTATACCGCTATTTCTCTGCCGTATCGGAGCATGATGAGTTGTGGTATGTGTTAAAGGGGCGCTCTTTCGCCCAGGGCACATGAAAACCTGCAGCCAGCCCTCCCCCCCCACAAATTTAGCCAAATAACCCCCATTTTTCAGTGCGTAACTTGTATTATGACGTTAATTAAGGTTGACAAGCTTAAGTAAGAAGAATTGATGCTTTTGGCATTCAAATGGGCACTGTAGGTGTGTTTCCTGTCCTCCTCTCACTGCCGACTTTTATTCCCCATTGACTTACATTGGGTTTCGTGTTTCGGGACGACCCCGACTTTTCCCTATAATCGGACGATCTTGCTCGACCCGACTTTTGGAAAAGTCGGGTTTCACGAAACGAAACGCGACCCTAAAAAAGCAAAAGTCGCTCAACTCTAATGGAGACTGTAGTTGAATCTGTATTTTATTGAACATGGTGGTATTTGATGCAGTGAAACTACAAGTAAAACATATAAATACCAATGAGTACTGGGTTCGTAGGAATACATAATATACATAACATAAATTATCTTCACTAATAGCTAACCAGGGGAGAGCTAACTAAGAAGGGTAGTATGAGATAGGAATTAGATATAGGAAGCGTGGTTACCTACCAGCGATGCCGACGCAAGGGGGCAGAGAAAAATGAGGTGTTCCCAGAATGCAGGCTTGATTGAAAATGGAGCACTGGAGAGAAAAATGGGGCTGGACTAGACCATAATGCTTTGCAAACTTACCAGGGTGCTTTGCAAGCCTTCCCAGAATACATTGTGAATTGTAGGGAAAGAGAATTTAGGAAGTACAACGCATAATAACATGCAGTTATGACTTTGGTCAGTAGTTGGAGCCAAAAACAATGAAAACATTAAATCTGTGGCTGAAACTGAACATTATGGATATTCTCAGCAAATCACTGTATCTATATAAACAAGTAGACAGTCAAAGATCATGAATTATGTCGGAGACAGAACAACGCCCTAATTCTTTTACCTCTATACATCACTGAAGCTACCAACCTTAATGATACATATCTTTCCTCAAGGAACTATCAGTGGCTATCTTACAGGGGATAATTGGATGTGTTGGGCCACAGAATTCTACAGGATATGGGATACTTGGGAGAAGTCTTTTAGGTGATTGGATGAGGAACCTGCAAGTCTTCATGTGGAGGAGAGAAGGAGGTCTTGGGAGGACCAAAGATTGCGTAGTGTGAGATATTGGGAAATTAGTTCTGAGATTTATGGGAGAGACAGATTATGGATGGCTTTGTAGATTAGTGTTACTAGCTTGAAGTGGATATGGAATTGTGAGACAATGAAAGGATTTGCAGAGGGGAGAAGTGGAGGAGTAGTGAGGACAGAAGTGGATTAGTAGGGCAGCAGAGTTACCACGAGCAGACTGGAGAGGTGTGATGATGCAATAGGGAATGATGAGGTCTTAAACCCCACATGGAGTCAAGGCCATCTGAGTGATGTGGGCAGTTTGGAGGAATAGGTTGTCACGCAGCCTCAGCTGCACAGCAAACGAGGGAGTAGAATGCAAAAATGGCGAAGTCAGCCCCTAGCCATTAAGTTGGTTGCTACTGCGCACCATGGCCGACCCCTAGCCTTTTCTCTGTCCAGGTTAATTTTATTTCTATAGACCAAAATATTCCACAGACTTTACAATTAAGCAGGGACATATACAGACAAAAATAATCAATACAAAGTAGGACAGTTTAAACAGTTACAGGAGGAGTGAGGGCTTACAGTCTACAATCTACATGTTGCCTCCTCCTCCTACACCGCTTCCTCCACCGTCTCCTCATCCAGGCACAAAGTGCGGGCAGTGTGTGCTCTTTTGGCATTCTCATCCTGCTGCTTGCCTGTATGCGGTGCAGCCTCACGTCTGCTTTTATGCTATCCACCTCATATGCGATGTACCCACAAGGTGGAACTCCATCTTGCATTTGCTGGAGAGACTGTGCGAGCAGCGGCAGGCAATAGCGGAGTTTCAGCTGCAGCACTCACAGGTGAGTCTCTACAGAACAACGCCACTTTACCACCAATGAGTGGGCCTCCATGCGGGACTTGTGTGCCGTGTTGCGCTGCTTGGAATACTTTACCAATATGCCCAGCACTAATGAAGCCATTATCACCATTACTATCTCACTTCCATGCCTCCTAGGAAAATAAAGCTTCAGGCGATGATGGATGAAGTGGTGGCACAGGAGGAAGAGGAGTAGGACGAGGAGGAACAGGATCCATTCACACCATTATCATGCCATGCTTCCATATGTCTTGGAGGATGGGTTTGTATACCAAAAGCGGCCAGGTACACAAATGTCCAGCCAGGAGACAGTTTTGCATGATGAGAAGGAGTAGGAGTTCGAGGAGGAACAACTGTGTTCACAGCAGGGTCGCACTGAAACCAGCTTATGGGCATGAATGGATTGTTGCTGGGGGATACACAGGATATAGATGATACAGAGGACCCAGATAATACACTTCCCACCGGGGACAGTTTGTCCTGGGCAGCCTGGCACACATGAGGCAATACACAATGCTGTGTATTCGCCAAGGCCGCCAAGTTTCCTGGATTTTTATAAGTGCTGATCACTGGGTGGCTACCCTGCTGCATCCCCGCTACAAGCACAACGTGCCTTCCATGCTTCCATCACTACATCAAGATTAGAAATACAGATGTGGGAATACAAGAGTACGCTGGTAGATACACTGCCGATGGTGTCCCCACCTGACTGCGGGGGCTCAGCGGAAGAACAAGGCAGAGGAGGATGAAGTCACCAAAGCAGCTGAGGCAATGGCACCACCTCGGAAGGAATGGTTAGCATGGCAGAAATCTGGAAAACCTTACTCAGCAATAGATGAGTGAATCTGTTTGGGTCCCTCCTTATTAGGCAAGCTACACCGCTTGACAAGTAAGCTACAGAGGGAACCCAGATACATGGAGCGCCCAGACTGATCAGTTGTCCGCACCACAGCTGCATGTGTCACGGCTGTGTCACTGACGGCACATCTTGAACTAGTCTGAACAGGTGCATACCAAACAACAGCTTACATATCAAAAATAAGGAAATGGTTGCACTCAATTCCATTAAGGCATATCAATGTGAAATACATGAAGTGTGAATAGCATAATTATTTTTGAAATTTAGGAAAAACACATGAGATGCTTAGCACAAAATTTGGCCAAAAAACGTGAGCCCATTCACCAACGTCAAGGTGATCTCATCGAATGGGTCCCTGATCTGACTGCCTAGTGTGAACCCTTACCTCTGACTAGTGACTAACGCTATTCACACTTCATGTATTTCACATTGATATGCCTTAATGCAGTTGAGTGCATTGATAAAGGTTCATTTTTTGAACTGAAACGAAGCACTCATGGGCTAAATAAAACAGCTCTTATTCACTCTGAAAAAACGGTGTGCTGTTCCTGTTTCTTGGATTCCTGCATTGCAAGGTTTGGTGTATACCTTCGGAGCTTTGCACCCAGACTCTCTGTTGTTCTTTCTGTGCTGCTCTATTTTTTGCTCTTCACAGATAGATAGATTGATAATATTCCTTTTAGTAACCTCTGAATGCAGTAGTAATTTCTTATCCTGGTCAATCATGCTGATTTTATTTCGTCTTAGAGTTTACGCTCCACAGATGAATAACCAAGAGCGTATCTCTGATTTCTCGCCTGTCCTGAAGAGCCAACAAAACATGGGTTGCTTTGTCTGGCACAGCACAACATTCGGAAAAGCTTCTGCATTGTAAAAAATCGGAAAGAATTACATGGTTTTGGATCACCATTCGCTCCCCAGAGGGCTCACCCTTGGTCTCCACTTTTGGCAGGAATTTTTTCAATATATCTTTCCTGCCTGAAACGAGGCATGACACATTTTTTAGTGGTAGATTATTTGGATCCCGCTCGTTACAAGGCTCCATATTATGTCTTAGCAGCACATATTTCACAGCCGATGTGCAGCCAATTGGAGGTCAACAAGAAAGGTCATCACATTGCTAACCAGACTTGTGAAGCTAAATATTTGTAGGAGCTTTGTAAAAGTCAGCCAGAATAACAACAGAACTTGGTGAAAAACAAATGACTCTAACACTGCAGTTCATATAGAGCCATAAATTATTTTCATAGACCACCAGCGGGGCGCCTGATCCGAAATAGAAAAGGGCAGAGGAGACTGTGAGAGGAATGGCTTAATACTCAGTCACTACAGAAGACCTCATTATTCCTCCGTAGAGTATTACTCGGCTTATTTATCTAGAGCCATAATTTTCTTCCCCTGGGGCAAAAAAAAAAATCAGGTTGTTGCCTTAGCATTATATATCTAGATATCCCAGTCAAGGCAAGATGGCCTGTTGGCATCTTCTTGGCAACAACATCTTGGACACTTGCCTTACCAACTTCCCATCAATTACAGTACGCCAGTGTTTTTGCCTTTACACAAACAAATGGGCCAAAAATCTTGCATTTAATTATGAAGGCATATTGGTTTGTAGGCACCCTCCTGACACCAGCACACTTGCCTCACCATTTTATTCCAGCTGGGCCTTTGGCTATACCCAAAAAATGCAAGGATATGGTCTAACACTAACTTATCAAAGCATTATGGCTTATCGGCAACCTCCTGGTACCGGCAGTACCTGGCTCATTTGCATAACATATTTTCTCAAGTGAGGTCCCTGTTTAAGCTATTACTCAAAAAGAAGGGGGTTTAATGTATTAAATGCATTAATTATGAAGGCATAGTGGCTTACAGTCATCCTTCTGGCACCAGCACCCAAGGCACTTGCATCACTAATTTTAGAGCAGTCCTAACTGTAACTTAAAAGTCGTTGGGATTCAGGCTTTGGCCATTAATAATAGATTAAATACACAGTCTTGTGATTATTATTATTATACATTTATATAGCGCCATTTATTCCATGGTGCTTTACATGTGAATAGGGGAAATAGAGACAGGTACAATAAACATGTATAAGACAAGGGACAAACAAGTACAGAAGGAGATAAGACCCTGCCTGCAAGGGCTCACAGTCTACAGGGATGGGTGAGGATACACTAGGAGAGGGTAGAGCTGGTTGTGCGGTGGTTCAGTAGACTGAGGATCATCGCAGGCTGTAGGCTTGTCGGAACAGGTGGGTCTTCAAGTTCTTCTTGAAGGTTTCTGTTATTGATGAGAGTCTGATGTGTTGGGGTAGAGAGTTCCAGAGTATGGGGAAAGCAGGAGAGAAGTCTTGTATGCGGTTGTGGGAAGAAGAGATAAGGGGGGAGGAGAGAAGCAGATCTTGAGAGGATCGAAGGTTGCGTGTGGGTAGGTACCGGGAGACCATGTCACAGATGTATGGAGGAGACAGGTTGTGGATGGCTTTGTATGTCATGGTTAGGGTTTGGAACTGGAGCCTTTGGGCAATAGGAAGCCAGTGAAGGGCCTGGCATAGGGAGGAGGTTGGGGAATAGCGGGGAGACAGGTGGATTAGTCGGGCAGCAGAGTGTAGGATACACTGGAGTGGTGCCAGAGTGCTAGAGGGGAGGCCAGAGAATAGGAGGTTGCAGTAGTCGAGGCAGGAGATTATAAGGGCGTGCACAAGTGTTTTTGTGGTTTCATGGTTGAGGAATGCGCGGATCCGGGAAATATTTTTGAGTTTGAGGTGGCAGGAGGAGGCAAGGGCTTGGATATGTGGTTTGAAAGAGAGGGCAGAGTCAAAGATCACCCCAAGGCACCGAGCGTGCGGGACTGGGGAAAACGAGCAGCCATTGGCATTGATGGATAGGTCTGGTGGAGGGGTAGAGTGAGATGGGGGAAAGATGATGAATTCTGTTTTGTCCATGTTCAGTTTGGGAAAGTGAGCAGAAAAGAAGGCTAAGATAGCAGACAGAGATTTCCAACAATCTCCAAGGCTTGCCCGAGTGTCCGTTTATTTTATACCCTTCATGAATAATGCTGTTCTGCACATAAATGTAGGTGTTTCTTACACAGTAGCGAGAAGCAGAATTCATGATTGCATAATAAGCGGTTTATTCAGACATCTCATCAGTTCTTTGTTCTTAACAGTTCTCAAGAGAACTTCCACACCCTGTGAGATTTGGCAGGCCTGAAAACGTTAACCCCTTCCTTTCTCTATCGCTAACTTCTAGTATTTAGGTCCCTGTTATTCATTTTGCCTACCAAAACACATGGGGATGTAATGATACACTTAATTATAAAGTCATAGTGGCTTGTTGGCTCCCTCCTGACACTAGCACTCAGGACACTTGCCTCAATAGCTTCCGCCAACTAGGTCCTTTTTTGTACCTTTACTCAAACACATGGGGGGATGCATTACAGTCATATGTAAAAGTTTGGGCACCCCTATTAATGTTAACCTTTTTTCTTTATAACAATTTTGGTTTTTGCAACAGCTATTTCAGTTTCATATATCTAATAACTGATGGACTCAGTTATATTTCTGGATTCAAATGAGGTTTATTGTACTAACAGAAAATGTGCAATCTGCATTTAAACAAAATTTGACCGGTGCAAAAGTATGGACACCCTTATCATTTTCTTGATTTGAACACTCCTAACTACTTTTTACTGACTTCCTGAAGCACTAAATTGGTTTTGTAACCTCATTGAGCTTTGAACTTCATAGCCAGTTGTATCAAATCATGAGAAAAGGTATTTAAAGTGGCCACTTGCAAGTAGTTCTCCTATTTGATTCTCCTATGAAGAGTGGCATCATGGGCTCCTCAAAACAACTCTCAAATGATCTGAAAACAAAGATTATTCAACATAGCTTTTCAGGGGAAGGATACAAAAAGTTGTCTCAGAGATTTAACCAGTCAGTTTCCACTGTGAGGAACATAGTAAGGAAATGGAAGAACACAGGTACAGTTCTTGTTAAGCCCAGAAGTGGCAGGCCAAGAAAAATATCAGAAAGGCAGAGAAGAAGAATGGTGAGAACAGTCAAGGACAATCCACAGACCACCTCCAAAGACCGGCAGCATCATCTTGCTGCAGATGGTGTCACTGTGCATCGGTCAACAATACAGCGCACTTTGCACAAGGAGAAGCTGTATGGGAGAGTGATGCGAAAGAAGCCGTTTCTGCAAGCACGCCACAAACAGAGTCGCCTGAGGTATGCAAAAGCACATTTGGACAAGCCAGTTACATTTTGGAAGAAGGTCCTGTGAACTGATGAAACAAAGATTGAGTTGTTTGGTCATACAAAAAGGCGTTATGCATGCGCTGTATTGTTGACCGATGCACAGTGACACCATCTGCAGCAAGATGATGCTGCAGGTCTTTGGAGGTGGTCTGTGGATTGTCCTTGACTGTTCTCACCATTCTTCTTCTCTGCCTTTCTGATATTTTTCTTGGCCTGCCACTTCTGGGCTTAACAAGAACTGTACCTGTGTTCTTCCATTTCCTTACTATGTTCCTCACAGTGGAAACTGACTGGTTAAATCTCTGAGACAACTTTTTGTATCCTTCCCCTGAAAAGCTATGTTGAATAATCTTTGTTTTCAGATCATTTGAGAGTTGTTTTGAGGAGCCCATGATGCCACTCTTCATAGGAGAATCAAATAGGAGAACTTCTTGCAAGTGGCCACTTTAAATACCTTTTCTCATGATTTGATACACCTGGCTATGAAGTTCAAAGCTCAATGAGGTTACAAAACCAATTTAGTGCTTCAGGAAGTCAGTAAAAAGTAGTTAGGAGTGTTCAAATCAAGAAAATGATAAGGGTGCCCATACTTTTGCACCGGTCAAATTTTGTTTAAATGCAGATTGCACATTTTCTGTTAGTACAATAAACCTCATTTGAATCCAGAAATATAACTGAGTCCATCAGTTATTAGATATATGAAACTGAAATACCTGTTGCAAAAACCAAAATTGTTATAAAGAAAAAAGGTTAACATTAATAGGGGTGCCCAAACTTTTACATATGACTGTATAATACTTCTTCGTCATGTCCATAAGCATTCAGAAACAGCTAGTAGTCTTCACACAAGAATGTGTATTTTTGTATTCTCATGAATCTTTTAGGTTTTATTAGTTTATTTTAAAGGTACAGTTATTGTAAATATTCCAGGCTGCCAAATTGAATTTTATCACCATGTAGATTTATCATGCACTGTAGCTCCGAATATCCTGTCCTTTCCATGGCCTTAGCAGCGCCATATATCTGTCCAATATTTATACATTAGGCATTGTTCTATGTCCCTTTTGCAGAATTCTGAAAGACTGGGGACGAACATTTGGCCTCTGTTGTATGAAGGTTTGGGTTCGTCCATCGGTCAGGTTCTTGCAGACTTTCTTTCTCCTGGATTTGTGTTTTCCAAAATTTACCCAATGTGATGACTGTGGAAACTGACAAAATGAGATGCTATAGTAAAGTATAGTAAATAACCAAGAGAGGACAAAGCATAGAAGAAAAGAATCAATCTTGCAGAGCCTAAAATAATGCAAAAATGACCTAGGGAAGTAGTGGTAAGAGAAGAATTCTAAGATGAATGAGCAAAAAATGTATTAGCGTTATTTCACACAAAGGAACTTTGCCTCTTTATGTTTTTGATTGTAGTTTACATCTCATGTCATAACATTGACTATTACTTGAAAGGAGCTGAGCTGCAATACCAGACATAATCATTGGAGATGGACTTGATTGGCAGGATCTGGTCATTAGTCTGTGGCTGCCAGGTGGGAACTCAGCGAACCTCTTCTTACCGACCTGACTCTTCTTTAGATTTGCTGGCCTGGTGAGATATTTTCGTTGCAGCGTGACACACATGGAGCGCCCGCAGCCAGGGCAGTGGGGTGCTCGGTATCGGGCTGTTTCTTATCGGGGCAGTGTTACAATGGCGGTGACACGGTCCGTGACCCCGGGAGTCCAATAAAAGGGGTAATATTTACAAGGGATGAAATAAAGAGTTTTTGGTAAAGAGTTTGTGACGCCACCTGTGGTATTCAGTCAGAGGCGACCAGCGTTGCAGTGCAGATCCTCTGGGACAGATGATGTGATGCAGCAGAGGTGGAATAGCTCTCCACAGGCAGAGCTGAGTCCCAGGGCAGATGAGAGAGATGGTGATGTCGTGTGAAGCAAGAGATGTAGCAGTGCTGAGTTGGTGACGCAGAAAGAATGCAGAAAACACAGCTGAATGCAGTTGTAAAGCTTTACTCACAGTTCTGTCATGCACAGATGCCCGCTTGATGCTGCATCCTCCAGGTGAGCGATCCAGCCAACTTCCAGATAGATAGAGAACACCTTTCGAGCACTCCCTGTCAGTATATGCCTTCCCTGGCTGTCTCACAGTGTTGTTTTCTCGCCTCTTCCTACACAACACCTCACAGTCAGTGTCCCAGGCCAGCAGCCATGCCATGAATCCTGTTGGATAACAGGTCCCAAAGTGTTTCCTTGATCCTTTCTGGCGAAAATAACTGTGGCTAGTGGCTGTGGGCTCTAAAGTTGTCACAGTTCTTGGCTTGCTAGCTGAATCCTGATGTCCATTCCACTAGGCTAGGGGCCGAGACCCTTGTGCGACCTGGATTTTCCCCACTTAACGTCTGTCAGCATGGAACAAGCACCACGGGAAGCACTCTCTCCACCCGTGCCTCTGAGAAATCCCTTTCCCCTTCAGGGAGCTTCCTTCAATCACCTTCCTTCCCAGCAGCTCCAGCTAACAGGGAGCTGCTGCACACACGTCCTCTCACTTCTCCCCCAAGGGGGAGCTCATCTAACTTCCTACAGTTCTCCTGCTCTCAACCTAAGCTCCACCCATCTCCCAACACCCTTTATGATCCAAGCAGCGATCATCCAGGGTGCCCTGCTACTCTAGAGTGTGTGTTGGTTGTGGGTGTAAGAGTGTGGTCGGGTGTCTCCACCTTACCTGGGCAGTGGGATACTACACCTCTGGATGAGGTGCAGTACCTCTGTGGCAACTGAATCCTCAGGGGAGCCACACACATGTAACCTTGTGCCAGGATGTCTAATCAACAGAAGAGCCACGTATGCTAGCAGGTAGGAAGTACCAACGGATGGCCATGGCATCCGGGAGCCTTCTGAAAAGCCCCTGTGCCTGTCATGCTGGTATTACCTTGAAAACCAGTATGTAGCTATTGTTCATAGGAGATCGTAATTTTTACTATATACCGGAACTCTGCGGTATTGCAATATGTAGTACAAGCAATCAAACAATCCAAGTTCAGGATCCCAAAGGAGACTTAAAAATAAAGTAAAAAATTAAAACAAGTATATCTAAAAAATCTATATAGATTTAAATTCCTCTCATTTCTCCAATTTAATAAATAAAAATAAAAACTTATGTGGTATCATCACATCTATAAAAGCCCAGTTTATCAAAATTGAAACATTAGAATTGTGTTTGTGTTGGCTTTTGAAATCTTGCAAAAATATGTGATTAGCAAAAGCGTCAGCTTGACACTCAAAAAACAAGCTGTCATAAAGCTCCATCGACTGAAAAATTAAAATTAAAGTCTTGGAAAATGGTGACGCAAACAAAATTACCGTATGTATTTCTAGATGTTTTTACCAGTTAAATAAATAAAAAGCTAGACAAGTTTGGTATGACCATAATCGTACTGACCTGGAGAATCATGTTGACAAGTCATTTTTAACATACGATGACTACTGTAAAAATAAAACACAAAAAACAAAATTGCGGAATTGCATTTTTTTTTTCACAATTTCACAGCGCTTGGAATTTTTTTTTATTGCTTTCCAGTACATTGAATGTTAAAATAAATGGTACCATTCAAAATTACAACTTGTCCCTCAAAACAACAAGCCCTTATACGGCTATGATGAAAGAGAAAAGGGAATAAGTTTTGACTTTTAAAAAAAAAAAAGCTAAGAAAAAACAAAATCGTAAAAAATGAAAAAAATTGCCATGTCGGGACAGAGTTAATGTTGGATGCTTGGAAAAGCTAACCCATACAATGAAATTTCACTGTTCCTTTCCTGTTTCACCATGGCAATGCTCTTTTTACAAGCAGAGATGTGTGAACAAATGGTTTGCCAAGCTTTATGTGGAAGAACTGACCTCACAAAAGTCCAAACTCAACTCCATATCCAAAGCCCAGAAAAGTTTTAGCAGATTTCTGTACCCAACAAAAACAATGTTCCTCTCTGGAGATATTAGAGGCTCAGTAAATGTCTATGTTCAGCCAAAGAGGATTCAACAGTATAGTTATGACCAGGATTCTGAATGAGACTAATAACATTTCCGATGTTTCAATTGGTAAAGGGGTCAAAAAGAGTCATATGTGGGCTCCTAGAAGACCTATGATCCCATCTGCTACAAGATACTGAAAAATCTGAAGTGGCACAGAACTTAGGTGAGTGCTTCTTCCCCTTTGTTTCAGTTGTCAATGGGTGGCATTAGGGGGTCACCAGGTGAGATGGATTATCTAAGCCTGAGAATAACGTGAACACATAGACCAAAGGGGACAGGACTTGCCAGATGGTACACAGAAGAGCAAGAACCAGGACCACAAGTTAAGTGGAACAGGACATAGCAGATATCCAAGAAGTATCATTTCTCCTTGCGGAGAATGACATGCTTAGCATGTC
This sequence comes from Dendrobates tinctorius, assembly GCF_039654945.1. Classification (NCBI taxonomy): domain Eukaryota; kingdom Metazoa; phylum Chordata; class Amphibia; order Anura; family Dendrobatidae; genus Dendrobates; species Dendrobates tinctorius. Next base: position 187,189 of record NW_027361707.1, on the reverse strand, counting down.
GAGATGAGGAGACTTAAAGCCGCAATGCTCCTCTAGGAAATATGCTAATTATGCAAATTGTCTCTTCAGAAAGGAAGAGGACTAGAACTCTGGTGCCACCTATTGGAAGTAACTGTCATGCTCGCGCCTTGGATGAATGGCGCAAGCCGGGGGGTTGTGGCCCCACTGTGCCACAAACCAGACTACCCTGGAAGGGGCGTAACTACGGCAGCTACCTCGGTCTTCACTGGATCCTCTGATGGTGAGGTCAGGCTTGTGCGGCAGGTAGCTGCCGGGTGCCACTCCAGGGTGGTGTCTGGCTGTGACTGCTGATCCCACTCGGGAACGGGACACCTGGACAGGTGCGAGTGACAAGCAGGCTGAGACACAGGGCAAGCGGACACGGCTGAGACACAGGGCAAGCAGGCACGGCTTGGTATACTGGCAGGCAGGCACGGCTTGGAGACACAGGGCAAGCAGGCACGGCTTGGAGACACAGGGCAAGCAGGCACCGCTTGGAGACACAGGGCAAGCAGGCATCACTTGGAGACACAAGGCAAGCAGGGATGGCTTTGGAGACACAGGACAGGCGGGCACAGCTTGGAGACACAGGACAGGCGGGCACGGCTTGGAGACACAGGACAGGCGGGCACGGCTTGGAGACACAGGACAGGCGGGCACGGCTTGTAGACACAGGACAGGCTGGCGTGGTATGAGAAGGGACAGGTAGGGACCTGTTCACACAGCAGGTGTAGGCAGGAGGGAGTGGTGTATGTTGGAACAGGATCTGGACCTGTTCACACAGGGGGTGCGGGTATGGATATAGGCAGGAATGTGGAGTAGGTGGAGCCGCAGAAGTGCGGAGTAGGCTGGACTGCAATGGAGCCGGGCAGGCAGAGCGGCTAGGGAGCCGCGCAGGCAGAGCGGCTAGGGAGCCGTGCAGGCAGAGCGGCTAGGTCAGACGTGCAGGCAGAGCGGCTAGGTCAGACGTGCAGGCAGAGCGGCTAGGGAGCCGTGCAGGCAGAGAGTGGCTAGGGAGCCGAGCAGGCAGAGCGGCTAGGGAGCCGAGCAAGCAGAGCGGCTAGGGAGCCGTGCAGGCAGAGCGGCTAGGGAGCCGAGCAGGCAGAGCGGCTAGGGAGCCGAGCAGGGAGAGCGGCTAGGGAGCCGTGCAGGCAGAGCGGCTAGGGAGCCGAGCAGGCAGAGCTGCAAGAGAGCAGATGCACAGACAGGAAGGACACAAGGAAAAACACAGCAGGGAAGGAAGCCACAGACAAGGAGAAAGGGAGACTAAGGTAGGGCAGAGTACAGACAAGGTGCTCTATCGCCGCCCCCCTATACACACATAGCTTGGAAACATACAGGAGCGCAGAGGCACAGAGTACGGAACACAGGACTGGCAACAGACAGAATTCACAGCATGGCTTGAAGCAGAAAGTAAGTTGGTGTGTGGGGGATGGGGGGCCATGCAGTGATGCCAGAAGGGTTGCTACAGTACCCCCCCTTTACGGCCCCTCTTCCTCAAGCCTGCCAGAATGACCAGAAGAATGAGTATGGGACCACACACAGTCCAGGCTGACAGGGAATCCTTCTGGTGAGGTGAAGTAGGTGTGCCATCCGGAATCATCGAGTGCCAAGTGTTTTGGTTCCCAACAGCTTCCAACACAGAGGGTACAAGGACTTCTTCCTCCAGATTGTCAGAAAGCAGGGACCTGGAAGCTTCAGACTTGATCCCTACATCAGCCAGCCAGCTGGAAAATGAAGACACCTTCACCAAGTCCAATTTCAGCCTGTTATCAAAAGAAGATTTGACTTCCTCCAGGAGGGTGAGAAACGGAGATATGTAGGCCACTGTTCCAACCTCTTCATCCACCTGCCACATGGAAGCTGGAGGCATACATACAGGGAGGCATTTCAGCCTGTTACCCTGAAAAAACTGGACCACATCTTCCCGGTTAGAGGATGAGTGAAGCTCTGTCTTGGGACCTTCACCCCTAGGCCACAGGGAAGCTGAAGGCATATACTCTGGATCCATCTTCAGCCCTTTATCCTGGGGAAGACAATCACGAGGCAGGGGTGCTCTCGGGAGCAGACCACTGGTATAGTCGCTAGTGATGTGTGAGGAGACTGAGACTGCCTCCCCCTCTTCAGAGGCATCCTCACACCTTGACTCGGCGACTAGCAAACCAGGCGAAGAAGACCTTGCTGACTGAATGCGATACAAGGGAACCAGACACCTCTTGTCACTTGGTTGTTTCAAGTGCGGTGCCCTGCTGGGTCTCCAGACGTAAATGGGCACAAAGATCTCTGGTTCAGAATGACCCATGGGCATACCAGTCAACACGTGGAAGATGAACTTCTTCATGTATAAAGCCCCAACATGGAGCTGTAGATGTCCTTGTAGGACTAGACTGTTTTCCAACAGGGCTCGGCCACCTCGAGACAATGCCCACGTCGGCTTCGGGAGCTGTATGACAGAGACCACACACTGACTCTGTATGGCTGGCGGTTTATGCACACCAAAGCTCCCTGAAGGCAGAGAAACAGTCATTGGCTTCACAGGACAGAGACCGTCAGGATGTTCCTCCACCAGACCAGATTGCGGCTGCAAGCTTGCCAGCCGCTTTTTCTTAGACCTCTTGGACCTTACACGGGAGGCCGCCTTGGCAGGCTGAGGAACAGGAGTGTCAGGGACGGTCACAGACGGATGAGAGGATTCACCCATAGGTTTCTCTTGTCTGGTCTGTATCTGGAAGCTTGGCGGGGAAGACTTTTCAAGAGCAACTGGCCGAGGCACATCAAAGACTCTACGGAAGGCTACCAGGAAGGCCCCCAGGCTCATGACGACAGGGTCCCTTGCTTCCCAGAAGGGACAGATCCATGTTAAAGCATCACCAGCTAGGTAGGACATGATGTATCCCACCTTGGCCCGGTCAGAGGGGAAACAAGCTGCATTCTGCAGGATGTAGTGCAGGCACTTTTTCCAGGAACCCTTGGCACTCTTTGGGGTCCCCATAGAACCTAGGCGGGTCTGCTGGGTCGTGCTCTTCATAGGCCAGGAGATGCTCATAGATGGCCTTGGAGACTATGAGTGGTTCAGAAGTCTCAACAATTGGAACCACGCAATGCGGAGCAAACTCTTCTGGTGGCTCACACTGGCAGGGAGAGAATTCATCATGCTCTGCGAGCGGAAGGACATGGGACTCAGCGGGGACCATGGCCTGTGCAAACTGTCACGCTCGCGCCTTGGCTGAATGGTGCAAGCCGGGGGGTTGTGGCCCCACTGTGCCACAAACCAGACTACCCTGGAAGGGGCGTAACTACGGCAGCTACCTCGGTCTTCACTGGAGCCTCTGATGGTGAGGTTAGGCTTGTGCGGCAGGTAGCTGCCGGGTGCCACTCCAGGGTGGTGTCTGGCTGTGGCTGCTGATCCCACTTGGGAACAGGACACCTGGACAGGTGTGAGTGACAAGCAGGCTGAGACACAGGGCAAGCGGACACGGCTGAGACACAGGGCAAGCAGGCACGGCTTGGTACACTGGCAGGCAGGCACGTCTTGGAGACACAAGGCAAGCAGGCACGGCTTGGAGAAACAGGACAGGCGGGCACGGCTTGGAGACACAGGACAGGCGGGCAAGGCTTGGAGACACAGGACAGGCGGGCACGGCTTGGAGACACAGGACAGGCGGGCACGGCTTGGAGACACAGGACAGGCGGGCACGGCTTGGAGACACAGGACAGACTGGTGTGGTATGAGAAGGGACAGGTAGGGACCTGTTCACACAGCAGGTGTAGGCAGGAGGGAGTGGTGTATGTTGGAACAGGATCTGGACCTGTTCACACAGGGGGTGCGGGTATGGATATAGGCAGGAATGTGGAGTAGGCAGAGCCGCAGAAGTGCGGAGTAGACTGGGCTGCAAGAGAGCCGGGCATTCAGAGCAGCTAGGGAGCCGTGCAGGCAGAGCGGCTAGGGAGCCGTGCAGGCAGAGCGGCTTAGGGAGCCGTGCAGGCAGAGCGGCTAGGGAGCCGTGCAGGCAGAGCGGCTAGGGAGCCGAGCAGGCAGAGCGGCTAGGGAGCCTAGCAGGCAGAGCGGCTAGGGAGCCGTGCAGGCAGAGCGGCTAGGGAGCCGATCAGGCAGAGCTGCAAGAGATCAGAGGCACAGACAGGGAGGACACATGGAAAAACACAGCAGGGAAGGAAGCCACAGACAAGGAGAAAGGGAGACTAAGGTAGGGCAGAGTACAGACAAGGTACTGGAACCAAGACACAAGAGCCAGGATATTCAGCCTCCTGGCAGGCAGACAAAGAACACAAAGCAAGGCTAAGAGTATTCCTACAGAGAAGGAGATACACAGAACAGGGCCTGGCTTCCTCAGCAGCAAGGCACTAACTGAGTATAGACATTGCACAGGCAATGTTTCAGTGGGTGTGTTGGAACTAAATAGTCAAGGGCTCTAGGTGATTGGTCAGGGACATATTACACAGGTGCACCCTGACTGCATAAGAACCAGAGAGCTCTGGCGCCGCCCCCCTATACTCACATAGCTTGGAAACAGAAGAGCAGAGGCACAGAGTACGGAACACAGGACTGGCAACAGACAGAATTGACAGCATGGCTTGAAGCAGAAAGTAAGTTGGTGTGTGGAGGATGGGGGGCCATGCAGTGATGCCAGCAGGGTTGCTACAGTAGCAATCCTAAAAGTCAATGTCGACCCTTTAATGAGCCTTGTTACATGACTTAGGATAAAGGCCAAGCCAGAATCTCAATTTGCAGACACTGTGTTTTGGGGTAATGCCCCTTGTCAGTGCAAAGTGTGAGATCTGGTTGGGCTGTGAGAGGCGTCTGACCGATATCCAAGAAGTATCATCGAGCATGTCGAGGTGAGGAGACTTAAAGAGGATTATAGTTCACGATCTGCCCCCCGAGCACCTCACACTGGCTGGCGGTGGGCTTGATGCTCTGTGTGCTCCCTGTTCCCGCAGGGCCCTCACGCAACCCCAAGCGAGTCTCAGCTCCATGCTCCATCAGTCTCTGCCGAGCGCATTGCGCACCTGTCTCTTCTCTCTCACTGCGGGAGATAAGGTCATAAGTCCTGTCCAGTTCCCCATCCTTTCCCCCGGCAACACTGGATGCAGCCCTGACAGTTCCGGACCCATCAGCATACAGGTACGCGCAGCCCGGTCTTCCTCCTTACACCAGGAAACTTGTGAAACCCGACTTGAGCATGGCAAAGGGTGGCCCTCATAGGGGAATGTAGCAGAGCCCAGCCCTGGAGCCAAGACAGGCGAGTAACATGTACAATATCAATAGTTTCATAAAACAATAGTGACAGTTAAACTAAGTAGATTATTGGAAAAACAAAAGGAACTCAAAGAGAAAATTTCAGAATGTAATTAAAACCATAGCTTAAAGAGGGTTTTCACTTTTGGATCCAATTTTTTTCAAGCTTAAAATAACAAACAGAACCCCCCCAAAAAAAAAAAACTTCCCTTGGTCAAAGAATTGACTCTCCATCATTGCTCCCGTCTCTGTGTTTTGACTGCAGTGATGACATCATGACTTAATTGTGCAATACTGTTGTAGCCAATCACTACAATGGCAGAGCTTCAGTGATTGGCTGCAGTGGTAAAGCGTGCTGTAGTTGTGATGTCACCACTGCAGCCAAAATACAGCAGCCATTTGTTGTTCACTTTTATTAAAGTGGGCAACCCCTTTCAACTTTCCGTACACATGAAGTAAAACTGGTTCGCAATATTGGATTTTGACCATTGTGATCAACTATTGTTTGGAGAGGATGAACGATGGCCAAAGATAGGCTATTGTCTCACAAAAAGGTGATCTAATAGGTTGAATTCTTTTGGATGTTGTTAGAAAACATAAATGTATGGCATGATTGAATGGATTTGTCGTTTTTCACTTTGTTCTTTCTTTTCTTAATTTTCCCACTTTCCTCTAATTTGGACACTACAAGGTTTTCAGTTAATGTTATGGAAACCATAGTTATTTGACGCAACCAATGTGACTACGGGGAGAATTTGACAACTCCATAAAGAGGTAGCCTTGGTTGGATTCAGGATCATAACCTGGACAATACAAGGTGGTGGTACTAAGCACAGACTGCTTTTGAATATTTTTGTGTTTTTTTTTCACGGTCAAGAATTTTTGGACAAATGGGCATAAGAATTAAATTTTCCTAATTGTATGTCCATTAAAAAGCTAAGAAACTTGAATAGCACGGCAGAATTCTAACCATGGGTGATGTCTTCCTTTCATCTTTGATGACATCCTTTGGTAGAAAAGTGACAAGCCCCTCACTATGCATTATTGATTCCCGGGAAGCCGTGCTCTTGTGTAGCCACTGACATTTCAATGATGCACCTGCTATCACATGCATCAACTCTTTTACCCGTCTGACAGTACCGGTCTGGGCAGCGAGCAAAAACTGATACCACACAGCTGTTCTCCGTTTTTGCTTTTTGTTTTGCCAACAGCAGTTTCGACCCTTGAAGTTATTCTGCTGAAGTGGAATCATGTTTGAGTTTGCTAATAATGGCGATAAAGAAAAGGTCTTTGAAAATAAACCTCAAAGGCACAAAAGCATTTGTAACATCTAACAATATGAAGGATTTCTCGAAAAGAGACTCCAGAGAATGTATCATAGCCATTCCACTATGGCTTGACTTAAAAGCCATGGTATCACATACAGTTGGCATAGCACCCAACCCTCTGATCTCTGAATCTCTCATCTGTCTTTCCCCTTTGTTACCAATTTTACATTCCGCCATGAAGAAGAAATAAAAACACCGCCAGTCACTAGTGGAAGAGCGGAGCGGCAGTTTATGTTTCGGGGTCATGTGTATATTAATAGAGCTCATTCCTCCAAACCCACCACCAGTGTAAATATAAGAAATAGATTCTCCAAACTATCGTCTTACAAAACCAGTCCGGCCCCCCTGATAAACCAGAATTACCACTAACAAAACAACTTTGAAGTTCTTTGGGTTTCTTCAATCTAATTTTTTCTTCTTTTACAACAGAATAATCCATGATTTTAATATAGAACTAGCTGAAGAGCCTGGCGCTGCCCGGGCATAGTAACTAACTGTGGTTAGTTATAGCAAATTATAATTATCCTCTATCCCATAGTCCCGTGCCCATATACCCATCATACATATCCTCCAGCCCATAGTCGAGTGCCCATACACCCATCACACATCCTCCATCCCATAGTCCCATGCCCATATACCCACCACACATCCTCCATCCCATAGTCCCATGCCCATATACCCATCATACATATTCGCCATCCCATAGTCGAGTGCCCATATACCCATCATACATATCCTCCATCCCATAGTCGCATGTCCATATACCCATCATACACATCCTCCATCCCATAGTCCAGTGCCCATATACCCATCATACATATCCTCCATCCCATAGTCCAGTACACATATACCCATCACACATCCTCCATCCCATAGTCAACCATTATGACATCATAATGAGCGGTGGGGCTTGCAACCTATGATGACATCAGCGTCGCCATGGCAACCATTATGACATCATAATGAGGGGCGGGGCTTGATACACACACACTTTTTCCCCATTATGTAGATAGGGGCAAAATTGGTGAATTGGAACGCGCGGGGTTAAAATTTCTCCTCACAACATAGCCTAGGACACTCTCGGGGTCCAGACGTGTGACTGTGCCAAATTTTGTGGCTGCAGCTGTGACGGTGCGGATGCCAATCCCGGACATACACACACACACATACATACATACATACATACACACACTTGAGCTTTATATATTAGACTAGCTGAAGAGCTCGGCGCTGCCCGGGCATAGTAACTAACTGTGGTTAGTTATAGCAAATTATAATTATCCTCCATCCCATAGTCCCGTGCCCATATACCCATCATACATATCCTCCATCCCATAGTCCCGTGCCCATATACCCATCATACATATCCTCCATCCCATAGTCCCGTGCCCATATACCCATCATACATATCCACGATCCCATAGGCCCGTGCCCATATACCCATCATACACATCCTCCATCCCATAGTCCCATGCCCATATACCCATCACACATATTCGCCATCCCATAGTCGAGTGCCCATATACCCATCATACATCCTCCATCCCATAGTCCCATGCCCATATACCCATCACACATATTCGCCATCCCATAGTCGAGTGCCCATATACCCATCATACATATCCACGATCCCATAGGCCCGTGCCCATATACCCATCATACATATCCTCCATCCCATAGTCCAGTGCCCATATACCCATCATACATCCTCCATCCCATAGTCCCATGCCCATATACCCATCACACATATTCGCCATCCCATAGTCGAGTGCCCATATACCCGTCATACATATCCTCCATCCCATAGTCCCATGCCCATATACCCATCACACATATTCGCCATCCCATAGTCGAGTGCCCATATACCCATCATACATATCCTCCATCCCATAGTCCAGTGCCCATATACCCATCATACATCCTCCATCCCATAGTCCCATGCCCATATACCCATCACACATATCCTCCATCCCATAGTCGAGTGCCCATATACCCGTCATACATATCCTCCATCCCATAGTCCCGTGCCCATATACCCGTCATACATATCCTCATATCCTCCATCCCATAGTCCCGTGCCCATATACCCATCACACATCGTCCATCTCATAGTCAACCTTTATGACATCATAATGAGGGGCGGGGCTTGATACACACACACTTTTTCCTCCAGTATGTAGATAGGGGCAAAATTGTTTGGTGAATTGGAATGCGCAGAGTTAAAATTTTGCCTCACAACATTGCCTAGCACGCTCTCGGGGTCCAGATGTGTGACTGTGCCAAATTTTGTGGCTGTAGCTGCGACTGTGCGGATGCCAATCCTGGACCTACACACACACATACATACACACACTTGAGCTTTATATATTAGATAATAGTGTGCTACCCGATACGGTGAAGAATTTGTCTTTGTAGTTTCACACTTGGGTTTGGTATAAACCTTAGATAAGAAGATTTTAGAATGAGGGGAAAATTACCTATTAAAGAGGGATCTTGTTGTAAATGGGTTTTATATAAGTAAGCTTAGCTGTTGTAAAACAAAAACTTTGGTCCCAATTCATCAAGACTGGCATTTTACAATCCAGTTTTAAAGGGATTGTCCAGTATCTTTGCATTGATGGCCAATGCTTAGGATTAGAGGTGAGCGAATTTGTTTGGATTTTGTCCCCGAATCTGATTTTGACATATTCGGGCCATATTCGAACACTATTCGTGACGAATGTTTGTCTTATGATGGCTTCCAAACATTCGGTAATTACTACTCCCATTGACTCTAATGACGTTTGGCTGTGTTCGACGAATATTTCAAAAACAATATTCAATGCCGAATTTGGAACCGAATCTGAACAAATTTGCTCATCTCTGCTTAGAATAGGTCATAAATATCTAATCGACGAGAGTGCTACACCAATCTGCTTTCCATTGCCGGTGTTGGCCGGAAGTTCTCAGTTGCAGCACAACTGCATAGTGGACACTGCTTGGTGCTGAACACCTGCCCTCTATTGCTTGGCATGGGGGGATGGCCAGTTTCCGGCCACAACCACTACACAGGTGATGAAGTATTGAAGCTCCACAAACGAGCAATTATTATTATTATTTATTTATTTACTAGATGTGTGCCCGATGCTATCGCATCGGGAGGGCAGTAACATCATGATGGGGTCAGCTTTGTGGCTCTGGGGGTGGCGGCCCACCCACTTCCGTGCAGTCACAACCGGCAGGAAAGATGGTGTTTTGCGGTCTGTGCTGGAGATGGTGTGTGGCGCCACCAGAGGGTGGCCGCACCCAATCTCCAGCACAGGCCTCAAGCCGCGGCATACTTTCGGTGTAGTGCAGTGCATTGTGGGAAGGAGAAACAGATGCTATAATTACTTACTAAACTGCTGGGGAAATCAGACATGGAAAAAGACTTAGGCATCTTAGTCAATAAGAAGCTAAATTGGAGTGCCCAGTGTCAGGCATCTGCCACCAAAGCAAATAGGGTCATGGGATGCATTAGAAGAGGTCTGGGGACACGAGATGAAAACATAATTCTCCCTCTGTACAAATCACTCGTCAGACCACACTTGGAGTATTGTGTGCAATTTTGGACACCGGTGCTCAAGAAAGACATTACTGAACTTGAAAGGGTTCAAAGGCGGCTACTAAAATGATTAATGGAGTTGGTTCACTACAATACCCAGAAAGGTTATCAAAATTAGGTCTATTTACTCTAGAAAAGAGAAGACTTAGGGGAGACTTAATTTATATGTACAAGTATATCAGAGGGCAATACAGAGATCTCTCCAATGAACTGTTTGTACCAAGAACTGTGACAAGAACAAGGGGGCATTCTCTTCGTTTGGAGGAAAGACAATTTCTGCACCAGCATAGAAGAGGGTTCTTCACGGTAAGAGCAGTGAGGCTCTGGAATTCTCTTCCTGAGGAAGTGGTGATGGCCAACTCACTGAATGAATTTAAGAAAGGAATGGATGCTTTTCTTGTGAGTAACAGTATAGAAGGTTACGAATAACATAATATTATAGGTAGATGGTTGACCCAGCTTAGGGGAAGGAATTTTTTTCCCTATGGAGAAAATTGGCTTCTACTCTGTGGGTTTTTTGTCTTCTCCAGGATCAACAATGCAGAACAGCTGCACTAAAAATAGGCTGAACTAGATGGACATAAGGTCTTCCTTCAGCCTTCAAAACTATGTTACTATGTTACTATGGCTGTGACTGCACGGAGGTGGGTGGGCAGGCAACGGCGGGATCCGGCGCGTGTAGTCAGGCAGTGGTTCCTGGCGGGGGCCCGGCGGCGGCATCCCTCTCATTACTCCCCCCATTACATCCTCTCATTATACCCCCTTTATTACACTCCTCTTGTTATACCCCCTCGTTACACCCCTTTCACAGCCTCATGATCGCAGTGGCGGCCTGGATCCAAGCGGCAGCTGGGATCCCAGGGGCGGTTGGGATCGCAGCAGTGGCCTGGATCTGAGCTCCATCGAGATCGCAGCTGCGTTCGGGATCAGATCCTGGATCTGGGTGCATCACTTGGTTGTACCAAAGTGGCGGTCGGCATACTTCTGGTGTAGCGCAGTGGATTGTGGGATTCGGGGACATCCAGACGGAAGTGGATGACAGACAATTTAAGGCAATTATATATATAGAGATAGCACCATTGATTCCATGGTGCTGCACATGAGAAGGGGTTATATACAAATTACAGCTATCACTAAGGGTGGGATCACATAGCGTTAGTGCCCTGTGTTTAACGCATCCGTTACACAGCGGCACTAAAGCTATGTAGCAGATGCGTTAACTCACCCATTGGCCACAATATTAGTAACACTTCCTAACGCATGCCTAATTCGGCATGTGTTAGCGATGATGCATTACTTTGTGACTCACCCGAGAACGCAGTCTACAGTGTTTTTGGGTGCGTCGGGTCTAACGCACAGCGAACGGACGCGCTTGCTATACATAGACCTGTATGGATAACGCATGGTAGCAAATGATGGTGAGGCAGTAGCTCCAGCAGTGGTGAGGAGGCAGCGGTGTTTTTTAAGGCTATAAGCTTTCCTGAAGAGGTGGGTTTTCAGGTTCTGTCTGAAGGATCCGAATGTGGTTGATAGTCGGACATGTTGGGGCAAAGAATTCCAGAGGATGAGGGATATTCAGTAGAAGTCTTGGAGGTGGTTGTGTGAGGAGTGAATAAGTGTGGAGGAGAGAAGGAGGTCATGGGAGGACCGGAGATTACGTGAGGGAAGATATCGGGAGATTAGTTCAGAGATATATGGAGGAGACAGGTTGTAGATGGCCTTATAGGTCAGTATTAGTAATCTGAACTGAATACGCTGAGGGAATGGGAACCAGTTAAAAGCGGAAGAGTAGCGAGGAGAGAGATGAATTAGTCAGGCAGCAGAGTTAAGGATGGACTGGAGAGGTGCAAGGGTGTTTGCAGAGAGGCCACAGTAAAGGATGTTGCAGTAGTCGAGGCGGGAGATGATGAGGGCATGCACAAACATTTCAGTAGATTAAAGGTTGAGGAAAGGGAAAGGACAAATTCTGGAAATATTTTTGAGCTGGAGGTGACAGGAGGAAGAAAGAGCTTGGATGTGCGGTTTGAAGGACAGGGCAGAGTCAAGGGTTACTCCAAGGCAGCGCACTTCCGGTATGGGGGAAACAATTCCAGTAACAAAAAACAGCTGATCAGCAGGGTTGTCGGATATCATGACCTATACTAGGTACAAAGTAAGAAAATCTTGGCACTCTACTTGTGTCTTAATCTGTTAATTTTTATTCTGCAGTCCGTAAAGAAACGTTTCGGTCCCACATGGACCTTTTTCAGTCTAGGGCATGACAAAATAAAAAATATATATTCATAAGTCACTCTATGGTTTTACATTTTAACCAAGAGCAGTACAAAAACACTAACATAAATACAAAAGGACATAAATGTGAGCAAAATTCTACATGGGTGCTCCCCATGTTGTGACAGATAATGCCAGACACAAGATATCGCTAGAAATATATCAAAATAATTTTGTTCTATCACTTCAATCAAAATCTAGACCAGAACAAGTTTTAGGCTATGTGCCCACATAGCATTTTTCATGCAGAATATTCCTGAGCGGAAATGCACACCCTCTTCCCGGGAAAACGCATGCGTTTTATGAAGCGCTTTTGTAAGCATTTTTGACGCTTTTGTTAAGCATTTTAGCATGCGTTTTCCTATGCTTTTTGCAATACAATCGAATGTATGCGGAAACGCATGCGTTTCTGCAAAATTAATGAACATGCTGCGTTTTTTTCCGCTTAGCGTTTCTGCAGGGGAAAATAACGCACCATTAGCACAGCATGTGCGGATTCCATTATGTTTCCATGGGATGCTTTTCTTAAGCGTTTCCGCAGCAGAAACACGCAGCTAAAAGCGCTGCGGAAATGCTTAAAAAATGCATTGTGGGCACACAGCCTTAAGGTCAGTGGAATAGGGAAGAAACCTACTTGACTGCTTGAAGTAGAAGAAACGAGGATGAAAACGAAGATGAAGAGACAAACTGGTAAAAAGTATTCAAAGGCCTGTGATGATATGAAGGTTGACATGAGAAACAAGAATGTGGTATATGGTAAGTATGGCGATATGGCGGTATATGTGTAAAAAAAAAAAAGGGGAGGGAAGGTTACCTGCTTATAATGAAACCAAAAACAGGCAGGTATATGTATTCAATAAGGATTAGTTGCCTTTGCTGTGGAATAATAGAGGAAGCTTATAGTGTTAAGCTGTATGATTATAGTATATGGCAGTTTAATATGGTCTCCATTCCGGGTAAAGAATATAAAGAAGCCATAAACAATTAACCGTGTAAGGCCGGTCTCACACATCCAGATAATTCTGGTACCCGAAAAACGGTATTGGAGCTATCCGTGTCCATGTGGATATGTGGTACCTCCGTGTGGCAACTGTGTGCCGCACGTCTGCCGCATCAGGACCACACGGACGGCCGCTGGAGAAGAAGCACTACAGTAAGCGCTGTTCCCCTGCGGCTGGTGCTGACCACGGCTGTCCTTCTTCTTTCCTGCTCTGCCGGCAACAGCGAGCAGGAGAGAAGAATGAAAAAAATGACATGGGGTCCCCCTTATATTTGAAACTCACAGCTGGGGGCTGCTATTTTAAGGCTGTTAAGGGGCCATTGATCTTGGCCCCCCACATCCTAAAAAAAGCAGCCCCGAGCTGCCCAGAAAAGGCACATCTATTAGATGCGCCTATTCTGGAGCTTTGTCGGGTTCTTCCCACTTGCCCTGTAGCCTTGGCAAGTGGGGTTAATGAGGGGTTAATGCCATCTTTCTATTGAAAGATGACATTACGTCCGGGTTAGTAATGGAGAGTTGTCAATAAGACACCTATCCATTACTAATCCTAGAGTTACTCAAGGGTTAAATAAACACACACAATAAGAGCAAAGTATTTTAATGAAAGAAAACACTACACACATTGTTTAAAGCTTTATTACACTCCTAATTCCATAGCAAAATAATAAACCAACAATATACATTACCTGTCCGGCGCTCAGTCACATCCCACGGCGTAATGCATCTCGGGGATTAATCAGTTTACAGGCGGAGCGCTGCTAATACAGCCGCTCTGACTGTAAACTACTGTAGAATGAATGGAAGCAGCCAGTGCAGACTCAGTGATGAGCGGTGATGTCATTGCTCATCACTGAGTCTGCGCTCTGCTGACAGGAACTGGTGTTGTTTGCATTGGTGCATGGAACGCAAACAGCACCAGTTCCTGTCAGTGGAACGCATGGTGACACAACTTCCGGTTGCATCACTTCCGGTTGGCGCAACCCGCCTTTGTTGCTCTTGGTTAAAATGTAAAACCATAGAGTGACTTATCAGTATATATTTATTATTTTGTCATGCCAAAGACTGAAGAAGGTCCATGTGGGACCGAAACGTTTCTTTACAGACTGCAGAATAAAAATTAACAGATTAAGACACAAGTTGAGTGCCAAGTTTTTCTTACTATTTATTGGATTTGGGTAACCTACTTGAGCACCTACATAGTAGTGCCACGCTATATATTTATACTATACTAGGTACAAGACATCAATGTACACATCCCGGACCACCCCCTTAATGAAGTGTGCACTTGAGTAAGATGCAACAAATTTATTAGGAGTTGTGCAGCTCTTTCAGCTACTGGGGACCACCACCAGAGATGTATGCCAGACAGGTGCTGAAGTACCGTTCTGTCATAATTTATGTCATTGTGGTATAAATCAGGACAGGACATATCATTGGTGCAACCTGAGTAGTCACAGAAGTCAGAGAGCCCATTTCCACCTTTGTAGCAGGGGGAAATTACGAGTTTTTTGGCTTTAAAGGGCCTATATTTTTTGCACAGGGTTCTCTTCTGTCACCAGTGGTGTAAGTTATGATAAATTTGCCATTTGCGCTTGGCACTTTGGAAAAAGTTGGTCAGCACTGGCATGAAACTGCCAAACGTTACAACATTTTCCAACATTACTAACAATTTTATGTCAGATTTCCACTTCATACCCAACTCAACAGCCCTTGCAGGCATATATGACATTGTTGAGCTCAGGTCAAGAGACTTTATGGCCCGTACTCAAGGCATGAAAGTTGGTTGTGGTCACCTAGTGGATATGCTGTGAAAAATTTGTGCAGCAAATCCACATGTAAACCTGCATTACATTGTGTAGAGTTTTGGGGCGAAACTTGAATGCAGCATTATATACAATCCTCCTTTCATGCTTTGGAGGCTTCATTGACTAGCAATATGGCAGCTTGGGAACATCTTGTTTTCCTATGGAAACAGATGTTATCACAGAAGTATATAAATACAAGGGAACCATGTGAGAACCTGGAGGATAGAGGTTTTGTGTTTTTCTTTAAGCCCTTAACCTCCGGAGGTATTTTCGCTTTTACGTTTTCATTTTTTGCTCCCCTTCTTTCCAGAGCCATAACTTTTTTTTCAGTCAATATGGCCATGTGAGGGCTTGTTGTTTGCGAGACGAGTTGTACTTTTGAACAACACCATTGGTTTTAACATATCATGTACTAGAAAACGGGGAAAAAATTCCAAGTGCGGTAAAAATGCAAAAAAAAAGTGCAATCCCACAGTTGTTTTTTGTTTTGCTTTTTCACTATGTTCACTAAATGCTAAAACTGACCCACCATTATGATTATCCAGGTCATTACGAGTTCATAGACACCAAACATGTCTAGGTTCTTTTGTATCTATGTGGTGAACAAAATTCCAAACTTTGCTTAAAAAAAAAATATATATATTGTGCCATTTTCCGATACCCGTCACATCTCCATTTTTCGTGATGTCAGGTTGTTTGAAGCTTATTTTTTGCGCTCTGAGCTGACATTTTTTACCATACCATTTTGGTGCAGATACAATCTTTTGAGCGCTCGTTATTGCATTTTAATGCAATGTCACGGCGACCAAAAAACTTTTGACGTTTTGACTTTTTTATCAGGTTAATCCTTTTTTTATTGATAGATCAGGCGATTCTGAACGTGGCGATACCAAATATGTGTATGTTTGATCTTTTTTATTGTTTGATTTTGATTGGGACGAAAGGGGGGTGATTTGAACTTTTATATATTTGTTTATATTTTTTAAAACATTTTTTTTTTTACTTTTGGCATGCTTCAATAGTTTCCATGAGAAACTAGAAGCTGCCATAACCCAATCAGCTCTGCTACATACAGGCGATGATCAGATCACCTGTATGTAGCAGAATACCTCAAATACTTTGAGCGCTGACTACTATGCGGCCCTCATAGCAATCCGGCATTCACAACCATAGAGTCTGCAGGAGACCTCTGGTTGTCATGCCAAGATATCAGTGACCCACGATCACGTGACAGGGTCACCGATGGGCGGATTTCCAGCGTGATTGCCGGGAGCGCATGTTAAATAGTGTTTCCACCCCCGGCTGTTCCAGGCACATGTCTGCTGTTCAAAACAGCTGACATGTGCCGGGAAAGATGTGGACTCACTGCCGGAGCCCACATCAAAGGGAGGGTGTCTGCCATCAGCGTGTTATTACGCCCGATGTCGGAAAGGGGTTAAACTTTGCTAAAAGTTTCTTTTTTTCTAAACTGCTGATTCTTCTGTAGATCCTCAGATATCGAAGTTTTGCTTTGAGTTAGGCTTAAGAATATTAACACTTCTTTCTCCTGAAAGTCAAGTAAACATAATCCTCCCGGTAAATACAGTAGCAGAACAATTACGTGCGAATAGGTTTGTAAAATATACCCTGGATTTTGCACCGAGTCACACATTTGACCCCACCATTGGAAGATTTTGATATCTAGCCAAATACTTGTCAACTACAGCAAAGAACTAAATTGACAATGAACACGTATGGGCCTTAGATCATGCTCTTTCCTGCATGGATGAAACAGAACACCACGCCAGCGGAACTATCGGCCTGCTCTGTCCCATGCATGTGATTGTTTGATATACTTAAACATTAGCATGAAACTCAATATTGCTTCTTTTCTCTGGAATTTTAATTATCATTTTTCCCCCCTCAGATTCTCCAGAAGAATTTTCGAGGGTTCCTACACTATTTATTTGAAACTGAACAGTTCAAACAAATATGGCAAATCATACGAATTGGAGCCGGCAGTCTCCGGTGAACGCAAATTTTTTTTTACAGCTAACTTTTTCTCAATTGTATTCTTCTGTTTGCCTTGTGTCCAAATGGAGGGACTGCAGAACTACGAGATGGCAAATGTTAGGCCTGAAAGTGGAGAAGATGTGGGAACAGATGATCAAAAGTGTAAGCGTCGGGTCCAAGAAAAAATATTTGCAGGGATCAAATATGGCTTATGGATCTAGGTTCTGTAAAATGTCAGGTTTATTGCAGTACGCAGGGTGAAGAACATTTTATCCCAGAGATTTAATGTAAAAAAACTGAAAGGATATAATGAGTATAGCCATAGCCACCATTTTACCATTTACAGATCGAATTTACGTTAAAGTGCACCTGTCACCTGTTTTGGTCGCTATGAGATTGAAGTCTTCAAACAGAGGCTGGACAGACATCTGTCTGGGATGATTTCGTGAATCCTGCTTTGAGCAGGAGGTTGAACCAGATGACCCTGGAGGTCCCTTCCAACTCTACGATTCTATGATTCTATGAAGATGTAAGATAAGAAAAAGATAAGAAAAATAAATTTTATTATACTCACCCAGGGGCGGTCCGGTCTGATGGGTGTCGCAGGTTTTGTTGTCGCAGGTTCGGGTCCCGCGCCTCCCATCTTCTTGCGATGCCGCCCTCTTGCTTGCTTCATCACTCTCGGCATCCCACTTCTGTGCAGGCGTATTTTTCTGCCCTGTTGAGGGCAGAGCAAAGTACATTGCGCAGGCGCTGGACCTCTCTGA
The DNA here is from genome assembly GCF_039654945.1 of Dendrobates tinctorius. Taxonomy (NCBI): domain Eukaryota; kingdom Metazoa; phylum Chordata; class Amphibia; order Anura; family Dendrobatidae; genus Dendrobates; species Dendrobates tinctorius. Next base: position 169,186 of record NW_027361707.1, on the reverse strand, counting down.
CCTTTCCCGGCGCCTTGGAGTCCTCGGCGTTCTGAGGGAAGTCCGGACCACAGAGAGAGAATTTTCCTGCTCCAAAGTTTGGGTCCCCGTTGTTTTCAATGCGGTTCACGTTCTGGTTGAAATTCGGATATACAGTAGTTCTAGTACCCTAACTGAGCTTTAAACTAAAGTTCAGGTCTAGTACCAGAATCTGAACTTCCACAGGTCTGCTTATCCCTACTGCTTGAGTAATCATGGTGGTTATAGTGCTTAGTGCTAGTTATGTTAGTCTAATTCGACATACATAAAGGCAACACCAATACCGCGTTCCTAAAAAGTCCTATATTTTCCAGAAAACTGGCAATTCACAATAATATCAAAAGAAATTCGGACTTACATATGACTATAGCCGAAAGTAGAGATCCAGAGATTGAGATTAAAACATTGCAATATTTTATTAGTGCTATTAAAATTTAAACAATATTGACAAAATTATCAAGAGCACCCAAAACTAGGAGAGCCCTATACTGTGTGTTTAATATACAGCAACTCATACACCATTACTAGTTATACTACATCCAATAATTAATCCATATTGCATCACTATGTGTCAACCCAGAATAAATAGAAAAAACACTGTACATTACCAGGGAAGGCAGGTGAATGGTGAAGGGCGCAGTAACACTGACAGTAGCGCGTCTCTCCTCACCCCGACGCGCGTTTCACATCCAGCTTTTTCCGGGGGGCATCACTGCTGTTTATTGGTGTTTACGTAGCATTTCTTAGGAAGGATGTTGCTGAGTTAAAAAAAATGCAAAAGAAAATACAGAAATTTAACTCAGTTGTTTTGGGGTTGTTTTGGTGTTTTCATAGCATTTCTTATTTAGTCTTTTAATGAATGGTGAGAATTGTGTTAAAAAAATGCTAAAAAGACATTTATCTTTGTGACTGTCTATCTCACAAACTGCTTATTTTTTGTTTTATTAGTCATATTTTACATCCTTACACATCACAACAATACTGTGACCTGTTGCACTTGGTTTTTTTTTATCAATTACCTAGCATTTCTTAATCTGTCCTTTCTGGCATAGGGGGATTAATAAAATACAAAAGAGGTGGAAAATATACAGACATTTAATGCTATGACTGTCTGCCTCACAAAGTGCGCAAGTCACAATACAGATTTTTCACACTGCTATCTTATTAGTCTACACTCACTGGCCACTTTATTAGGTACACCTGTCCAACTGTGTGTTAAGACTTAATTTCTAATCAGCCAATCACATGGCGGCAACTCAGTGCATTTAGGCATGTAGACATGGTCAAGACAATCTCCTGCAGTTCAAACCGAGCATCAGTATGGGGAAGAAAGGTGATTTGAGTGCCTTTGAACGTGGCATGATTGTTGGTGCCAGAAGGGCTGGTCTGAGAATTTCAGAAACTGCTGATCTACTGGGATTTTCACGCACAACCATCTCTAGGGTTTACAGAGAATGGTCCGAAAAAGAAAAAAAATCCAGTGAGCGGCAGTTCTGTGGCCGGAAATGCCATGTTGATGCCAGAGGTCAGAGGAGAATGGGCAGACTGGTTCGAGCTGATAGAAAGGCAACAGTGACTCAAATTGCCACCCGTTACAACCAAGGTAGGCAGAAGAGCATCTCTGAACGCACAGTGCGTCGAACTTTGAGGCAGATGGGCTACAGCAGCAGAAGACCACACTGGGTACCACTCCTCTCAGCTAAGAACAGGAAACTGAGGCTACAATTTGCACAAGCTCATCGAAATTGGACAGTAGAAGATTGGAAAAACGTTGCCTGGTCTGATGAGTCTCGATTTCTGCTGCGACATTCGGATGGTAGGGTCAGAATTTGGCGTAAACAACATGAAAGCATGGATCCATCCTGCCTTGTATCAACGGTTCAGGCTGGTGGTGGTGGTGTCATGGTGTGGGGAATTTTTTCTGGGCACTCTTTGGGCCCCTTGGTACCAATTGAGCATCGTTGCAACGCCACAGCCTACCTGAGTATTGTTGCTGACCATGTCCATCCCTTTATGACCACAATGTACCCAACATCTGATGGCTACTTTCAGCAGGATAATGCGCCATGTCATAAAGCTCGAATCATCTCAGATTGGTTTCTTGAACATGACAATGAGTTTACTGTACTCAAATGGCCTCCTCAGTCACCAGATCTCAATCCAATAGAGCATCTTTGGGATGTGGTGGAACGGGAGATTCGCATCAGGGATGTGCAGCCGACAAATCTGCGCCAACTGTGTGATGCCATCATGTCAATATGGTCCAAAATCTCTGAGGAATGCTTCCAGCACCTTGTTGAATCTCTGCCACGAAGAATTGAGGCAGTTCTGAAGGCAAAAGGGGGTCCAACCCCTTACTAGCATGGTGTACCTAATAAAGTGGCCAGTGAGTGTATTTTGACATACATACACCAACAATAATAATGCACTGTAATATTTTGACACTTATCTAGCATTCTGTTGGGAAGGGAGAGTTGGGGATAAAAAATAAACATAAGTTCATTCTAGTGTAGTAAATAATATATGGTTAAAGAATAAGTGACAATAAACGAGGTAATGTATATGAAAAAAGCATCACAGCATCTTGCAGTAAGAATATGGGAGCTAGAAGTAGTAGTGACAGCACCACAATTCACATGAATTCTACAGGCAGTAGTACTACCAAACACATGTACCAATTATTTTCTTTTGCCTCCATCAAGCATAATAGTTGGGAGTAAGCGGCACCTCACTCATCTTAGTCAAAGCTGGATGATGTTGCCTCTGACAGTGACACCGTCAGTTTGATTTAGTGTTATGCCCATTTTTCCTCCTTCCCTACCGTATAAGATAATCTTTTCGATTATGGAGAATTTTCATCAATGACATCTCCGGGGGTAAAGGGAGATGTTTCACAACTTTTTCCAGTTGATGCATTAGTTGAGAGCAGTTACAATTTGAACTTGGATGAGAAATTGGACGAGATGGAGGGCATAACTCAAATTTCTCTGTGTTGGTGGTGGCAGTAGTATTGGCTTTATCAGCAGTGTTGGGCATTGGCGGCTGTGGTGGTAATGGCACTCTAATCAGGAGGGAGCATACAGAACTCATGACTTTTCCCACACTGAGACAATTATCAGCTAAGTCAGGGATTATGATGACGATTATGTGTTACACAGGACCTGGGAATGAGATTTAGTGTGGGAAGTATTTTTTATGCTGCTGGAGGACCAATCTATTACAATGTGCACCCTCTTCCATTGCCATACCTGCACTATTTGATTAGGAACTATGGCTCTCTGTCAACACATGTGTAAAGAACTGAAGATACTGTCCACCACCCTCTGAAGACCCTATGCTTACATAATTCATTGCTTTGTTTAAAATGTTGTTTTATCTATTTTGTGCCCAGCAACACTTAAGGCCCCATCACACACAGCGATCTCGGTAGCGAGATCGCTGATTTTGTGACACCACAGCGATCTCGCCAGTGAGATCGCTGTGTGTGACGGCGATCAGCAACCGTCTCCCCCCCGCCGGGTATCGCTAATCGTGCACTATCGTCCTGGGCTGTTTTTTGATCGCTGGTCTCCCACTGGCCAGTGCGCATCGCTGCGTGTGGCAGTGAGAGACCAGCGGTCAGCGCGGCTCTTAGATACCCGCTGTTTACCTTGGATACCAGCTTGCTCGCTGGTGCTGATCGCTGGAGGGGCTGTCTATGTGACAGCTCACCAGCGATCAGCCTAAAGATGTCCCAGCGATCCCATCCATGTCGGATCGTTGGTGGGATCGGTGGGACATTGTTATGTGTAACGGGGCCTTTAGTTAGCTGCAGACTAGGTTATTTATTGGAACTAACCCAGAATGGGACAAGTTACATGGGCACAAAATAATGCAATTTCCTGTTGAGTAGTTAGATAGGGAAAGCATTGAGAAATGAATAGATCTATGGTCTTGTTGTTCGTAGACCTGTATTGTAACGGGTGTTCTTGTGCAAACAGGGAAGACCATCATATATCAGATAGTACGTTCTGAAAGAAAGCAAAGATTAAGTGGAAGCAGGATTTAAGATTTCAGGTAGGGGGCCTAGCAAAGACAAAGAGGAGGGAAGGTTCCTATCTCAGGCCAGGAGGACTAAAGGCCCCGTCTCGTATAACGACCTCGCCAGCGATCTTGCTACGTGTGACATGCAGCAGCGACCGGGCCCCCGCTGTGATCTTGCTGATCGTGCTCGAATGTCCTGGGCCATTTTTTGATCGTTGGTGTCCCGCTGGCCAGCGATGCTCGCTCTGTTTGACGCCGTAACAACAAGGGCCTCGTTGAAGCACGTGTATCGAGGTCTGTATCGTCAGAATAGCTGCTGTGTGAAAAGGTCCCAACGACCCCTGAGGATCACCGTATCGTTGCTGCGTGGTTGAATAGATCTGCCTGTTTGACAGCTTACTAGCGATCATGTAGAGACGGTCCAGTGATCCTTACCAGGTCGTATCGTTCTCGGGATCGCTGGAGCGTCGCTATGTGTAACGGGACCCTAAGCTGAAGGAAGGGTTTCTTATTTCATGCAAGCGGGTCTTAAGCAAACAATTATCTATACTAAAAAAAGAAGCTAAAGTGTCACCATACTGGGACACAAGTGCTCCTATGGTGAACGGACGATGCAATGGCACAGCAAGGAGCATGTGGCCCTTATCAAATGGACTTTGAGAGTAGCACTGATGAGCTGTACCGACACACTTCAGACAATGAGGTCCTCACAAATCAACTCAAAGTTTGATACTAGCTGTTTGCTGGACTTTTGTAACAGAAGTGACGTACCGCTACGTGTACTCGTAAGGTTCCTGACACTGGCATTCTTAAAGTGTTGTATTTTTATTTTAATTTTTAGTTTTCTTCCAAGTCTTGAACCTGCAATCTTTTGATCGCTTCTGTTATACACCAAAGTATAATAGTATTACAGCATATAAGTAAAATGATGGCCCCTTGAATGCTGCAGCCATATATCCACAGCTGCATTAAAGGTTTTAACAGCAACAATCGGAGCCAGTTCTGGTTGCTGCTATTATAGGCAAATACCTGCTGTGATACCGCTCAATACAACTGTACCTGACCTGCAGTGTACATGTATGGTGCATGTCAGGAAAGAGATAAATGGCACTGTGTGGACCCTGAGAACCCGCACTGGGTATATACCCTAAGACACCAAAACAAAAAGAACGATCAACAAGTCCAAAATTGATATGAAAAATTCATTGAAAAATCCTTTATTTATATATAAGCATACAGGTGTTAGGGCTGGCGGAACGCACCAAATTATAAATAATAGTAGGTGCGTTCGCAGCCCAGGGTCCACCGTGCAGAGGTGGCACACTGCTGCTAGGTAATGGCGGAAGAATAGAGCGGCGTGAAAACAGTCACACGTGGGTTACGTCACCCAGTGTAAACAGGAGCAAACTCTGATGACTCACAGAGCCGCACAGCCACTGCACGCAAATACCGGAGCCTGTTTAGCTCACAGAACCCGGCCAAAAATTGCACAGAAAGCGGCCACAGAAATCTACCCCAAGGACACGGGGTTAGGGTTCCTCTAGGCCCTGTGAGCGCACGGCGTCGCTGCCGCGAACGCCGCTATAGACGCTGGCTATGGAGTGTGGAGCACGTGCACTGTGGCGTGCTGAGTAACTGATGGAGACTAATACCTGACTCCGACTCTGCCCTACCTACACCTAAGCCCAGGCGCTAGCAGGCTAGGCTGCACAACACATGCATACCAAGGGTAGGGATTTCATAATGAGTCACCAGAGACATTCATACGTGCATACATCGCTCACTCCTCATGGTCTGAAAATACAGAGTATCCTAGCGCATGGCCGAGCGGCCATGCGAGCCTTTTATAGCCACGAGCGTCCGGGACCTTCCTGGCTTCTCGGATTGGCCAATCCGAACAGGAGCAGGACCTGAGCATGTGACCTTCAATCTCCAATGTGAGATCACTCCACGGGCATGCTCAGTGGCCCGACATGAGGACTTAGTCCCTGGAGAATCTCGCTGCTGAGCAGCCTGCATTGCCATAGCTGTGCCAGAGGTGGCAGCAGCAAGCAAACCCACGGAGGTAGTCTGGGCAGAGTGCCCGGACCGACGAGTTGGCTGAGCAACCTCCTCTGTGGCTGGGGAGGAATGAGAGACCGCCGGGAGCAGGGCTCGGGATTCCCGCTGTGCAGCAACAGGAACCCGATGCCTAACGACAGGTGAGGCATAAAACCTGGGGCGCCCATACATTGCACATTCACCTCTTATATATAAGAGCTAGAGGTGACCAGAAGGGAGAACGGCTGCATAGAAGAGATTCTCAGTGCCCTTCATAGAGGAGGTACCAAACTTACCGACCAGAGACTGTCACCCCCCGCCAAGTCGGGGACACGACCTGCCCACGGTCGTCCGTTGCGGCCTGTCTGCTGTCTCCTGCGGCCGGCGCCACTTCAATCCTACCCGCAGTGGCGGCCTGCCCGCTGCCACCCCACTACAGTCCGCAGTTGCGGCCTGTGCATCACTGCCCAGGGCTGCCATTACCCCGCTACAGTTGGCAGTTGGGGCCTGCTCCTCGCCAACGGAGATACTCTTTGCACAGGCCCAGTCCGTGTGCGTGGCCTACCAACCGCCACTCTTCCAGACTACGTCACTACCCTGCTCGGGGGGACTGGAGCCCCCATGGACTCGCTAATGAATGGGACCCTGCTGTGGCTACAGGGGGTTACCGCAATGAAAGACTTCCTTAGGGCCTGTTGTGCCCCAACTTCTCCTGGGTGCTGGACACTTGAAGACTACGACAGTTCCTCAACAGCTGGGCCCAGCGGCAGCGACATCAAAGCAGCCACATCAGTGACATCAAAGCAGCCACACCAGCGACACCGAGGGACGTCAGGAAGGATAAGTTGACTTTAGGAAATAAGGACCCGTAGTTGGCCGTTTCGTGGCCCCATAATAGCTGGCCTTGATGGGTCACTCACATTCTCGTTAAAGAAAAGTGTTGTTATTGTTGTTGAGTCCCTGCGAGGACAATTAGTGTTACCCCTTTTTGGTTGCTCAGTATAGCCCTAGCGGCTCCAGTTCATAAACGTTATTCTCCAAAACAACACTCAGTCTCGTGTCTTGTCACTGCATCCTGCGAACCTGCTGTTACCTACATTGTCATAGTGGGTGAAGCCACTGTAAGGTGAATATAATACAGGAGTTGGGGGAGCTGTATGCTCAATGTCAGTAAATTGGATTTTACCAGACACCAAAAGCATTAGAATTAAATTCTGAATAGAGTGTATAAAAGCAAGGGCCTGTATTGTGGTCAGTCTGTCAGGCCTGAAACCCATGTCAGGAACAAGCATCATTTTACTTGTAAGCAGCCTCCTCAAGGGAAAGAGCCAAGAGTGCCATTGACCAATCTGCACAAGCCTACGCACTTCTTCTCGAAACTACACAACAAGGCAGAATTTATCTTTTGCATGGTTTTTAGCAACAATGGAGTACCGTATTTTTCCGACCATAGACGCACTTTTTTCCCCCAAAATTTTGGGGGAAAGTGGGGGTGCGTCTTATGGTCGCAATATACTAACCTGCAGTGCGGTGGTGGCAGCGGGCGGGGCTCTGCGGTGCGGGGGTGGAGGCGGGCTGTTGCCGAGATTTGAATCTCGTCCCCGAGATCTCGGGACGAGATCTGAACCCGCGCATGCGCCATCCCCGGACCGGCGTCCATCTTTCTGGCGTCCATGTTCCCGGAGCCCACCGCAACATGGCGGCAGCCAGCAAGGGATGTGTGGGGGCCTCCGGGCTGTGAGGAAATGCCGGCAGAGCCGCCGCCCCTGCACCGGAGCACAGCCCACCTCCACCCTCACCCCGCAGAGCCCACCTGCCGCAGTTCAGCACAGGCCACCTGCCCCAGCAAAGCTGCCCCAGCACAGCTGCCCCTGCCCCAGCACAGCTGCCCCAGCCCCAGCACAGCTGCCCCAGCACAGCTGCCCCAGCCCCAGCACAGCTGCCCCAGCCCCAGCACAGCTGCCCCAGCACAGCCCACCCGCCCCAGCCCCAGCGCAGCTGCCCCAGCACAACCAACCTGCCCCAGCACAGAGCCGCCACCGCACAAGCCTGGACCACTGAATGACCACTGTGACTACTCCTCCACCTGTGCCGGATCCCTTCCAAGGTAAGCTGAATTCGGACTGTAAGACGGACCCCCATTTGACACATTATTATTTTTTTCCCTATTTTCCTTCTGAAAATTGGGGTGCGTCTTATAGTCCGAAAAATACGGTAATTACAGGATATGTCCCAGAGAGTGTCGCGGTCTGTGGAGTGTATTACTCAGGTGACAGGCAGCGCTACAGAGATCTGGTAAAGGCCTTAGCATGGCAATGACTATGTTCCAATATGTGTAAGGTTGCGACCTGAATAGGTCTGTGGAGCATAATAACCCAGTCTCTTAGATGTGCTTAAAATATACAGTACCCCACGGCGCTGGTGAGTGAGGGCGCTCCACATGTCTTTCATGCAAGGGTCTTTTGTGGCAGACTACAAAGAGTCAAACATTCAATTTTTTTTCTATATCACTTTATGACACACGTCAACAGCAGACTCAGGAAATTTATTGGCACTGGTAAATTATGATGTTTGCGCATCTCAGCAGGTTTTGTGCCAGTCACAAAACTGCTAGATAAAGATATGCTATTTATTTAACCAATAGAAAATTAGTATTTTTTTAATATCGCCTTTAAGACACATGCCAGCAGCAGAGTAAGATAAATTATTGTCACTGGTAAATTGTGACGTTTGCGTATCTCTGCAGGGTTTGCACCAGTCACACAACTGCTAGATAAAAATATGCTATTTATATACTGTAACCAATATACAGTACATTTTTTTTACATTGCCTTTATGACACACGCCAACAGGAGACTCATTGAAATTACTGGCAAATAGTGACGTTTCCATAGCTCAGCAGGTCTTGCGCCAGTTGCACAACTGCAATAGGCAAGGAATATTATTTAGCAATTAGCTTTAAAAAAAAATGTTTAGTATATGCTGGCACTGAGTAATGTTATTTAGCTGTAAAAAAAATTATATGCTGGTGAACAGGAATATTATGTAGCTCCCAAAAAAATTGTTTCGTATATGCTGGTACTAAGCAATATTATTTGCCTAAAAAAAAAAGAACTGCTTTGTATATTAAGGTAGTGGATGAAACCCTGCCTATCTCTCCCTAATCCCACAGTCTGTTCCTACACAATGCAAACTAGCAGAAATCTCCAGCATGTACTTGCAATGATGCTAACATCCAGGTGCCTGTCTTTCACTCTGCCTCCTATTAAATCTCTTCCTACGCTATCTCCACCTAACAGAGAACTAATTTTCACTTTCATTAGCTCTTAAAAGAGCCGTTTGAAATAAAAACTCTCCGTATGGCCGGGGTCACACTTGCGAGAATCTCGCACGGTGCTTATACAGTGCTTTCACTCTCCCTATGCTTACGCTACTCTCACACTATGCTGTTTCTGGCTGTAACGTGCGCAAGATTGCGCTATCAGGGACTAAATAGACCCTATGATGCTAATGATGTCCCAGCGATCCCATCCATGTCGGATCGTTGGTGGGATCGCTGGGACATCGTTATGTGTAATGTGGCCTTAAAGCCAAAACACTTTGTGTGAACATATGCTAAAGGGGAGGTATACGTTTTTTCATTTTGAGTTATATATGGGTCGCCCTCACACCCAGCGCAGCGGGGTACCCGGTACCGGGCCGGTGTCAGGGGGATGTGTCACAGCAGCAGTGACCCGGTCCGTGGCCCTGGGCGCCCAATATCAATGGCGGTGATGTTACTAGTATAGTTTATATGGATAGTTTGTGACACCACCCATGGTGTTTGGCAAGTAAGATGTTGAGCCAACCTGCATGCAGATCCACTGAGACTGATGGTGTGGTGCAGCAAAGATGGTGTAGCTCCCCACAGGTGGAGCTGTAGTCCCAGGGCAGTGTAGGTGCAATGGATGAGGAGAGGCGCAGAATGGTATAGAAGCTGGTACCCAGATGTAGCGGTGCTGAAGGTTTTAGCGGCGAATGAATGGAGGACACCAGGGCTTGCAGTTTCAAAGCTTTACTCACAGTTCGTGGTACCCACTGGTGCCTGCCTCCGTGCCGTGTCCTCCGGGTTAGAGACTCAATCAATCTCCCGGGCAAGTCAGGGTTCCCCTCTCCAACACTCCGCCAACATGCGCCTTTCCTGAACGACTCCTCTATTGTGCCATTAGTGTGAAGAACTCCAGTACCATGGTTACTCTGAAGTTCCTCCTGTCAGATGTTCCTAGAACCTCACTTGTATGACAGACAGCTGTAGCCAGTACCCCTCTGTGGTGACTGAGCCTCAGGGGCGCCACATATACATTTAATTGTAAGGAAAAAAATGTTTCTTAGTATTTCCTTTTAAAAAAAAAATTGGTAAGTCTTTTTAAAAATCCGTAAAACCGGCGCAATAGTCAACATTATTCCCAGATACCGTATGTGAGTCAGAAAGGCGTGCAGGCATCTTCCCCATGCTGTTCCCATTTAGTTTTAGCTCTTTCCCGTCAATTTCAGCTTATTATTTCCCATGACCCCAGACCTGTTTGTTGGGTCCAGCAGAAAAATATTTGGCTTTCCCATTGACTTGCATTGCATTCATTATTTGGTACGAATACACGGATATTAGAAATTATGCATGCCGATTTTCCGGAATCCGAATTTTTCACTATTTGCTCATCACTATCTAAAATCCATTTTAGTTAAATTCTTTCACAATTGATTCTATGAGGGATTTATTATTGTTGTAATGTGCTTTTTTTCATGGAAATCATAAGTATACAATACTTTATAAGTATTTTTAAAACATTGTGACCTACAAACATCAATTCCATTTTTTTACATTTTTTTTTAAACCTTTCGTCACTTACCATCTGTGTAATATAACATAAAATGTTAAAATTCTGTGCCATTACGGAGGCAGAAATAAAAAATTTTACCGACATTGCTTGATACATCTCCTGCTCTTTCTGAAAGTTTGTTGGTCGTCAGAAGGTGTTTCTTTCACTCTACTTACAAGTTCTCATGATGTTTTGCACCAAATTCAGCATAGATTGTGGACATTTTGATAAATGCTGAGTCTATTGACATAAGAAGAAAAGCACGGTCCAAAAAAAGTAACTTCAAAAATTCCTCTGATTATTTGCCTCTTATGTGACTTTATGACAATTTTGGGTGAGATTTTTCATTACTGTTGTAGAAGAATCAATTTACAAAATTGCACAAAATTTGGCAAAATTGTAAAAAAAATTGCCAAAATTGTACAAAATTTGCCAAAATTGAACAAAAATTGCCACAATTGCACAAAATTAGCCTAATGTACCTGTGTTCAAGAAGTATTATACATTTAGTGCACATTGCTAGACACATTGTTGTACATTTTCAGACCTGTGTAAAAGTGTATGTCCACCTTATACCAACTGAAAAAAGTGATTGTACTGAATTTAATGATTAACTCTCTCTTTCTAAAGTGTTTTTTTATATAAAACTATTGATATCTAAGCTCCATCATGTCCAAGGTTTGAGTGGAACTATGTACCAATAAGGCACTTTTGTGTCGACCCATTGCAATATCACCTGGTTATATTTTTCTGCAGCCAGATCACATCCACAAAATGCTTTGTGACAACTTTATATTTTTCCTGCTCAAATGATTAGAAACCTGTTGCAGGTCTGCAGAATAGGAGCCAGGACCATGAATAACATGTAATTCTCGCTGGCTTGATCTTATGACACACCTCATTACCACGCAGGAGCACGGTGCTTTTCCAGCGGCTCGTGCTTCTATCACTTCCACTTGCGTTGTGAACAGTGGGGATTTTACTGCAGGTCATAAAGTGCCAAACAACACATTCCAGAAATTTGCTTTTTGTGGCTGAAACTATTACAGAGGTAATCAAGTGGCCAATAGGATGTGTAACTCTATAATGTATGACTGTCAGGAGCCGAGAAGAGGTTATTGTAGAGTTTGTCCATCAAGACTATTTTCACATTTATGGTACATCTCTCACCAAAGAAACTAATGTTTGTCCTCTAAACTCTCCTCCATCTTGACAAAGCAACCATCACAATGAAAGAAATCATGCACCCCCGAGAGCCATGTGTGTGGAGCCCATGGAGCAATGCACAATTGTACAGTTGTAGGGATATAGACATGCCGCCCACATTTCCCTCTGAAGAAACAAGATTTAGTACTAAAATGTGTTATGTGATGTACTTTGAACTGTAATACTGTAATGTGAATTGTACTATGCATTAATGTTAGGAATTAGTTTGAACATAAGGATAGTTAGAGTTCATGTTTGTGTGGAGCCCCTGAGCGTTCAGTTGCCACAGAGGCTCTGCACCTCAACCAAAGGTATGGTACTCCATTCTTAGGTAAGGAAGGGGCACTTTCGTGAACCCAGACACTTGCATCCAACACCAGACCTCTCAGGTGCAGGGAGGGATTAGGCAGAGGGTGTGGGTGGAGAAAGCAGCAGAGAGAGCTGAAGGAAGTGACAGTTAGAGGGAAAGTGTGCAGTTGGAACTGTGGACTTGAGCAGTGAGGAGCTTGTCCCTAGACCAGAATACAGTAGAAAGAGAGAAAGGAAAGACAGAAGAAACAGAAAGATAAGCTTCAGTGGGAGAGAGAAGAAGGGGTCCTAGGGGCACAGGTAGTGAGGAATCCACCCATGGGACTTGTATCCATGCCGACTGCAGTCGGGTGGAGGCACCAGGTTGCAGTTAGGGGACCAGCCCCAGTCTAGTGGAGAAACTGAGGACTCAGCTAGCTATTCGGAGGCTGCAGTATCTGTACGTGCTACAGCCAAATCTGCACACATTTGCTGAAAAGGCAGCCATATAGGATCCAGGGGACCTCGAGCACTTCGCCGACAACATCCAAGGCTGCTGGCTTGGGACACTGTGTGGCAGGTGCAGGGCAGGAGAGGAAGGAGCCAGCATAGAGAGATAGCCAGAAAACAAACACATCTGAAGGGGGTTCTGACACAGTGTATCCCAATTTACCTGAGAGCTGTCTGGACCACAGACCCTGAGGATACAGCACCCCAGCTGGGGATTGTAACATCAGAACTGTGAACTGTGAGTAAAACCTGTGAAGACTGCACACTGCTGTGTCCCCCAATTTATTTACTGCATCACTTGCCCTGCACTACAATCACCATCATATCACACTACAACTGCCCTGGGGTTTAGCTCTACCTGTGGAGAGCTGTAACAACTCTGCTGCATCACCATCAGCCCCAGCGGTCTCCTCAAGCAGCGTCGGCTAACATCTCCTATTTGTCGAATACCACAGGTGGTGTCACGAACTATCTTTTATAACTTTTATTCCCCTTTTATCATCATTTTTCATTGGAAACCAAGGGCCACGGACCGGGTCACTGCTGCCGTGACACATCCCCTTAAGAACCGGCCTGGTACCGAGTATCCCTATGGCCCGGGCGGGCACTCCATTTGGGACTAGCCCATAGCGGGATGGGTTGAGCTACACGGAAAGTGACCATTTCTTGTCATAGGGTCATATAGGGCCTGGAGCGCATAGTGAGTGGATCAAAAGGTCCAATGTAAGCAGTGCCACATTCTGGAGTGACACTATGTGAAGAGAAGGGATAGCAAAATCCAGATTACAAGTAATTAAGAGACAGAGTGACCTTCCGGAAATGGGTCCTAGGAGAGGACGCCTAGCCATGAGACTCTGAGCTTATAACTCTAGAAGGTATACAAGGTAACAAGTCTAAAGCAGGACTGAGTACATGGGGCGAGTAGAGTGTCCCGGGTGTAAGTTCCAGAGTTTCAGACTTACCATGATGGGAAAAGAGGACGCGGAACCGCAGAACAAGTATATCACATTTGTTGATCAAGACTGTTGTGTTAATGTACAGTGGGTATGGAAAGTATTCAGACACCTTTAAATTTTTCACCCTTTGCTTCATTGCAGCCATTTGGTAAATTCAAAAAAGTTCATTTTTTCCTCATTAATGCACACTCTGCATCCCATCTTGACTGAAAAAAACTGAAATGTAGAAATGTTTGCAAATTTATTAAAAAAGAGAAACTGAAATATCACATGGTCATAAGTATTCAGTCCCTTTGCTCAGTATTGAGTAGAAGCACCCTTTTGAGCTAGTAGAGCCATGAGTCTTTTTGGGAATGATGCAACAAGTTTTTCACACCTGGATTTGGGGATCCTCTGCCATTCTTTCTTGCAGATCCTCTCCAGTTCCTTCAGGATGGATGGTGAATGTTGGTGGACAGCCATTTTCAAGTCTTTCCAGAGATGCTCAATTGGGTTTAGGTCAGGGCCATGGCTGGGCCAGTCAAGAATAGTCACAGAGTTGTTCTGAAGCCACTCCTTTGCTATTTTAGCTGTGTGCTTAGGGTCATTGTCTTGTTGGAAGGTGTTCTTTCGGCCAAGTCTGAGATCCAGACTCTGGAAGAGGCTTTCATCTAGGACATCTCTGTACTTGGCTGCAATCATGTTCCCTTCAATTGCAAACAGTCGTCCTGCCCCGCAGCTGAAAAACACCCCCATAGCATGATGTTGCCTCCACCATGTTTCACTGTTAGTATTGTATTGGGGAGATGATGAGCAGTGCCTGGTTTTGTCCACATACACCACTTAGAATTATCACCAAAAAGTTCTATCTTCATCTAATCAGAACAGAGAATCTTATTTCTCATAGTCTGGGAGTCATCATGTGTTTTTTTAGCAAACTTTCTGCAGGCTTCCATTGGGCCACTCTGCCATAAAGGCCAGACTGGTGGAGGGCTGCAGTGATAGTTGACTTTGTGGAACTTTCTCCCCTCTCCCTACTGCATCTGTGAAGCTCAGCCACAGTGATCTTGGGGTTCTACTTTATCTCTCTCACCAAGGCTCTTCTCCCATGATTACTCAGTTTGGCTTGATGGCCAGGTCTAGGAAGGCTTCTGCTGGTCCAAAACTTCTTCCATTTAAGGATTATGGAGGCCACTGTGCTCTTAGGAACCTTGAGTACTGCAGAAATTCTTTTGGTTGTGATGGTGTGATAGGCTATGTGGATATCATTTTGTGTATATTTCTATTTCACTGATTTTCATAATGTTTTCTTGTTGCCCTGTATCAGTTCGTGTATTCCCCATATTGTCTGGAGTCTCAATTACCTTCCAAAAGGCTGATAATTTAATTAACTCACTTACTGTCTGCAGCCTGACTGTACATAGTGTGTTTATCTTTGTCTATTGATGTGTACTGATATACTAATTGTGCGTTGTATTATGAAACTAGTTTGTTGACTTCTAAAGAGGGAACAGATTGTGAGGGTGTACTGAAGGACACTGGATAATTCTAAAATAGCTTACCTTTCTGGGGTATAAAAGACCTTGAGACGGAGAGACCACATCACATCTCACCACACAGCACGTCAGAGAGAAAGGGAAGCGTATGTACTTTTTATCCTCTGGTTGCTAGTTATTGGACTCTCATCTCCCTGGACATTTTATCCTGCTACTGAACTTCATTCGTGTTCTGGACTATTGTATCCTCAGTGTGGTGGATTGTTTATGGACCTTCTAATTTTGACTATAATAATTGTCTTGGGATTGTTCACACTTCCGTTGCTCTGTAGATTGTGTGATACCGGAGAAGGACCTCGTGACAGTAACCTTGGCCAGATGTGTGCCTTGCCACAGTTCTGTCTCTGTGCTCCTTGGCCAGTTCCTTTGACCTCACGATTCTCTTTTGGTCTGACATGCACTGTGAGCTGTGAGGTCTTATATAGACAGGTGTGGGTCTTTATAAATCAATGAAGGACTCCAATGAATGAGTAGGACCATCTCAAGGAGGATCACAAGGAAATGGACAGCATGTGACTTAAAGTGAACCTGTCAGCAGTTTTGGCCGATATAAGTTACAGCCACCGACTTTCAGGGCTTATCTGCAGCATTCTATAATGCTTCAGTAAAAACCTGGCGTGGGCTGATGAGACTTCTGCTCCCATCAGGCTACATCTGCTGTCACTGATAACAGTGACAGCAGGTGCCGCTGACTGGAGAAGTAGTGTCATCTGCCTGCGCCTGTGCTCACCATTGAAATCAAAGGAAAATTTCATACATATTCACATAAAAATAAAAAAATTATACTCACCTAACACCATATCCCTGACGCCCTCCCCTCGTCTCCTAAAAATAATGTAAAATAATAAACCAACATATATTCAACTGCCTGTCGTAGTCCATGTAATCCAGAGTGTCCCACGGCAATCTCATGTGTAGAACAGTCACATCGGGATATGTGACTGCTCTGCCCAGCTGCCGGCGATAAGCTGACAGGAGGTAATCGCTCCCGCAGTGTATCACTGAGCTGCCGTGAAAGTTCTCCGGAGTTCATCAGTTCCGGTGCTCTCACAGCACCGCTGCGTGAGAACTTTCCCACACAGTAGTGCCATGAGGGAGATCACTGGAGCTGATCAGCTGATGAATCCCAGTGAACTCTCTCATAGCAGCTCAGTGATACACTGTGGAAGTAATTACCTCCTGTTGGTGTATCGCCAGCTGTCTTTGAGAGCTGTCACTTCACTGATGTGACTGCTCTCAGAGTGATCAAGATTATCGTACAACATTATGGATTTTCTTCTCTGCATGCAGGTGAGGAATATTGTGGTTTATTGTTTTATTTTTGTTGCAGGAGATGTTGGCTTCGGTGGATTAGGCATTTGGTAAGTATGTTTTAATTAAGATTATTAAAGGAGTCTTTGTCCTTATTTCAAATTAAAGGACTTTTTTCTGGGGTTACTAATGGATAGGTGTCTTATGGACGCCTCTCTACATGTATTACTAATCTGTGGGCTTGATGTCACCCAACAATACAAAGGTGTCATCAACCCCACAAATATGAACCCAAATTGCCACCGCAAGTGGGAAGAACGAGCCTAAGTGCCAGATTTAGCACATCCTATAGTTGCGCCTTTTCTGGGGTGGCTGAGAGCTGATGTTTTTAGTCTGTGAGGGGCCAATATGCATAGCCGCTTCCTAGGCTATTAATATCAGCCCAAAGCTGTCTGTAGCCTTTGATGGTTATTAATTATAGAGGTACCCCATGTCATTTTTTTGGGGGTCCCCCATTTTAATACAAAATAAAGGCTAGTATACAGCTGTGAGCTGATATGAATAGCCTGGGAAGCTCCATGGGTATTACCCCCTTCCCGCCTATAAACATCGGTCCCCTGCAGTCGGCTTTCCCTCTGCTGGTTATTAAAATTACGCGGGAGCCCATGTAATTTTTGTTTTCATTTTTTTCTTTAACCCCTTCAATACACGTTAACTCCCAGGCCAATTTTTACAATTCTGACCACTGTCCCTTTATGAGGTAATAACTCTGAAATGCTTCCATGGATCCTGGTGATTCTGACATTGTTTTCTCGTGACATATTGTACTTCATTTTAGAGGTAAAATTTCATTCAAATAACTTGCGTTTATTTGTGAAAAAAATGGAAATTTGGCAAAAAATTTTAAAATTTCGCAATTTTACAACTTTGAATTTTTATGCCCTTAAATCACAGAGATACAGCACACAAAAAACTTGATAAGTAACATTTCCCACATGTTTACTTTACATCAGCACAATTTTGGAACCAAAATTTTTTTTGTTAGGAAGTTATAAGGGTTAAAAATTGACCAGCGATTTCTCATTTTTGCAACACCATTTTATTTTTACAGACCACATCACATTTGAAGCCACTTTGCGGGGTCTATATGATAGAAAATACCCAAAAGTGACACCATTCTAAAAACTGCACCCCATAAGGTGCTCAAAACCACATTCAAGAAGTGTTATTAACCCTTTAGTTGTGTCACAGGAATTTTTTGAATATTTAAAAAAATGAACATTTAACTTTTTTTCACAAAAAAAATACTTCAGGTTCAATTTTTTTTATTTTACCAAGGGTAACAGGAGAAATTGGACTGCAAAAGTTATTGTGCAATTTGTCCTGAGTACGCTGATACCTGATATGTGGGGGGAACCACTGTTTCGGCGCATGGCAAAGCTCAGAAGGGAAGGAGCGCCGTTTGACTTTTTCAATGCAAAATTGGCTGGAATTCAGATCGGACGCCATGTCGCGTTTGGAGAGCCCCTGATGTACCTAAACAGTGGAAACCCCCCACAAGTGACCCCATTTTGGAAACTAGACCCACTAAGAAACTTATCTAGATATGTGGTGAGAACTTTGAACCCACAAGGGCTTCACAGAAGTTTATAACGTACAGCGGTGCAATTAAAAAATCATATTTTTTCCACGAAAATGATCTTTTCACCCCCAATTTTTATTTTCCCATGGGTAACAGGACCCTAAAAGTTATTGTGCAATTTGCCCTGAGTACGCTGATACCCCAAATGTGGGGGTAAACCACTATTTGGGCGCATGGCAGAGCTCAGAAGGGAAGCAGCGCTATTTGACGTTTTTGGCTGGAATTGAGATCGCACACCATGTCGCGATTGGAAAACCCCTGATGTACCAAAACACTGGAAACCCCCCACAAATGACACCATTTTGAAAACTAGACCCCCCAAGGAACTTATCTAGATGTGTGGTGAGAACTTTGAACCCCCAAGGGCTTCACAGAAGTTTATAACATACAGCCGAACAATTAAAAAATCATATTTTTTCCACAAAAATGATCTTTTCACCCTCAATTCTTATTTTTCCAAGGGTAACAGGACCCTAAAAGTTATTGTGCAATTTGTCCTGAGTACGCTGATACCCCACATGTGGGGGTAAACCACTATTTGGGCGCATGGCAGAGTGTTGTGAGCTCATCTGTTCATTCACCTTTTGTGTCCGAGGATCTCCCTCTTCTGGTGAAGGAAGGTAGTGAGGCTGATTTGGATGAAAGAAACCAAACACCTGATCAGGTGGATTGTGACTGGGTAACGGGAACTTCAGACTGGATATAAGGCAGCCGACACCCTTCTGAGTGGCTGGTGATTTCTCTGCTGGATTCTTGGAGACCAGTCTGATTCTTGCTTCCCAAAGATAAGTTTTTGCTCTGCTATTGAACTTATTAGTTTTGGTTTTGTTTACCTTGTTTTTTGAGTTCAGCCATCCCCGGCCGGGGGTGTGCTGGATTCTTATTCCTTGATCAGTGTTCTCTTTTGCTCTGCTTTCAGAATATTCTGAGTCTAGTGACTTCAGGGTCCTTTTTGCTTATCAGGTGTGTTGGCAATATTTTTAGCAGGGTTTTCTCGGATTGCAGACAGCAGCTTTTCTGTCCTGTCCTTTTTAGTTAGCTTGGGCCCCATCGTTTGTTCAAACTATCTTTCTATCTGTGTTAGTGTTTTCATCTTATTTCACCGTCATTATTTGTTGGGGGCTGCCTATTGCTTTGGGGTCTGCTCTGGGGCAGTCAGTTTTTCCCTTTTCTCTCTTTAGGCTTATTTAGATCTTCAGCTGTGACGAGGTGTCTAGGATCACCGTAGGAACACTCCACGGCTACTACTAGTTGTGTGATAGGATTAGGGGTCTGCAATCCGCTAGTTTCCAACCTCTCTGATTTTCTGGGCTGAGCTTGTGTTTTGTTTTTTCCTCCTCGGTGACTCAATCATAACAGAATCACCAGCCATACCGCAGATTCTAGGGTACTCAAAAGCAGGAAGGAATTGTTAAAAAAAAGTGTCAGAATTTTTTTTATGTGTATATTATTTCCTCTTTTTCTCTGAGGCCATAGGAGTAATATATTTTTTTTTTCTGATGGAGTTTAAGCAATTGTCTGATCGTGTGGAGCAGCTTGCTGCTGAAGTGCGAGGAATTTCCACCTATCTTGCTCATTCACACACTGCTGAACCAAAAATCCCCACTCCTGATGTGTTTTTTGGGGATCGGTCTAAATTTTTGAATTTTAAGAATAATTGTAAATTATTTCTTGCCTTGAAGCCTAACTCATCGGGGAGCTCTGCGCAGCAGGTTAAAATTGTCATCTCCTCGCTGCGCGGCGATCCCCAGGATTGGACATTTTCTTTAGTACCAGATGATCCTATTCTAACTAATGTGGACGCATTTTTTCAGGCCTTGGGGTTGTTGTATGATGAACCTAATGCGATTGATCAAGTTGAAAAGAACCTGTTGGCATTGAGCCAAGGTCAAGATTCTGCAGAACTGTACTGTCAAAAATTCCGAAAGTGGGCGGTCCTCACAACTTGGAATGATGGTGCCTTGGCAGCTCTCTTTCGGAAGGGTTTGTCAGAAGCCGTAAAGGATACTATGGTGGGATTTCCTGTTCCCTCTGGTCTTGACGATTCTATGTCATTAGCCATTCAGGTTGATCGGCGTTTACGTGAACGTAAAATTACATGGGAAATGCTGCCACCTGTTGAACAAATGTCTGAACCTATGCAATGTGATAGAGTTTTGTCTAGGGCGCAACGTCAGGAGTTTAGAAGGCTTAATAAGCTATGTTTTTTCTGTGGAGATGCCTCTCATACTATTTCTGTCTGCCCTAAACGAGAGAAATGTTTTGCACACACATTTGCTGTAGGTGGTGTACAACCTAAGTTTCTTCTGGCAATTATTCTGATCTGCTCCCTGTCCACATTTTCTGCTAAAGCCTTTGTGGATTCAGGAGCGGCCTTGAACCTAATGGATTTAGATTTCGCTAAACGTTGTGGTTTCCCTATGACACCCCTGCGGATGCCTATTCCTTTGAGGGGTATTGATGCTACTCCTTTGATGAAGAATAAACCTCAATTTTGGACCCAGGTGGTAATGCGGGTCGCCCCAGACCATCAAGAAAATTGCAGATTTTTGGTGTTGCATAATTTGCATGATACCATCGTGCTGGGGTTCTCCTGGTTGCAAATCCATAATCCAGTTTTGGATTGGAAATCTGTGTCTGTGGTGAGTTGGGGTTGTCGGTGTGCTCTTAGTGACACTCCTGTTTTCTCCACCTCTCCCCAGTCGCATGAGGTTCCTGACTATTTGGCTGATTTTTATGATGTGTTTAGTGAGAGTAAGTCTGCGTCTTTGCCTCCTCATAGGAGTTATGACTGTGCAATTGAGCTGAGTCCGGGGTGTAAATTTCCCAAGAGTCGACTTTTTAATTTATCTGTACCCGAACATGAGGCTATGCGTTCTTATATTAAGGAGTCGTTGGAGAAGGGTCATATTAGACCATCCTCGTCACCCTTGGGTGCTGGGGTTTTTTTTGTGGCCAAGAAGGATGGTTCATTAAGGCCCTGTATTGACTATCGCTCCCTTAACAAAATTACTGATAAATATCAGTATCCGTTACCCCTGATTTCTGACCTATTTTCTAGAGTTGAAGGTGCTTGCTGGTTTACCAAGCTTGACCTCAGGAGGGCGTATAATCTTATTCGCATTAAGCATGGGGATGAATGGAAGACAGCGTTTAAAACTCCGGAGGGACATTTTGAGTACCTGGTGATGCCTTTTGGGCTCACTAACGCCCCTTCTGTCTTCCAGTGCTTCATGAACGATATTTTCCGGGACTTTGTGGATAAGTTTCTGATCATCTATTTGGATGATATTTTGATCTTTTCCAGGGATTGGGACTCTCATGTGGAACATGTTCGGACTGTGTTCCGGATTTTGAGGGAAAACTCCCTGTATGTTAAGGGATCGAAATGTCTTTTTAGTGTACAGAGGATTTCATTTTTGGGATTTATTTTGTCTCCGTCAACTATCGAAATGGACCCGGCCAAGGTACAGGCCATTTATGATTGGGTGCAG
The DNA here is from genome assembly GCF_039654945.1 of Dendrobates tinctorius. Classification (NCBI taxonomy): domain Eukaryota; kingdom Metazoa; phylum Chordata; class Amphibia; order Anura; family Dendrobatidae; genus Dendrobates; species Dendrobates tinctorius. The sequence goes on along the minus strand of NW_027361707.1, from coordinate 147,367 downwards.
CCCACTTCTTTGAAGGCTCTCCAGAAGTTTTTGGGTTTTGCTAATTTTTATCGTAAGTTTATAGCCAATTTTTCTGTTATTGCCCAACCATTAACTGATTTGACTAAGAAGGGCGCTGATTTGCTGAATTGGTCTCCAGAGGCTGTTTCTTCTTTTCAGGAGCTGAAGCGGAGGTTCACTTCTTCTCCGGTTTTGCGACAACCCGATGTCTCACTTCCATTTCAGGTGGAGGTGGATGCTTCAGAGACTGGTGCAGGAGCTGGTTTGTCCCAAAAAGATCCTGTAACATCTAAAATGAACCCCTGTGCCTTCTTTTCACGAAAGTTCTCTCCTTCGGAACGCAACTATGATGTGGGGAATCGAGAACTGTTGGCCATGAAGTGGGCATTTGAGGAGTGGAGACATTGGTTTGAGGGAGCTAGACATCAAGTTGTGGTCCTCACTGACCACAAGAATTTGATCTACCTTGAGTCGGCTAAACGCTTGAATCCGAGACAGGCCAGGTGGGCCTTGTTTTTCACATGTTTTGATTTTGTGGTCTCCTTTCTTCCAGGCACTAAGAACGTTAAGGCTGATGCCGTCTCTAGGAGTTTTTTGGCTGATTCTCCTATTGTAACCAAGCCTGCTACCATCTTAGGTGAGGGGGTGGTTCTTTCTGCCATCTCACCTGATTTGAGACGTGCTCTGGAGAAGTTTCAGAAGGATAAGCCTGAGCGTTGTCCCAGTGGTAGGTTGTATGTTCCTGACCAGTGGAGGAGGAAAGTGATGTCTGAGGTTCATTGCTCCGCATTGGTTGGTCATCCAGGTATTTTTGGTACTTGGTGAGTCGGTCTTTTTGGTGGCCTGCCTTGTCTCGTGATGTCAGAAATTTTGTGCAGTTCTGTGGGACTTGCTCCCGATCTAAGCCTTGTTCTCGTTCTAGTGGGTTGTTGATGCCTTTGCCGGTGCCCAGGAGGCCATGGACCCATATTTCAATGGATTTTATTTCTGATCTGCCTGTCTCTCAGAGAATGACTGTTATCTGGGTGATTTGTGATCGATTCTCTAAGATGGTCCATCTTGTACCACTCCCTAAGTTGCCATCTTCCTCTGAGTTGGTGCCCTTGTTTTTGCAACAGATGGTTCGCTTGCACGGGATTCCTGAGAACATTGTATCGGACAGAGGAGTTCAGTTTGTCTCTAGATTCTGGAGGACCTTTTGTTCCAAGTTGGAAATTCAGTTGTCCTTCTCCTCTGCATTTCACCCTCAGACCAATGGGCAGACGGAGAGAACAAACCAGACTTTGGAGGCTTATTTGAGATGTTTTATATCTGCTGATCAGGATGATTGGGTCTCATTTTTACCCTTGGCCGAATTTGCTTTAAATAATAGAGCTAGTTCTGCCACTTTGATGTCACCCTTTTTCTGTAACTTTGGGTTTCATCCTCGATTTTCTTCAGGGCAGGTGGAGTCTTCTGCCTTTCCAGGGGTTGACACTGTGGTGGAATGAATGCAGCAGATTTGGGACCAAGTTGTGGATAAGTTGTCTCTTTCCCAGGAAAAGGCCCAGCGGTTTTCTAACCGGCATAGGACCATTGGTCCCCGGTTTAAGGTGGGTGATATGGTCTGGTTGCCTTCAAAGAATATCTCTATGAAAGTGGCTTCTCCAAAGTTTAAACCTAGATTTATTGGACCTTACAAGATTTTGGAGATTATTAATCCGGTCTCTTTTCAGTTGGCTCTTCCTGTCACATTTAAGATTCATAATGTGTTTCATAAGTCCTTGTTGAAGAGGTTTGTTGAACCAGTGGTTCCTATGGCGGCACCTCCTGACCCTGTGTTGGTTGAAGGTAACATGGAATATGAGGTAGAGAAGATACTGGATTCCCGTCTGGCTAGACGGAGACTTCAGTATTTGGTTAAGTGGAAGGGTTATGGTCAGGAGGATAATTCCTGGGTCTCTGCCTCTGATATTCATGCCGAAAGATTGGTGCGTGCTATTCATCGGGCTCATCCTGATCGGCCTGGTGGCTTGGATGAGGTTTCGGTGACCCCTCCTCAAGGGGGAGGTACTGTTGTGAGCTCATCTGTTCATTCACCTTTTGTGTCCGAGGATCTCCCTCTTCTGGTGAAGGAAGGTAGTGAGGTGGATTTGGATGAAAGAAACCAAACACCTGATCAGGTGGATTGTGACTGGGTAACGGGAACTTCAGACTGGATATAAGGCAGCCGACGCCCTTCTGAGTGGCTGGTGATTTCTCTGCTGGATTCTCGGAGACCAGTCTGATTCCTGCTTCCCAAAGATAAGTTTTTGCTCTGCAATTGAACTTATTAGTTTGGTTTTGTTTACCTTGTTTTGGAGTTCAGCCATCCCCGGCTGGGGGTGTGCTGGATTCTTATTCCTTGATCAGTGTTCCCTTTTGCTCTGCTTTCAGAATATTCTGAGTGCTGATATAGGGTTTGAAGTCTAGTGACTTCAGGGTCCGTTTTGCTTATCAGTTGTGTTGGTAATATTTTTAGCAGGGTTTTCTCGGATTGCAGACAGCAGCTTTTCTGTCCTGTCCTTTTTAGTTAGCTTGAGCCCCACCGTTTGCTCAACCTATCTTTCTATCTGTGTTAGTGTTTTCATCTTATTTCACCGTCATTATTTGTTGGGGGCTGCCTATTGCTTTGGGATCTGCTTTTCTCTCTTTAGGCTTATTTAGATCTTCAGCTGTGACGAGGTGTCTAGGATCACCGTAGGAACACTCCACGGCTACTAGTTGTGTGATAGGATTAGGGGTCTGCAATCTGCTAGTTTCCAACCTCTCTGATTTTCTGGGCTGAGTTTGTGTTTTGTTTTTTCCTCCTCGGTGACTCAATCATAACAGCAGAGCTCGGAAGGGAAGCAGCGCCATTTGACGTTTTTGGCTGGAATTGAGATCGGACACCATGTTGCGTTTGGAAAGCCCCTGATGTACCAAAACAGTGGAAACCCCCCACAAATGACACCATTTTGGAAGCTAGACCCCCCAAGGAACTTATTTAGATGAGTGGTGAGAACTTTGAAACCCCAAGTGCTTCACAGAAGTTTATAATGCCCGGGCATGAAAATAAAAAAATTGTATTTTTTCCACAAACATGATCTTTTAGTCACCAATTTTTTTTATTTTCCCAATGGTACCAGGAGAAATTGGACCCCAAAAGTTGTTGTCCGATTTGTCCTGAGTACGCTGATACCTCATATGTGGGAGAAAACTACTGTATGGGCACACGTCGGGACTCGGAAGGGAAGTAGTGACGTTTTGGAATGCAGACTATGATGGAATGGTCTGCGGGTGTCATATTGCTTTTGGAGAGCCCCTGATGTACCTAAACTATTGAAACTCCCCACAGGTGACCCCATTTTGGAAACTAGACCCCCCACAGAACTTATCTAGATGTGTGGTGAGCACTTTGAACCCCCAAGTGATTCACAGAAGTTTATAACGCCCGGGCGTGAAAATAAAAAAAATCATTTTTTTCCACAAAAATGATAATTTTGCCCCCAATTTTTTATTTTCCTAAGGGCAACAGGAGAAATTGGACCCCAAAAGTTATTTTGCAATTTTTCCTGAGTAGGCTGATACTCCATATGTTGGGGTAAAACACTGTTTGGGCGCATGGTAGAGCTTGGAATGGAAGGAGCACCATTTGACTTTTTCAACGCAGAATTGGCCGGAATTGAGATCCGACGCCATGTTGCATTTGGAGAGCACCTGATGTGCCCAAACAGTTTGAAACCCCCAATTCTAACTCCAACCCTGACCCCAACACACCCCTATCCCTAATCTCAGCCCTAACCCTAGCCCTAACCCTAGCCCTAACCCTAGCCCTAACCCTAATCCTAACCCTAACCCTAACACTAGCACTAACCCTAGCCCTAATGGGAAAATGGAAATAAATACATTTTCTTTTAATTTTATTATTTTTCCCTAACTAAGGGGGTGATAACGGGGGGTTTGATTTACTATTTATGGCGGTTTTTATGTTTGGCAGCTGTCATAGGCTAAAAGGCTCTTTTTATTGTAAAAATAGTTTTTTCATCACCACATATTGAGAGCTATAATTTTTCCATATTTTGACCCACCGAGTCATGTGAGGTCTTATTTTTTGCGGGACGAGTTGACGTTTTTATTGATACCATTTTCGGGCACGTGACATTTTTTGATCGCTTTTTATTCCGATTTTTGGGACGCAGAATGAACAAAAACCAGCATTTCATGAAATTCTTTTGGGGGGTGCGTTTACACCGTTCCGCGTGCAGTAAAATTGATAAAGCGGTTTTATTCTTCAGGTCAGTACAGTTACAGCGATACCTCATTTATGTCATTTTTTTATGTTTTGGCGGTTTTATGCAATGAAAACTATTTTATATAAAAAATAATTATTTTTGCATCGCTTTATTCTGCGAGCTATAACTTTTTTATTTTTTTGCGGATGATGCTGTATGGCAGCTCATTTTTTGCGGGACAAGATGATGTTTTCAGCGGTACCATGGATATTTATATGCATCTTTTTGTTCGCGCGTTATTGCACTTTTTGTTCGGCAGTATGATAATAAATCATTATTTTTTGGTTCGTTTTTTATTTTTCATTTTTAAGGGGTTCGCTAAAGGGGTTAACTAATGGGACATTTTTATAGGGCAGGTCGTTACGGACGCAGTGATACCAAATATGTGTACTTTTATTGTTTGGGGGTTTTTTTATTTCCAAAAAATGAATTTATTTGGGAATATTTTTTTTGTTTTTTCTAATTTATTTAGCGATTTTTTTAAAATTATTTTTACACTTTTTTTTTTTTTTTTTAACTTTATTACACTGTCCCGGGGGGGGACATCACTGTCCTGTGACAGATCGCTGATCTGTCACATCACAGATCACTGTGACAGATCAGCAATCTGTCACAGGCATAGATGCAGACTTCCTCATGCCTGCGCTTTGCGGGCAGTGAGGAAGTCAGCTCCCTACAGGCCCCCGAAGGTCCCCATTGCCATCTTGGATCCGGGGGCCTGTAGGGAAAGAGACCCCCGCAGCAGTGCTGCACATTGCGCTGCTGTGGGGGGCTCAGGGAAGCACGGAGGGAGCCCCCTCCCTGCCGATTCTTCCCTTTAACCCCCGGTACACCGCGATCGTGTTTGATCGTGGTGTGCAAGGGGTTAACGTGTCGGGGGCGATCCGTGACCGTCCCTGACACATTGTGCCTGGTGTCAGCTGTGATAATCAGCTGACACCCGGCCACGATCAGCGGGGCTCACCATGAGGGCGCCGCTGATCGCTATGACGTAATATTCCATCCATGGGACTTAGGGCCCAGGTCACATGGACGGAATATTACGTCCAATGTAGGAAAGGGGCTAAAATTAACAGTTGCTGTCTGGTTACAGCCTATGTACGTTCGTTCTGTTAACGCTCCTACATAGGCTCGTGACAATGTGTGTAGGTTTTTGTGTGTGTTTTTGTGTGTGTTTGTGTTTATTTATTGGCTTAGTAATGAGGGTATTGGGCTGACACCTTTTCATTACTAAGCCTAGAGCTACATGTCAATGACAGCTGATGCCCTAATCCCATTACTCTGATGCCACACTGCATCAGCATGAAAAAGGTGGTGTTGAACCAAGAAATTACATCACCAATTTTTTTTTTAAATATCTTTATTTAGCTCAAAAAAGCCTTGAATGCTGTTCAAAAACGCATGCAAAAACGCTCCAAATCGCGGCAAAAACACATGTTTTTGCCGCAGAGTTTTTCCTGCCAAGAGATGCAGAAACCTTGTAGAAATTTCTGCAAGCAAATACTCAAGGTGCGAACATAGCCTTACTCAGCCAGGTGTTACTGTGTTCTCTATGAGAAAAGCCAGTCATCTTTGGGGGAGGCTTATCTCACCAAGAACATAAGGATCATGAGTGTGAAACCGTACATGCCTGATCCTTATCGCTCTTCCAATTATTTATTGGGGGAAGTCGGAAGGCCTCAATGTACATTATACTGTTAGCCAAACCTGCTGATATTGATAAGTTCAGCTGATGTTAGTTTAATGTGTATGGGATGAGGAACAAATAATAAAATTATGTGTTCTCACCTGCTGTAAGCCCGTGGATCCATCAAAGACTGCTCCTATTGTCTCCTGTAGGAGAAGAAGAAATTACATCCTGGAGTGGCACATCATCGGATCCGGGATGTTCCTCTAATTACATGGCCTTCCAATAACCCATGTGGTGAATCCAATCAACAGGTAGTATACTACTACTATTCTGAGGGTTCTGCATGTCTGAAGAGCCTCATGTGAATGGAACTTATGTCCATCATGCAAACTATTGCTCCATTCTTTCCTAATGGGAGCCCTGGAGATTGCAGAGTGCTGCACTCATCTGGTTTCTTTGTTCCCATTAAGAATGGATAGAGTGGCAATGTTCACGATGGACCACAGCTCTGTTCACACAAGACTCTACAGAGATGGAATGGCAGTGTGCACGATTGCCACCCCTCTATTCACGCAAGGCTCTTCAGAGAAACACTTTTTGGTGTAGCTGGGAGCCCTAGTGGTTGAACCCAAGCCATCAAAAAGTTATCTCCATGAACATACAGTATATGGACATCTGATCAATCCATCTCCAGTAGTTTTTCTGACCTCCCATTCTACATCCATAGATATTAATATGGAGTTGATTTCTTTGTAGGTATAACATTCTATTAGGAAGGATTTCTGCAGGATCTTGGAAGTGTCTGTGGGAATATTTGTCCATTTTTCCAGAAGAGTATTTGAAGGTCAGATCCTGATGTTGGTGGAGATGTGGAAGTCACAATCTCCGTTCTAAATCATACTAAAGGTGTTGGATGGGAGTGAGTTCAGGGCTCTCTATGGCCAGTCATGTGTCACGATTACGGCCGCGGACACGGCCCAGCAGGCGCCTCCACGCCGACGGACCACGGGACCCTCTATATTAGAGAGGGGGACCCGAGTCTACACGAACTAGGGAAGGGCTGCGACCGGGATTCAGTGGCAGCTGAGCATGTGGACAAGGAGAAGACTCGTAGGATTTCATAACACGCACAACTTCAGGTATAAAGAAAGTAATGTTTACTAAAGTAAAGTCACACAGTACATAGACAAAGCAGGGCTATGCCAGGCTCCCGATTCCACACCTCCCAGATGAGTACCACCCAGTGGACCCCAAGGCACCAACGGATTACTGAGGCACACATACATCGGGACACAGGCAGGACATCAGGGTACATAAGGACAACAGGACACAGGCTGGACAGCAGGACATCAGGAAACAGGTTGGACATCAGGACACAGGCTGGACATCAGGACATCAGGACACAGGCTGAACATCAGGACATCAGGACACAGGCTGGACATCAGAACACAGGCTGAACATCAGGTCATCAGGACGCAGGCAGGACATCAGGGTACACGAAGACATCAGGACACAGGCAGGACATCATGGTCACCCACAGGACATCAGGACACAGGCAGGGCATCAGGACACAGGCAGGACATCAGGATTACGACATCAGGTTCATCAGCACACATCAGACAAGAGTCGTTCGGTTCCGGACATCCGACATGACCTAAATGCACCACTGCGGTCATCAGGCTCCAAGCTCCAGGCAGCGATCATCAGGTTCCGGACTACGGTCGTCAGGCTCCGGGCATCGGACCTAGGAAGGAACTCAAGCATGATGGTGCTAGAACCGCAGGATTTTGGGGCCTGCATGTGTGGTAGGGGGCCGGATTGGGGCGTGGTCCACTGCTTACCACGACCGGACGATGCAAAGACGAGACGGAGGCAGAATTCAGTTGTAACAGATCCGGGTTTATTGGCCGTCCTCCTGACGACCCTATCCATGCACCGCAGTTCCTTTACAGCTCTCCGTTTCCAGGCCCGGGTACCTTTCACCTTTCCTTTAGTCGTGATGACGTCCCTCGTGGGTCTTTCGCTGGGGCTGTCCTAGACCAATCTACCGCCAGCGCTTCACCTGCCCGAGGTCGTCGTCCAATCGGTACCCCCGGGGCCTCGTCTGTCCTGCAGTACGTCGTGTCAGGGCCACCCCCTGACTGTCTTCACCTGTCAGTCCCCTGGTCGAGCTCTTCACCGTTCTCCGTCTTCTGTCCTGAGTCTTCCTCTATAACATCAAACCAAGTTCATTTTCGAAGCTTCGCTCCGCCCTCGCCTGTTTGATGATAGTCGAAAGTTTACGGTATTTATTCTGCAAGGCGTGGGTTTGTAAATGATTATGATTTTCAAGCATGAAGCAGGTCTGGCCTTATAATGACATAATTATATGAAGAAGGGGGAATATAGACGTATTCGGAATAGACTTGGATCATATCTCTGGGGCGGCTGGAGACTGTCTAGAAGCTGTGATTGAATGATATATTACCAGTACACATAGCAATCTACCGTTATCTGGAAGGACGATTCTAAACGCAATTTTCTCCTTTATTCCTAATAATAGAGAAGCAGAGGTTTACCTGTCCGGCAGGAATTTATGAGGTGCATACATTGCCTCTGGCACAGAGAATGTGTGGAGAGATCTGCACTCAAATGTGTCAGCACTCGGTCCTCGTTGAGCAGATGTTGATTTTTGCTGATGATGTCATCTTGTTCGCTATATTGTTTTTGTGGCAGGCAATCCTACTTAATATTAGGAGGACATGTGCTTATTCTCCAACGTACACTGGCTGCATATCTACTGTGCTACATAACAGAGAACTTTAAAGGGATTGTACCAACAAGACAGACCCTTCCCAGACTGAAGGCATCTGCACCATCAGCTGATCACTGTAGATCCTCTAGTTTACATCCCAGTGTTGGGCTCACCTGGTGAGATGGATTCACTAAGCCACGGGTCCGGGTGGACACATGGACTGGGGGCGTTGGAGCAGCTTTCTCAAGGACATGTGGAACCATGAAGACATGGACAGGCAGTAATCTCAAAAGCAGTAGGCCAGATGAATGGAAGTTCAAGCACAGTAAGAACAGATGGTGGAAGACACCAAAATAGGACTCTGGGGTCTCATTCCGAAGACACAGGTGTGTGTCTTAATGGGCCTTAAATAGGTCTAGGGAGATGATGTCATTGATCCTCACCTGGCAACTTTCAAACCTGATATTGAGCACAACAGAGGGTAGCGGACTCAGGTGCTGCAAGCGGAGCTTGGAATACCAAGGACAGGTTTTTAACACCTAGAAGGGATGACCATGAGATAGATCTTGAGGAGGTGTCAGAGCATTAATCAATTTTTGAGGTAGTTCACCAAACAGGGAAGCCACATCCATAACATCCATATGCAGTTAAAAAGGACATGAGAAAATGTTGTCCACATGGCACCACATTTCTACTAAACATTCAAAAATTCCCACGTGTGGATAGTATTTTTTACCCTTACTTTCCTCTAATTAACTGAGATTGAATCATTGAAGGACAATTTTTTGCACTTTAGTCAATAAAGTATTATTGTTTTTTCTCCTCCCTAGAGGCTGGCATACCAAGCTTGTGGGAGTTGGTAACTCTTTCTCATCTACGGGGGGAAATTAGGTACTAAAAGGTACCCACTCAAGTCAGTCAGCAGCCTTGTCAATTCTTAACTTAAACGTCATCATTTCTTAAGGTACTGTCACACTTAGCGATGCACCAGCGATCCCGACAACAATATGACCCGGTCAGGATCGCTGGTACATCGCTAAGTGGTCGCTAGTGAGCTGCCACACAGGCAGATCTCACCAGCGACATAGCAGCGGTCGGCGGTCGCTACTTACCTGTCAGACGAGGCGATGAAGACGTCCTCCCGCCCGCGTCCACGCGTCACTCATCGCCACAGCAGGAAGCCCAGCAGGAAGCTGACGACGAGAAACGGCCCAGGACGTTCCTGCGCGATCAGCGATGGACAGCGGGGGAGCCGGTCGGAGGTATCACACATAGTGATATCGCTAGCAATATCGCTGCTACGTCACAAAACCAGTGACGTTATAGCGATATTGCTAGGGATATCGCTTAGTGTAACGGGCCCTTTATTCTCTACAACCTTGAAAAAATTATTTCTTTATTCTTCATCTACTACCCTTCTATGAGAGAAGATCTTCATATGTTTCGAATGATGCACCCTTGAAACCTTAAATATCTGACTCTGTAGATTAGAGAGAGTTATGTGACTCTTCGCGGAAGTCTTCATGTTTATCTAGAGTTTTGATGGTTGATCTTTTTTAAAGCAATCTCTTGATGGTTTGATGGTTGGCTTCCTCCTCATTGAGATGAAGACCAACAGTACCGGGCAAGGAACTAGAAACTGTTTAGAACGCATTTACCAAAATCTGTCTTTTCTTATTAGTTTTTTTGTAACTTTTTAGGAATCTCGGATCATTGATTTTTTTGTTTGTTTTTCAACTGCTCAGATTCCCTTCTTACATTACCTATAGGAATTTTACACAAAAAAATATGCTAATTATGTTAGTGATTGAATGGTGGCAGTTAATTACCTGGAGACTGAGTCATTTTTAACAAATTGTTTTGCTACTGTTGACACTTTGATAGTCCACAAACCAGGATTGAATGGTTAAGCAGAAATCTTGTTTAATGGTCTTTTCCTTTTACAACTTTTTTAGCAATTCCTTTATTTGTTCTTAATTTACCACAGAGAATAAAATGAAAGGGGTTCTACATTTTTAATAAAACCATATTGACAAGTCAGTAAAGTGATAGCGGTTGACTCATTCTGTGCACGATACCTATGGACTGACTACTTAGGTCTCATTCAGACATCAGTTTTGGAAAAAATGGAACAGTTTTAATCAGTGCTTTACATCTGATTTTCATCTGTTTTATGACCAGTGTCAGTTTTTACTGTCAGTGAGGCCTCCATTTTTTTTCTCATATTTATAAAAACAAAATATGAAGGTTTCCAAGCTCCTTCTACCCTACCGATTGGACATTGAAACACAAACAACACTAATATGCAAGGAGGCATGTACGTCTTGATTGTTTTTTTTATCACAAACTCGTTGACTCGAATGGTCGATTTTGATGCACGAATCGGACCTCAATGGAACATTTCTATATTTGTAAACTAATCGTCCCGCAAAAATAACATGCCTGAAAAGTTTCAGAAATGTAATGGGTTTGTAAAACATTCGAGAAAAATATGTATGGAGCATTCCCGATAAAAAAAAAGCCGTCTTTGACCTTTTCGTAGATTGCTACATTGTGCACTGGGTAAGTTGTGCTGGTTAGTACGCCGGGTTACTTATATGGAGACCTTGGCCCTCTGGGATCAATGCCATGAGACTGGGTAAGTTTGAAAGTGTAAGGTGTGTATTGCCCCAGGATTGGTGACCCTGGGGAGCCTAAATTCACTGGGTTTGGGAACTCCACTTGAGTTTTGGCACCATTGTAAGAGGTGGCCAGGATGGTAGCCGCAGCCGAGGACATCGGGGATCTGGTGTCCTGGCCTCCTCCCACAGAAATACAATCAGCTTCTATGGGCATACCTAGTCTGATTGCTGGTCCACAGACAGGGATTCCACTGTGGTGCGACCCAGCTCCTGCACACTTGGTTCCAGTGTATAAGGATGAAATAATGGACACAGATAACAGTTCTGATGCCAAGTTAGCAATTTTACTTTCTTCTTCAACGGTCCTGGACACTTCAGTTACATTACAGTCCACACAACATTCTTCCTGCACTTTCCCTTTATTACTTTCATCGCCCTCATGTGTATTACGGGGTAGTAGCGCCCTTGGCGGTACCACAGCTTCATTACTGTAGGACCTCAGTACATAGGGGATCCAGCTAATCCGTTTTGCCTCGGACTTGCTAGCTTCAGCCCTATTGAAGATCTGCCACATCATGAACATTCTGCGCCCTGCATGACTTTTGGACCGTGTTTCCTTCTCCATTCCTGCTGCTGCCATAGACTGTAATTTTCCCCCGGGTGCTCCGGTCTTATCCAGCACCCATCTGACTGTGCCTGTGTTATTCTTGTTATCATAACGTTGCGTAGCTGCTATAATGTCCTGGGCTTAGAGCCATTGTGGACTTGTCAGGCATGCTCGCCCTTCTGACTAACTCCTACAACCTACACTTACTTAACCCATAGCAGCTCCTCCTACAGTTAACCCTATGCAAACTTCCTATCCACTATACCTATCAAGGAACCACTAGTATGCCCCCATCTAGTTGCTTGTTCCAAAATTACACTTACCCATATCTACGAACGCTATACTATAAGTGCCCTCCTCTGATATACCCAAAGGAAGCACTATCTTACCCTAATCTATACAGGAATACAAAAGACATAATAAAGCACAGTATCTTACAGTATTTACAGTATGGTAACACATAACATGGCAGTACCAATAAGACAGACGGTAATACACAATAGTGTAGCAGTACCGAACATCATAATACCTATACAACTATTGACAGTATATTTACATGAGAATTCCTTAAAGGGGAGGAGGCATTAAAGGGGTGTTCTATCTCAATCCCCTACACCGTTACACAAGCACTTCACATATTCTTACTTATTTGAGCTTACATCCTTTTCTTGGACTATTGGTTAGGATATTCCTGATAGAATGTGCGGTTAGTATTACACTAGAAAAATCTTCACTATTTATTTTAATTGTTTCTTCACTGTGTGTCACCCTTTCATTGTGTGTCTGTCACTGGGACTCTACGTGGCGTGGTTCCCTTCTGATCAGCCTAGGACCCCCCTAGTGTGTGGCCATCAGGTCTTGCTACCCCCCCGTCACCTGGCTCTACTTTCTTGGGAGCGGAGCTGCCCATCAATGGCTCATAGTTCCCTTGGGTGGCAGCCCTGCTAGATACTTGGAGCAAGACTGCGTCTCCCTTGGCTTCAGCTAGGAGAGGCTATTTATCCCTGACCCTCATTGTGACCTTCTGGCTCGAAGGGACAGAGAACTGTTATTGTGGGCCTTTCTCCAGGAGAGGGTTATGATTGATGGCATCCTAGTGCACTTTTTTGTGGCACTATTAGTCATTTTTAGCGCACTTTGATGGACAGCATGATCTTGGCTTTAAAAAAAAAAGTTTAATTTTTTTTCATCACTTGCAAGCATGAAAACTGTTTAGAACAATAAGAAAACTTATAGATACAATCAGTACAAGAGCCATTTTTAATTTTAAGACTTTTCGAGGGGTTGGATGCTTTTGTAAGGCTAAAACTTTGGCTGCCTCTTGGGTTAAAGAAAGGTATATTACACATAGGTGTATTTTTTTTTTTACTTAAACCTGATTTAATAGTTAAAATAAATAATGTTAAATTATTATTGCATCTCAGAGATGTTCCTGGGAAGTATTGTGGATGTAGTTCACTCTCCAGCTGATAGAGGGCCCACTGTGAGTGAAGATGTATTGTGCACACATACAGTACCAGTCACAATATTTCACTTCCATCGTCCTGATATCTATAGGTGAAGGTACACATATAACAGGAGACTCTTCACAAAAAAACCTAAAGAGGTATTCGAACATAAGATGCCATAAATGTCAATTAGGAATTTTTTTGCACCGCCAGAGCCATATCTTCTTTTCAAGTCATCCATTCTCCACACGACCCCTCACACTTCTCATTAAACCCCCTCTATAAATTTGAGAGATCTCCCCTTTTTTACAGATGCCTCCTCAACATTCAGTTGTCAAGTATGGGGATAGGTGGGGCGTTACATAAATCACATAACCCCCATTTTGAACTATGGAGCAAACAGAGAACACACACAACTTTCTTTGAAAGTTATGGAAATAAGGAGCATGATTGCTTATTGTGCCCCCTTCTTTATGCACATGTTGGCTGCCATTGCCCACATTCTAAAATGGTGGTCTCAAGGTGTTCTTTCTCTGGCCCAGAAGTGAGACCTCCAGCAGTCAGACATTCATGAGATACATTTTGGATCCATGCTAAGCTAAATGTGCCGGCCCTTGTCGGATCACAGACATTACGCAGTTTTTGGCTTGGCGAGTACCAGCATAGGAGACAGGCTGGGTGGGAATCCTTGGTTTGGGGTTTTTTGCAGTCCTCTAGATCTACATGTTAGGCTGTAGATGTAACTCAATGGATGTAAGACTACCTTCCAGCTTAAATATGTTTTGCAATGTTTTAGAACTCTGGTGAGTTGCTGTTTTTTTAAAAACTTTTTTTAGGCTTTTAAAGTAATTTTTGCTTTTCCTTAATGAAAAATAAACTTTCACTATTTTTATTTTTTTTTTACAAAGGTTTCTCTTCTGTTGTGCAAAAAATTGTACAAAAAAAAGGAACTTGATTTTTTTCAAATCATGTAAAATGTCAAAAATAATTACAATATCATTTGGTAGTATTTTTTGACATTTATTTGGGTATATAAGTGTTAGACACCTGTCTCGGGTATCCTGGATTCTGCATCCTTCACCTCAGTCTGGTGCCCTCTGTTGTGCTCCACAGCAGGTTTTGCAGGTTGCCCGTAGTAGCTCAACATTGTCATCTCCTTTGTCCTACTTAAGTCCCATTAGGACACACACCTGTGTCTTGGGATTGAGACTCTAGACTTCTATGATTGAGGCGCTCCACCTTGTGTGCATACTTTGCTTCAGCTTGCATTCATCCCTGCCGGGTTACACTTCATATGTCCTGCTGCTCCTGACATTCGAGAATGCGCCAAGTCTTTGCTTCCTAGTGCCTTCCTGCACCAATGCCCAGGGTCTGTATGGGAACGGTTTCCTGGAATTCTTAAAGTATCAAGTATATTAAAAAGTTTGTCCCCCTGGATTTTTTTATAGGACTGTATAATCCAAGGAGTTGGCCATAGTGTGGGGCCGACATCGATGGTGTAAGGGAGGATGACAATCGGGAGACTTGCGTTCTTATCTATTAGACACATATGGCATCTCTTGTTAATATGTCATAATTACTCATGATGGGGAAGTGCCATTAACACTTTGGGTTTCACCGAATGAGCGAACGGATAAACTTGCAAGAACAAGTGGAAAAATCATTCGCGTTGTAGATATTTAGGCTTTTTTTAAAAAACTGCTTAAATAAATGAAGTTATTAAGAATCTAAGGATGCCTTTCCATGACTTTTATACAAATGCTAATAAAGCCTTAGTTATCGCTCAGAAACCTTTCAACTAAAACCTTTTAAGAGTAACCATCATTTTTTTCATAAATCAATAGTGCACGTAAAAAATTAGAATCTTTGCAATATAGATATCAGAGAAATCTGCTTCTTTCTGTTCCCGGATTGATCTGTTATTATCAAAATTCTCAGCTCAGGGATAAAATCTGTATTCAGTGAAGACGTTTTTTCCCATTCCTGAAATAGGAGATGAATGACAGCTGGTGCTCATAAAATTCTATGGAGAACTGTAACTATCATTTCAACAGAATGTCTGTGTCTGTCACTAGCGCCTCCCTCCTCCATAGAAGTTGAAAGGCACCAAATGTCATCTCCTATCTCAGTAAAGTTTGGGGAAATTTGTATTCCTGCTGAAAATAGAATGTACCCATAAATTGAAAGTGAAAGATCAGTCCAGGAGGAGAAAGAAGCAGAATTCTCTCATAAGATATATTACAGAGTTGTATATTTTCATGTGCACTATTGATTTTTTAAATACAAATTGTAACAACAAATACACTTTAACCCCTTTCCCACCTTGGACGTATCCATACATCACTGTGACCTGAGTCTTACTGACCTGGGACGTATGGCTACATCCCGGTGATTTCGCACCCACAAAGGCTGTGCGCTCACAATCGCCGCCAGATGTCAGCTGTTTCTGAGTGTCCCGCACCGCTCCTGGCACTTTAACCCCTAATATGTGATCAAAATGACGAATATAAATAAACATGGTAAGGCTGGAAACTTCATCTTGCTCCACAAAAAAAAAGCCGCCATACATCTCCATCAGCCAAAAAATAAAAAAGTTATAGCTCTCAGAATAAAGTGGTGCAAAAATAAAATAAATATATATTTCTATAAAATAAATGTGGTATCGCTGTAATTGTACTGACCCAAAGAATAAAACTGCCTTATCAATTTTATCAGATGTGGAATGACATAAAAAAAAAAAATCTTGAATTGCTGTTTTTTGTTCATTCTGCCTCCCAAAAATTGGAATAGAACGTGATCAAAAAATGTCATGTGTCTGAAAATGGTACCAATAAAAACTTCAACTCATCCCGCAAAAAACAAGCCCTTACATGACTCTGTGGGCCAAAATATGGAAAAACTATGGCTCTCAAAATATGGTGATGCAAAAACTAGTTGTTGCAATAAAAAGCAACTTTTAGTGTATAACAGAAGGCAAAAAACAAAAACCCGATATAAATCTGGTATTGCTGTAATTGCACCGATCCGAAGAATAAAGTTGCCTAATCACTTATATTGCATGAGGAACGGCATAAGAAAATAAATAAAGCCAATACTTAACCTTCTGCTTTGTTCATTCTGCCTCCCAAATATCTCAGTAAGGCTTGGCTCTTATTTATCCTGCGCACTGCGCTGAGCGTTTACACCGGGGTTTCTGTGTAAATCTCTGAAATACGTGATTTAGATGGAACCCTCTAACATAAGATTGCTGATAATGAGGCAAATGGGGCACTGTGGATGCCATCGGACCTGTGATCCGGCCAGTGGTGTCCATCTTTTTAGGACCTCATGAAAGTGCCATCGACCACAGTTTTGTGCACTTCTGAAAAGAAGGACGACACTGAACAGAGGCTAGACAGGGTCCAGAGTAACTTTGCTGCCTCATTATAGTGAATGGATCCCTCGGGGGTTTCATCTGAATCACGTCACTTGGAGATTTAGATTGAAACTTAAAGAAAGTAAGTGCTCAACATAGAGCGCCGGATAAATGTGATCCCAAACTTAATGTAGGATGTTCCCAATAAAAGCTTCAACTAAATCCACAAAAAAAGTCCTCACTTAGGTCCGTCATCTGTTAATGGAAATATAGGGGACTTGCGCGTTACTGGTAGTACAAAGGCTCTGGAAATGCAAAATGACTCCTTGGCCCTCAAAAGAAATTCAGTATATTCTGCACTCCCAAATTCAAATTCCCCCCTCAGTTCTGAGCCCCACAGTGTACCTAAACCACATATAACGTCCACATATTTGGCATTTCTGAAGCCATGATAGCCCCCCTAACTTACAGGTGCATGTCTCCAGAATCACAAGCTTGGCATAGCGTTCTGGTGACTACAGCGTACTGGTCACTACAACGGCAGTTTGCAATTTTCATTTGGCAACATTCATTGCTGCTTGTTTCTGGAAAACACCCATGGAGTCAAAATAATCACTATTCCTGTAGATAAATTCCCAAAGGGGTACAATTTCCAAAATGGAGTCACCTGAGGAAGATTCTGCTTTTCTAGAAATTAGGGGCTCTGAATATGGAGTCCGCAAACTATTCTTGGAAAATCTGTGCTCCAGTAGGCAAATAGAACTCTGTCCCTCCCGAGTCTCTCCGTATGGCTAATCAGTATTGTACAGCCACATATGGGTTATTGCCACGTTCAGTAGAAATTGTGGAGGTGTAGTTCATAAAATGGGGTCACTTATGAGGAGTTCTGCTGTTCTGGCACCTCATGGGCTCTCCCAGTGGGTCATGGCACCTGCAGACCGTAACAGTAAAATTTGCATTATAGTATGGCGCTCTTTCCCTTCTGAGCTTTGCACTGTGCCTGAAAAATATTTCCCGATTACATGTAGGGTATTGACACACTCAGGAAAAAAATGGACATCAGTTTGTTGTAAAAAAGATTCCTATTAGCCCTTAGAATAATAAAAAAAAACTTGGGGCTAAAACAACATTTTAGTGGTAAAAATGTAATTTATTCTTTCTTCACCGCTCAGTGGTATAAAACTTTGCGAGGCACATGTGGTGTCCATATGATCACTGCACCCTTAGATGAATTCATTGGGGGGATGTAGTTGGTAAAATGAGTTCACATATAGGAGGTTTCTGTTGTTCTGGCACCTCAGGGGCTCTGCCAGTGTGACATGGCACCCTGAAACCATTCCAGCAAAATCTGGACTCCAATACTGCGCCTCTTCCCTTCTGAATTTTGCACTGTGCCTCAAAAGTAGTATTCCCCGACATATGGGTTATCGGCGAATTCTGGAGCCATTGCACAACAAATTGTATGGTGCAATTTCTCCTGTTACCCTTATGACAATGGAAAATTTGGAGCTAAAATAACATTTTTGTGATGAAAATGTAATTTTTTTTTATTTTCACGGCTCAAAGTTATAAACTTCTGTGAAGCACCTGGGGGTTCAAAGTGCTCACCACACATCTAAATGCATTCCTTGAAGGGCGTAGTCACTTGTGGGGGGTTTCCATTGTTTAGGAACATCAGGGGCTCTCCAAAAGGGACATGGCATTCGCTCATGATTCCAGCTAATTTTACATTCAAAAAGTCAAATGATGCTTCTTCCAAGCCCTGCCGTGCACCCAAGCAGTAGTTTTCTCCCAAATATGAGGTATCTGCATACTCAGGAGAAATTGCACAACAAATTGTATGGTGCAATGTTTCCTGTTACCGTTATAAAAATCGAAAATTTGGTGCTAAAATAACATTTTTGTGAGGAAATTGCCATTTTTTTATTTTCACTGCTCAAAATTATAAACTTCTTTGAAGCACCTTGGGGATCAAGGTGCTCCCCACACATCTAAATGTGAAGCACCTTCAGATTTCCGGTACGCTGTACCGTCACGTAATGGCGCAAAAAAAGCACTACTTTTGGGTATGTTTTTTCATGTAGACACCTCTAAGTCACTTCAAATGTGAGGTGGTCCCTAAAAAAAAGATTTTGTAAATTTTGTTGGAAAAAGGAGAAGTGGTCAACTTTTAAGTACCCTTATAACTTCCTAATAAAAAAAAAGTTTAAAAAATTGTGCTGATGTAAAGTAGACATGTGGGAAATGTTATTTATTAACTATTTTCTGTAACATAATTCTTTGATTTAAGGGCATAAGAAATTAAAGTTTGAAAATGGCAAAATTTTCCAAATTTTCACCAAATTTCCATTTTTTTCACAAATAGACACAAGTTATAGCAAAGAAATTTTTACCACTATCTTGAAGTACAATATGTTACGGGGAAAAAAATTCTCAGAATCAGTGGGATCGTTGAAGCGTTCCAGAGATATCTCATAAAAATGACACTTGTCAGAATTGTAAAAATTGGCCTGGTCATTAACGTGTAAACCACCTTGGGGGGTAAAGAGGTTAAGGGGCTGTCTGCTTTGGACAATTCCTACTGGCTTCAAAGATCTTTGACAATAAGCAAATCAAAATGTGTTTCCCAGGTGGGATCCTCATCGATCAGCAGCAACTTTGAGGACGTTTGAAGGGAACCTGTCACCAGAAAAAAATGATATGGGGTTAATGTGCAAGTTAGTAGCGATACCAACCTGTCCAGCGTCCGCATGTAGCCAAATGCTGTTGGGAGAAAAAGAACTTTATTCCCCCGTCAGCAATCGCCTTCCAGTCATAGGGGTGGTGCCAACGCAGCTCTGGGCATGCATTAGAGACGGAAGTCGGTCAGGCCAGGGGAGCGGTAACTGCCGCCACTCTGTTTACTCAGAGCGATGACTGTACCCTTTAACAATAAGTGTGCAATTTCCCTAGAGCTCTCCCGCAGGAGAAAGTAAGAATTACACAGAGACAATTAAAATGTATACAGGACAGGAGAAGTCCTCCAGAGCAAGCACAGCTCTATGTAACTGCTTGTCTTCCAGAAATGTTTGCCTTAACAAGACCTATTCACAACTACCTTATCTATTGAGGTGGCTCTCCAAAGCAGTTGTCCAGGAAACTTTCTTTAGTGGATTGATCCTATGTCTAGGTCACCATGATGATTATTCTAGACCCAAAGGATTGAGTCTGTAACTCCTTGTTCTGAATGACTAAAGTTAATTGTGGATGTAGAGGCTGATCCTCCGCTTGTGGCATCACTGGCATCTGCACGGACATTCATGGATTACTGATACTTTAGTCTGCATGTCACGCAATGACCTTCCTGGGGAACGACACGCCCCGTGTCCAGGACATTAATTACTAAAGATGGAATAATGTCAATAATCCGGGGGGCTCCAGTGTCATAGCTACATGAAAGGAGAAAGGTAAACATGTAAATAAAGCATGCACCGCGTTCTCGAAAAATCCCACGTATTCCCACCTGTCTGTGATCGGTCACTTATCAAAACTGTGTCTTCCATGACGTTGGAACCTCGGGAACAGGATGGACTTAATAGCGAGTCAATGGAATGAGATAATGGAAAGTAATTTGTTTTTTAGGGATCGTGTGGGATTTATAATGTAATTGTAGTCGCTATTGAAGTCGACCCAGAGAGAACTTCCTATTTACCACTTGTTGTGTTAAAATGTGTCATGGAATGTGTAAATCACTCATTTTGTTCATGATTATTGTACTTTATTATGTTTTATTATGTACACCCCTCACATGGAAAGCGGCATGGTTATTCTTTAAATAGCTCCTTGCAAATTGAAAAGTTAAAACTTGGTGATGCCTTTGGTCCATCAAGTCTCATGTGAACGAGTGAGCCTCATAGTGATCTCATGATATAAGGACTTTATTCATCGCACCCTAATAACAAATTTAGTATTGTGCTAATACCACAACCAACAAGAGTATTGTAGGTGACTGTGGTACTTTCCATTATGGCCATAGTCTACCCATCTTGTAATAGTCGCTACTAGTGGTTAAACATGGCCTGCACAAATCCATAGATATGAAAATAGGTTGAGATTACTCTAATATTCATAGATGAGCGAATCGATTCCAGGAGCCAAATCCAGTGGAAATGTCAGTAGTTTTGGTCGCCGGACTGGAGCCCTGCAAACTGCCTCCTACATGCTGGTAACGCTGGTGCCTCTTCCGATTTGTAGGAAAGTGATCATTGCGATGTCAAGCACACATGATGTCACACCACCTGGCTAAACAAAAATATAGCCATGGAGGAAGCAGGAGAGTCACCTATCTGGAGATCATGGACTACTGATATCGCGGCTCAACCAGTGTTCTGTGAATCTGTCCTCTCACCTCCAGGGGAGGGGTCACTGCTTCCCACCAAAACCTTCTCATGAGGTGCAAGGTCCTGGCATGATTTAATTCAGATTTAGCCAAATTGAGGATCAAGATTTGTTGTCTCATGTAGCCCCTCCTAAAAGTATTAATTTGACATCAGAAACTTCGGGCTCCGCAACTATGAAGCTTTTTCTCTGCTTGTGGTACCGTCCTTATAATAATAATCTATACTTATATAGCGCCAACATATTCCGCAGCGCTTTACAGTTTAACAGTTTTAAAACACAAGTCATAAGTAACAACGTTAACAATACAATAATTAAAGCAAAATAAGACGAAATAAGATGACCCTGCTCGTGAGAGCTTACACTCTACAATGAGGTGAGGGAGATACAAAGTACAGGTGATGTATTTACATTGATGGTCCAGCCATCTTGAGGGAGTGATGGATGGAGATAGTGAATGGGCTACACACGCACACTTACACATAGAATCACTGATTAGTGAACGTGATAGGCCGCTCTGAACAAATGCGTTTTGAGGGAGCGCCTCAAGCTGTGTAAATTGTGGATAGTCCTAATTTCTTGGGGTAGAGCATTCCAGAGGATTGGCGCAGCGCGGGAGAAATCTTGGAGTCGGGAGTGGGATGTGCGGATTAGTGCAGAGGTTAGTCAAAGGTCGTTTGCAGAGCGCAGCGGTTGGTTAGGCCGATAGACAGAAATGAGGGAGGAGATGTAGGGGGGTGCCGCACTGTGGAGAGCTTTGTGGGTGAGAATAAAAACTTTGAATTGGATCCTATAATGAATGGGCAGCCAATGTAAGGACTGGTGAAGAGCGGACGTGTCCGAGTACCGATTAGCCAGATAGATGACCCTGGCTGCTGCATTAAGTATGGACTGGAGAGGGGATAGTCGAGTAACGGGGAGGCCACTTAATAGAGCGTTGCAGTAATCCAGGCGGGAGTGGATCAATGCTACAGTGAGGGTTTTTGTTGTTTCCATGCTGAGAAAAGGGCGGATTCTAGAGATGTTCTTTAGGTGTAAACGGCAAGAGCAGGCAAGAGATTGTACATGGGATGTGAAGGAGAGATTGGTGTCAAACATAACACCCAGACAGCGAGCCTGCTGCCGGGGTGTTATTGTGGTGCCACCCATCGTCTGGCCTTGTATTTCAGACATTTATTGTCCATCGTTGCGCCTAGTGTCTGCCGCAAGTTCTCATACATTACATCTCTTATCTCTGCTCCATATCTGGTACCTATTTCTAGACATCTCCTAAGATTCTGAGTTCCAGTCCCAACTTTTGGTTACTACTCTTGGTTACGTCCTATTCCTACCTCCTTCTGAGCTCTAGGTTGTTATGATTGAGTCACCGTAGGAGGCAAAAATAGAAATGCTAGCTAAGTCCAGAAAACCAGAGAAGTTGGCAGCTATCGGATTGCAGACCCCTGAACCCATCAACACAACTAGCAGTAGCCGTGGGGGGCTCCTACGATGCCCTAGGCCCCTCAATCACAGCCGGAGGACTACATAGCCTAAAGACAGAAAGGGAAATCTAAACTGCCCCAGAGCAGACCCCAAAGCAAAAGGCAGCCCCCCACATATAATGACGGTGAAGCAAGAAGAAAGAACAAAACACAGACAGAAAGATAGACTGAGCAAAGATGGGGCCCAAGTTAGCTTAGACAGGAAAGGACAGGAAGGCTGCTGTCTGCAATCCTTGAAAAAACCCTATGAAAATAAGAGCCAACAAACTGACAGTAAAAAAGGCCCCGAAGACGCTAGGCTTCAAAAAAGGCTATGTAAGTACTCAGGAATATTCTGAAGACAGAGCAACAGGCAAAAGGAGATTCAGCTCACCCCAGCAGGGAATGGCAGAATCCAGAAAAGCAAGGAAAACAAAACACTAATGCAAAAAGGCAAAGCAGAAATCTTAGCTTTAGATGAGCAGGAATCAGACTGGTTTCCTAGAAGTCCACAGAGAAATCACCCGCAGGCCAGAAGGGCGCCGGCAGCCTTATATCCAGTCATTAACTCCACTCAGCCAGTCATCATCATCAGCCCCAGGTGTTTGACAATCAGGCTCACTACCTTTCTTCACCTGAAGAGGGAGTTTCTCGGGCCTCAGTAGTGAAGGGGAAAATGAACTCACAACACTAGGTGCTTTCTGGTTCTCTGGCTTCGTTTTGACCTCATCTTCTTCTACTGACAGATCTGAGGCTATCATGATAAGGGAAGTATCCTGCCAGAAAGATGGAACAGATTAGGGTGAAAGCAGGGGCTAGTTTCGCACTTGTGGTCTTGTTTATAAATACGACTTGTGCTCAGTGACCCTAATTGACTTACAAGGGGGTTCATTAAGTCTTAAAGTGGTGTTCACAGTCAAAATAAAAGGACCAGAATCCCAACCTCTTGCTCTTCAACAATATGGGAAAACCTATAATCTACAGAATGGAGTCATGTGAAGGTTCTTGCCACAAAGGTGATAGTAATAAAGCAGGGCTGGGCCCTTCTCTCTTCAAGGCCTCTATACCATCTGTGTGGTCTCCATCTCTGGTAGGACCACTCTTGGTTATTGTGTCACTTGCAGATGATGAATGGTTATTGACAAGCAATCATGTCTGCCCAGGGGCTGTATACGAGAAACTGATGCAGGGCTGTGCATGGCACATACTATGGGCTGGGTTGTTTTTCTATAAGCTTTTTTTAATAATCGGAAAAGATAAATATCTCTTATCCATTCGGTATATGCTCCCTGTCTGATGTGGTTCTGGGGTGGGCTCTTTAACCAGACATACCTGCGCCAAACAAGTCGCTGTGTTATAGTATGAAGACTGACAGCTGCTAACCGCAAAATAGAAAATCCATGTGCTTATCACAGGACCCCCAATCGTGTCACATATCCCATTACCATGATTCATGTAGTCACATTACGATGATGCCACATATATCACACAGCGAAAGGTATCAGGATATTTGTCAGATATTACCCCCGGGTATCTGCAGAGCCGGCCACACAAATAGCAGCTATTCACAGCTTGTGCTGCAGAAAATGCTCCTCCCGCGGGGCTCAGACCGCGGTGACTGCGGGTGATATGGCATCCGGAGAATTACTGCACGTATCTGTGGTATCAGGCAATGATGGGAAGGGTTAATGCGGAAGATACGTTAGAGTCATTATATCACACGCAATAGCTCTAATAATTGTCATCACTGCGTGTGTGTGCACATCTGTACATGGGAGAGGCGGTCTATGGATCTACAGGCCTATCTGATATCCGTACTAGGTCTATTATCTATTTATCTATATCTATCTATCATCTATCATCTATATATATTATATCTATCATATTTATCTATCCATCTATCATCTATCATCTATCTATTATCTATTTATCTATATCTATTATCTATCTATCAACTATCTATCTATTTATCTATCTATCTATCATATTTATCTATCTATCATTTATCTACCTATCTTTCTTCTATCTATCTATTATCTATCTATCTATCATCTATCTATCTTTCTTCTACCTATCTATCTATTATCTATCTATCATCTATCTGCCTATCTTTCTTCTATCTATCTATTATCTATCTATCATCTATCTACCTATTTTTCTTCTTCTATCTATCTATCACCTATCTACCAATCTTTCTTCTTTCTATTAGCTATATCTATCTATCATCTATCTATCATTTATATATTATATATCTATCATATTTATCTATCCATCTATCCATCTATTATCTATCATCTATCATCTATATCTGTTATCTATCTATTATCTATCTATCATCTATCTATTATCTATTTATCTATATCTATTATCTATCTATCTATCTATCTATCATCTTTATCTATCTATCATCTATCTACCTATCTTTCTTCTATCTATTATCTATCGATCTCTATCAACCTATCTTTCTTCTTTCTATTATCTATATCTATCTACCTATATTTGTATTCTTTCTTTTTATTATCTATTATCTATCTATTATCTATCTATCTATTTATCTATCTGGAAAAAAGGAAGCAGCACAGCACTTAACGTTGGGTGCCTGGCCCCTGGCAGAAAGTCCCGTTTTCATCCACAATTTCAATATTCACTCCAAATAAAGGCAGCTCTCCATGGTAATTATTTTCAAGTGGTAGTGAGTTCTATTCAGCCCATATATCAAGGCAACGTTTCGGCTCAACTGAGCCTTGATATATGGGCTGAATAGAACTCACTACCACTTGAAAATAATTACCATGGAGAGCTGCCTTTATTTGGAGTGAATATCTATCTATCTATCTGTCTATCTATCTTTGTATTCTTTCTTTCTATTTTTCTTTCTCCATGTATCTTTTAATAACGCTATATTTATCTGACATCCGTCGGCCTCATCGGAGTAACTATCACCTGTTCCTCTCTTGTCTATGGCTATACAGGCCGCCTATTAGGCTGTGTTCACATGATGAGTTTTTCACACCGCGCACGTTCGTATTTTCTCAGCGGCCTACAGTTCCAGCAATGTAGACGGGATTTGCAGGAATCTCGCTCCCGCTTTGCTTTCCTGTTTTGGCTCTATAATCTGACCTGCGTTGTGACCCACAAGCTGACGGCCTCTCCTGCGGGGACGCTGACCTTTATGTGCAGATTTCTTCTATAATACTGAATTAAATGCAGAAAATCTGCAGTCATAAAAACGCATGTGATCCGCACACGGCTGTATCAATAAAGTTTTGTCAAAGACAAATACCAGGAAGAATCAAAAACAAAGCAACTTTATTTAAAATATGGCATGGCAACAAGAGACATAAAACCACAGCTTTAAAAATGGATAGTTGTGTATATATATGTGGATTTATCTTTTTATTTATGGTACAATAATATAATTATATGTTCAATAACAATTCTCAATGTTATATAAGAGTAATAATATCCGTTATATGACAGGACAGTGAGGTGAGTCATCCGCAAAGCCTCGGCGGGCTGGAGAAATTACGGATCCCGCGCAGAGAGCGCTCAGCACTGTCAGCACTTATTGTTTTCGAGTTTATCCATTAAAATTTGTGCATCTGTAATTTTTAGATAGATTTCCAAGAAATATAACAAAAATGAACCTGAGAGTAGATGAATTGATATGTATATGATTTATTGATCAACTCTTATTACATAAGATAGTAACATAGATAGAAAATAAATATAAGACAGATAAAATATGAAAACGAGATAGAATGTGGATTCAAGAGAGTAGTTAGATGGATGATAGATAGATAGATAGATAATAGATAGATATAAGATAGATAGATAGATAATAGATAGATAGAAGATAGATAGATAATAGATAGATATAAGATAGAGAGATAAATAGATAGATAGAAGATAGAGAGATAGATGATAGATAGATAGAGAATAGATAGATATTAGATAGATAGATAGATAGATAGAAAGATAAATAGATAGAAGATAGATAGATAGATAATAGATAGATAGATAGAGAATAGATAGATATTAGATATATAGATAATAGATAGATATAGATAGATATAGATAGATAATAGATAGATAGATTAATAGATAATAGATACATAGATAGATGATAGATAATAGATAGATACAGATAGATAATAGATAGATAGATATAGATAATAGATAGATAATAGATAGCTAGATAATAGATAGATATAGATAGATATAGATAAATAGATATAGATAGATAATAGATAAATAGATGATAGATGATAGATAATAGATATAGAAAGATAGATGATAGATAGATAATAGATAGCTAGATAATAGATAGATATAGATAGATATAGATAAATAGATATAGATAGATAATAGATAGATAGATGATAGATGATAGATAATAGATATAGAAAGATAGATGATAGATAGATAATAGATAGATAGATAGATGTAGATAGATAATAGATAGATACATATAGATAGATGATAGATAATAGATAGATAATAGATACATAGATAGTAGATGATAGATAGTAGAATATGAATATAACAGATAAATAAAATGTAGATAAGAGTTAAAACATCAAATAAATATATGATAGATAAAATCTAAAGATAATATATATATAGATTGAAGATAGTAGATTGATAGATACAATAAAAATACAAGATTGTTAGATAATATATATATAGATAGAAAATAAAAAAAAATATGAGATACAATATAAGATAGATAAAAGTAGAATTATAGATAAAATTAAAGAATCAAACAAAAATAACGGCGTCAATTACTTTTGTCATCAAGTTCTGAAGTCTGTACGGTGATTTTACACATTTTACCCAGTTGAGCCCATGGATAATCACCTAATATAAGATCCCCAGGACAGAGACTTCTGGGGAAGCTGCGATTCCTTATGTTGGTATACTGAGCCCGGGCACCGGCTCCTGCCGAGGTTTACCGTATTTCCTATTAGGGGTCTTTATCTTTTCTCATAGTGACACCACCAGTCCCCCCAGTACAGTTTTCTGCATTCACTGTGATGTAGACATTTATCAAGGCGCCTTAAAGGGGTTGTCAGGGGTTAAGATATTGATGACCTATCCTTAGGTTAATCAGTATCTGATCAGTTGGCGTCTGACATTGTGGCGCCTCCAATGATCGTGGCCGTGGTTGCAGGAAATACTTGGTGTATGGAGCTGGAGTACCATAACTCTCTGTGTACTGGATATTTGCTGTCCCATTGAAGTAACTATGAGTTGAGCTGCAGGGCCCAAGAACGACCACTACACAGCGGTTGGCGCTGTTCTCACTCTGCCTACTTCCTGCAACACTATGTTTTAACGCATCAGTTTTGGGGGGGCGAGTATTGGCCACTTACAGTACCCCGACTCCTATATTTCCCCTCCCCATTTCCAATATGTTTTTCATTATTAATGAGTTTGGTTTAAATAACAATAAATAATAAAATATTTTTTTTTAATAAAATTATTTATTTAAAAATGTTAAAAAAAAAATTCTTGCAATGTTTTTACTACTTATAAACTATCTAAATACACGGTGAACTTTATTAGATTTTCCCATAGGAGATTTTGTTATTATTATTATTTCTTACAAGCTCCAGGTTCCAACAAAAATCAAGACAATTTATGATAGTTCCACAATAAATAACATTTATGAAGGCAGAACAAGCTATTAAAGCGTAACGCCATCATAAACGTCTCTGTCGCCAAACCACGGGGATCAGATCCTCTTAGATTTTTTTTTTTTCCGCTGCAAGATTATTTTATTGTATTGCTTATTAATCCTTTTTTTCTGGAAGTGTTCGGAAAGTAATCATTGATTTCACTGACTGTCCAGAACACGGGATTTTGTTACCACCGTCTAAAGCGGAAAAGAACATTTGGTGGATGTTTAAGTTGTATGTACGACTGACCACAAAGTCGTCTCCTGGAACGGAACCCTGAAAGAATTGGAATGTTATCAAGTAGATTCCGAACGAGTTAAGTAATACTCGTTTCACAAGTCCGGACTACTGCTAGGAGAAAAAAATAAATAAATAAATAAATAAATAAATATAGATAGATAGATAGATAGATAGATAGATACGGTATATATATTTATTTATTTACTTATTTATATGTTTTTTTCTATTTTTTTATAAAACACAAAATGTTATGATGCTATATAAAAGAAATAGGCACTTTAATATTTGAGGAATTTACACTTTTTCTTAGACAATCCAAATAAGTTGAAAGAAAAACTTTTAAAACACATTATTTCATAATAATGATAATTATTATTATTTTTATTTTATTTATGTATTTATTTAATTTATTTATTTGACTCACTTATACAGTGCCATTAATTCCACAGCTTTTATTTTTATTACTATTATATTTTATTTATTATTATTAGTAGTAGTATTTATTATTTACTTATATTTTTATCATCATCAAATGTATTATTATTATTATTATTAAGTATTATTAGTTTTATTTTGTATTAACATACATTTTATTATTATTAAGATGCAAATTATTACTATACCAATGGAAAACGGAAATACAAAATATAAGTAAAAGATATATAGTTACATTAAAATATAAATAATAATAATAATAATACATTTTAAAATCTACTGTATACATAACATAATATATGCAGAGCATAAAACTAAATTAAATACAAAATTACATGTCATGAAAATATATAATAAAATTTAGTTATATATGTATTTATATAAGTAGTTAAAATATAATTATATTTGTATTTATATGGTGTATAAATAACATAATATTAAACTAAATTGTATATCATGTAAACAAAAGCATGTATACATAATAGAAATATATAATATAAAATATTAATAATATAAATATATTAAAATATTAGCATTAAACATTTAATAGTAATATTAAATATTCTGAATTACTGTAGTAATATTAATATAAATATTGTTTAATACTATTAAATAATAATTAGTAAAAATAAATTGCTGTGTAAATAACATAAAAAAAGAAATGATATATACATACCATAATAATTTAATATTATGTACATAAAGAAAAAAAATACTAAGCAAACAAAAAAAATCAATATAAAATTGTGCACAAGCTTATTAAGACAGTAAAAAAAAGGAGAAAAATATTAGCAATTTTTATAGTAATTTTAGGTAATAAATGCAGCATGCAAGATCTAGAAATTCACCGTAATAATCTATTACATTGTTGAAAATGTATTCTAGGCATAGAAAAAGTTAGATTAATTAAAAAAAAATAATACCGGTAAACCATATTGTAGAGTATTGTACATATTCTTTTTTTTTTTACCTAAGATATAATTGCTCCAGCCTAAAAGCGTCCTCTATGTGTCTCATCTTCAAAAGCCTGAGCTCGCTCTGCACTGACAGATCAAAGTCGGTGTCCATTGGCTTCAGCTGTCTTTCTAAGGCATTTGACATTAAGCGAGTGAAGACCATTCAAGGACTGAGTCTCCGGGACGTCTAATGTGCTGGAAATGTGGATCTATGGAAATCACTGAATGCTACATGTCCATTTTCTTCCTCCTAGTTGAAAAGATTACTCTCTAATTTATGACAGTCACTTTCTTCATAAATAAATAGAACTACATCTTTTATGGATGGAGATGTTAGCGCGTTACCGCTTGAAAAAATGGGAAGCAGTCTTGATGCGTAATCTGGAGCCCCCAATATAACAGCAGTCCAGAAGTTTAGTATGGATGGATGTGTAGTCTAGAACCCCCTATAAAAGCAGTCTGGATGTATAGTCTGGAGCTCCCCTATAACAGCAGTCTGGATGTATGGTCTGGAGCCCCCTATAACAGCAGTCTGGATGTGTAGTCTGGAGCCCCCTATAACAGCAGTCTGGATGTATGGTCTGGAGCCCCCTATAACAGCAGTCTGGATATGTATGCTAGAGCCCCCTATAACAGCAGCCTGGATATATAGTCTGGAGCCCCCTATAACAGCAGTCTTGATGTGTAGTCTGGAGCCCCTTTAACAGCAGTCTGGGTGTGTAGTCTGGAACCCCCCTATAACAACAGTCTGGAAGTCTAGGCTGCAGCCCCCTATAACAGCAGTCTGGGCGTGTAGTCTGGAACCCCCCTATAACAACAGTCTGTAAGTCTAGGCTGCAGCTCCCTATAACAGCAGTCTGGGTGTGTAGTCTGAAGCATCCTTTAACAGCAATCTGGGTGTGTAGTCTGGAGCCCCTCTATAACAGCAATCTGGAAGTGTTGTCTGGAGACCCCTTTAACAGCAATCTGGATATATAGTCTGGAGCCCCTATAACAGCAGTCTGGAAGTGTAGTCTGGAGCCCCCCTATAAAAGCAGTCTGGACGTATAGTATGGAGCTCCCTATAACAATAGTCTGGACCTATAGTATGGAGCTCCCTATAACAGCAGTCTGGAAGTGTAGTCTGGAGCTCCCTATAACAGTAGTCTGGAAGTGTAGTCTGGTGCCCTCCTAAAACAGCAGTCTGGATGTGTAGTCTGGCACCCCCTATAACAGCAGTCTGGAAGTGTAGTCTGGAGCCCCCCTAAAACAGCAGTCTGGAAGTGTAGTCTGGAGCCCTGTATAACAACAGTCTGGAAGTGTAGTCTGGAGCTCTGTATAGCAGCAGTCGTGATGTGTAGTCTGGAGCCCCACTATAATAGCAGTCTGCATGTGCAGTCTGGAATCCCCTAACACAGCAGTCTGGAGCCCCGTATAAAAGCAGTTAGGATGTGTAATCTGGAGTCTTTTATTCTGTAGAAAGACTTCATGTCTCCTGGATGGTTGGGAGAAGTTGCTCTTGGGGGAGGTTTAGATCCTATTCTTTATATATGGCCCTGTTCTTAGGCGAAATTATGATTGAGCCCCTTCCTGGATGAAAAGCCCCCCACTCATGAATAATCTCTGGTTACTTTACTTTTTGCAGACACAGGACTTATGAGGCCTCACCTTCCCTTCTACAGACATTCATTCTTCTAGATCCCAAACATTATGAAGTGGCTTCAACAGAGAAAAGAACCTACCCCAGTCCTCTGCAGTCCAATCCTGGCACTTCATGTAGAATGTAAGTCTGTTGTTGATGGTTTTCTTGGAGAAAAGTACATTTTTGATGTCCTTCTTGACACCAGGTCAGCCACCAAAAGCCTTCTCTCACTGTGCATGCAGATGCACTGATACCTGCCTGCTGCCGTTCCTGAGCAATCTCTGTACTAGTATTGTACCAACCCTGTAGCTGAATCCTCTTTAAGAGACAGTCCAGTCACTTGCTGTTTTTTCCTAGTCACTTCTTCAAAGCACTTGAATCTGTCTCTTTAAAGTTCCTGTTGATCTGTTAAATAATTATTTTAGGGGCAATCCTGCAAGCAGCAATGTCCTTGCCTGTAAAGCCTTTGTGATGCAAAGCTATGATGACTACATATTATCTGTAAGCAGGTCATTTTTCTGAAGGACTAAAAAATAAGTGTAAGTTTGTTTTGTTTTTTTAGTAAGTTCATTTTCATGGTCAGCAAAGTAGTAATGAGAGCAAATGCTCGTTACTAGAGTTTACTACAAAACATGCGATAATTGCCTGACAAACCGGGACAATCCCCGCTTGCTTTGTGGCTGTCTAACAGCAGCAAAACATGGGGGCGCGGGGACTTGAACATGTCACTCAAGCACCCACGATACTCTGTGTATACTCGAGCACCCAAGGCAGACTCGAGAAACGAGCACTTGTATTCATCACTGCTATTGATCAGTGGCGGGGGTTGGGTGTCCATCGCTCTCAGTCTGACACTGATGACCTATTCTAAGGTTAAAATTCAAAACAACAAAAAAAAAATATCAATAAAGGTCCGGTAACTAAAGGTCCCTAGTTCAATCCTATATTGACCGTACCTAGCCGCAGTGGTTGGGACCCAAAATTTTACGCAACGTCTTCCCGGCTCAACCTAGATGCCCTAATAACCCTAAATACCCTAATTTTCCCCCTTACTGCATAATGAATAATATACTAGCCGAATAAGATTGCTACATACCAATATGCACAGATGTCATCAAATAATGCCAAAAAATGAGTGCAATATAATAATAAACACACAAAAATTCTATTATTTATTTTGCACGTCCCAGGGATGTGCTGAGTCCTCCACGGAAAGAAACTCTTGGTAAGAGGCTCTTAACTCCTTTCTGACATCTGACGTAATATTCCATCCATCTGACCTGGGCCTCTTTGACCATGAATATTACATCATTTTTTCAATGCGACACTGTGACCGAAGTCGCGGTAATCGCTTAAAAATTCCGGTGCCATCTTTCCCCTGGGTAGATGTGCCATCATCCTGGAGGGTGTCGCCTCCCTCCCACATTCATGATTGCTATGATTGGTTGTTCAATTCTGAACACTCAATCGCAGCATTTCTCATTGTTTCAGGCAATCAGATTGCCTGAAACACTGATGTCCTAGCCTAGGATCGAGCACCAATCCTAGGCTGGTGCCTAGCAATGCCAGGCATTGCCCGGAACGGACTCTGATTGACGTGATCAACGATTTCATCGATTGCACCAATTGCAGGGTACAGCAGCGGCATGACCGCGCTGTGCCCTGCCTGTGACTTGCCTAGAATCGAAGCTGTAAGAGCACCAATCCTAGGCCAGTGCCTAGCAATGCAAGACATTGTTTGTACCTTTCCTTTTGTGTGTTTCAGTGCAGTGGTGAGATTAATTTCTGCACCGTCCATTTCACTAGAAAGGGCTAGGTGCAGGGCGAGCTAGGGTTTTTAGGTATCCTGCTCGACGCCAGGTGCGAAACCTGATCCAAGGGCCAGCTTTGATTGGTGCAATCAATGTCATCATCGGTCGCACCAATGACAGGGCACAGCAGCAGTATGACCGCTCTGTGACCGGTCTGTGATCACGCTGCAGGTCCTCACACTAGCTGAGGATTTCTGCAGAGCAGTCATGCTACAGGATCTGCTGCTGTGCTGGACCTTGTGGTGACACAGAAGCCTGTGACACATTGTGCCCTGCTGAAAAAGAAGAACAATGAACAGAGAAGAAAGAAGACAAGACAGAAGAAAGAAGAGAGACAACAACTGTAAGTGTTTTGATCCCTACCCGATCTCTCTTCATCCACCCAATCCCCCCTTCCCTCTTTCCCTCCTTCCCCCTCTTCCACCTCTGTGCTCACATCCAGCAGCCGCCGAGCATTGATTGGCGATGCAGTTCACAGATCAGCACTTGTGCCTGCTGTTTTCTGCTATTCTTTTTCACACCACTTTGTGCCACCCCGTGTGCACATTCAGCAGCCACCGAGCTTTGTTTAGTGATGCAGTTCACTCATCAGAACTCGTGCCTGCTGTTTCCATTTTTTCTTTATCACCCTCCTTTTGCACCACCCCCGTGCGCATATCCAACAGTCACTGAACTTTGATAAGTGATGCAGTTCACTCAGAGCTCGTGTCTGCTGTTTTAGACACATTTCTTCTTCGCCACCTCTGTGCACACATCCAGCAGCCACCGAACTTTGATAAGTGATGCAATTCACTCATCAGAGCTCGTGTCTGCTGTTTTAGACACATTTCTTCCCAACCTCCATGTGCACATCCAGCAGCTGCCGAGCTCTGATAAGTGACACAGTTCACTCATCAGAGCTCGTGCCTGCTGTTTTACACTTTTCTTTTCACTGACATTAATTTTTCCCTGGTTGCTGCTTTTTTTCTTTTAGCTTTTTCTTCTCAGACAAATAAGTTTACACTAAGCACTATCTCTCTCACACACACACACATACAAACAGTTAAATAAAGTACTGACACCATCACCATATTCATAAAAAAAATGTCCTCCCGCCCATCCCATTTATCCCAACAATGCTATTCAGTGGATGAGGCATATGCTTTCCTAGCCATTGATAGCGAGGGGGAGGATACCAGATTTCTTTAATTTTCAGATTTGTCGTCCTCTTTGTCATGACCCATGCTGGATTGTGACAGATAAAAGCACTTGTAACCTTTTTTTCTCTTTAAGCTGGTTGCTTAAAGTTAGTTTTGCCCCTGGTTGCCATCAGGGTCATTACACAGTGGTGTCTTTTATTATAGTTTGCCCCCGGTGGTGGTTAGCGTTATTATACGGGAATCACTAACATGTGTGATTCCTCTAGCTTAACTATAAAGGTGTGTCATGTGCTCTCACTCACTGTTGGTGATATTGATCATTTCCAACCATCCTTGGTGGAGGAAGGAGCTAGAGAGAGTTCCTTGCAGCACAGTCAGAGCCCTGGTGTGGAGGGAGCTACAGAGAGGAGTTCCTTGCAGCTCTGACAAAGCTTGGTGAAGCAGCAACTATTCAGGAGGAAAGTGGCATTCTGGTGCTGGACTCTGTTGCTGGGAGCAAGAGCAACAGAGCAAAGCTAAGTGGTGTTATCCCTGTTTGTACCTTTCCTTTTGTGTGTTTCAGTGCAGTGGTGAAATTAATTTCTGCACCGTCCATTTCACTAGAAAGGGCTAGGTGCAGGGCGAGCTAGGGTTTTTAGGTATCCTGCTCGGCGCCAGGTGCGAAACCTGCATAGGGACTGTCTGGAGTGTAGAGACACTGACTCAGGGAAGTGCAGGACGTCTCCACGTCAATTCTTGGTATTTCAGCAAGCCTGCAAATTATATTTCAGACTGCGCCCTCATTCATCAGGGAGTGAAGAGCAACGGGTGGGAATCATTATGTCCCTTCTTAAGGGGGATCCCCAATCCTGGGCCTTCTCTCTGCCGGACGATTCACCATCATTAGAGTCCGTGGACGAGTTTTTTGCAGCTTTGGCGCTAGTGTATGGGGGATCCTGATGGCGTCTCCCTGGCGGAATCCCAACTCTGTAGGTGTAAACAGGGAGCCTGGGTTGCTGAGGAGTACTGCTCAGAGTTTAGGAGGTGGGCCACTGACACTCAGTGCAATGACCCTGCACTTAGGAGTCAATTTGTGCAGGGTCTGTCTCCAAAGTTGCAGGATACTCTGTTGCAGTACGCCGCCCCCAGGTCGCTGGAGGCCGCCATGTCCCTTGGCATCCGGGTGGATAGACGCCTCAGGGAGAGACATACACAAAATGTGCCCCCTGTAGTCCTCACTAGGGAGGAGGACCCACCAGTGCGGTTGGAGGAACCCAAGCAGCCCGATGTTGTTGATACAAAAAAGGGGTTGTCTGCGGTTCACCGTGGTGGGGGGTACGCTTTTCCTGTGGGAAGCCAGGCCATTTCATGAGAGCCTGCCCAGTGTGTGCCAAGTCTCCAGATGAACCTATGCAAGTAGGAAGAGCTAGTTTGTGTTCAGGCCTGCCTACGGTTCAGGGAGTGGTGCCGGCATGATATTTCTGTGGGCAGACTGGTTATGTCCTTAAGGCTTGCCCAATGCGCGCCAAATTATATGTGTTATCTCAGAAGCCGCATTCCCCTGGTCGTTTGGAGGGAGACGACTAGGGAGTGTATATTTCCTCCATTTTGCCCTCCGAAGGTACTAGGTCAGCAGAGGTGTTGGCTGGCGGGGTACCGGAGGTAATAGATTGGCGGGCGAGGGAAGTAATCAGCTGGGGCAGTCGTATGAGGGCTGCAAGTCGCAAAAAAGGTGCCGAGTGTGTTACAAAAGGGGAATACGCAAGGACACCATTTATCAAAGTGACACCTGCCCCAAAAAACCTGGCCTGTATATGAAAGAATGCTTCAGACTGTATCACACCTCAATGCACTACTAGACTTACACAACTGCCGTATGACAACCTGACAAACACTACACAACTCACGTATGCCACTACATTATAAAATTTGCATAAAAGGAAACAGTAGATTAGTTCCAAAAAGGGGGCACTTGTTGGGCATTGCCACTGTTTATGCACATCTAGATAAATTCCTTGGAGGTGTAGTTTCCAAAATGGGGTCACCTTGTGGGGGGTTTCTACTATTTTAGCACATTAGGGGCTCTGCAAACGCAACATGACGCCCGCTGACCATTCTATCAAAGTCTGCATTCCAAAACACCACCACTTCCCTTCCGAGTCCCGACGTGTGCCCAAACAATAGTTTCCTCCCACATATGGGGTACCAGCATACTCAGGACAAATTGGATTACAACTTTTGGGGTCCATTTTCGCTTGTTACCCTTGTGAAAATAAAAAATTGAGGGCTAAAAATAATTTTTGTGAAAAAAAAAAAAGATTTTATATTTTCACCGGTCTGCGATATAAACTTTAGTGAAACACTTGGGGGTTCAAAGTGCTCACCACACATCTAGATAAGTTCCTCCTTGGGGAGTCTAGTTTCCAAATCGGGGACACTTGTGGGGGTTTCCACTGTTTAGGCACATTAGGGGCTCTCCGAAACACGACATGGCATCCAATCTCAATTCTAGCTAGTTTTGATTTGAAAAAGTCAAACGATGCTCCTTCCCTTCCAAGTGCCCAAACAGTGGTACCCCCCCACATATGGGGTATCAGTGTACTTAGGACAAATTGCACAACAATTTTTTTGGTCCAATTTTTCCAGATACCCTTGGTCGGACCGTCCCGATCATGGTCACCTTGTCGATGGTGGGACGGCTTTTATGCTATTTTTGATCAAAAACAGTATTACTAAGAACCCAGTGTTATTTAAATACACTTTTGCTTTTTACTTATTTAGTTACAGCAGGATTTTTGCTCACTTTGTCTCTAGTAGGTTTTGTATGTTTTATGGCCAATGTGAACATGCGTTTATGTGCTCCATGTATACCAACTCATACCAAGCTCAATTTTTGTGTTTTTTTCAAATATTTTATTTAAATTTTCATATCACTGTCTGTATTAAAAAGGAATTGAAATCTTGCAATTTT
This sequence comes from Dendrobates tinctorius, assembly GCF_039654945.1. Classification (NCBI taxonomy): domain Eukaryota; kingdom Metazoa; phylum Chordata; class Amphibia; order Anura; family Dendrobatidae; genus Dendrobates; species Dendrobates tinctorius. The sequence goes on along the minus strand of NW_027361707.1, from coordinate 110,010 downwards.
CTCATGGCTACTGGAGATTTTTAGACTCTTATATTTCCTGTTATTTCAGGAAATCCACATGTACATTAGCAGCAATAGACAGACTAATTCCCTATCTTTTGCATTGACGCATTTAAGAGTGTGTTCAAAGCATTGTGAAGGGAGGGTGAGGAGGTGAGCTGTGACATCACCTATTGAGAATGATGGGTCCTGTGTTATGTACTGTATATAGTTGTGTTATCAGTCATTGTACAGGAGGAGGTGAGCTGTGACATCACCTATTGAGAATGGTGGATCCTGTGTTATCTACTGTAAATAGAGGTGTTACCAGTCATTATACAGGAGGTGAGCTGTGACATCACCTATTGTGAGTGGTGAATCCTGCGTATCTACTGTATATAGAGGTGTTATCAGTTGTTGTACAGGAGGAGGAGGTGAGCTGTGACATCACCTATTATTATGAATGATGGATCCTGTGTTATCTACTGTATATAGAGGTGTTATCAGTCATGGGACAGGAGGGGGAGGAGGTGAACTGTGACATCACCAATTGTGAATGTTAGATCCTGTGTTATCTACTGTTAAATACGTTTAACACAAAACCTAATTTTAACATTAGGTCTTTTTTTAGAGGAGAATCATAGAATCATAGAATCGTAGAGTTGGAAGGGACCTCCTGGGCCATCTGGTCCAACCCCCTGCTCAAAGCAGGATTCGCTAAATCATCCCAGTCAGAGACATTCCATCTGGAAAACTTTCCTCTTAACTCTTTAAGGATCAGGAATATATAGCCCTGAAACATGGCGTCCTCTACACTTGGAGTCGCCTCCCTTCCTCCTTCATAAAAAAAACTTGTTATCAAAAAGGCGAAAGGAAATACCCAGTGTATAATTACAACATGAAGTCACTATTAAATTGTGACCCGCTGCAAAAGGAATGTTTCTAATGGTGGCAATGAAAGATCTGCTTTATAGCCTTGTCACTTCCTTAACAGCCTTATATGCAATCATTTCTGCGTTCAATTTCCTGTACATGTGTAGGACAGGACACCCATGAGACCTGCGGCTCACCCCTCCAGCACCGGAGCGAGTCGTTTCAGCTGCTGGACAGCCCAAAAATAATAAAATGATGTACTATTCTGGTTTCCGAAGAGAAAACAAACTGGTCGCACTCATGTGGTTTTCGCTGAATAAATATTGTTCGTGACTTGCCGTAATGCGTTAGTAACGGTCTGGTTAAATGTAATCACGGAAAGTAAAAATCTTCATGTCTTCGGTATAACATCACAATACATATGTGAGCTCAATACTTACGCTTCGCCTCCCAGCACAGGTAATAGAAGGATGTTGGTCTCCATTGGACGTCCCCAGGAATGCCCAAACTAAATGGGAATGCCTACTCTTGGACCAGGACTTACCAACAAGCATTTCACTGTGTTCCGGGACAGAGTGTACCGGCGCATGCGCAGTAATGATTATCGGCTTTGCCCACATACTGCGCGTGCGCGAAGCAAGATTGCTTTGCGCACGCGCGAACTATGGAGAAGAACTAATCTAATACCGGAGAAGATCACGGACGGGGGCCACGGATGGGTTGGAGAAAGAAGAACAAACACCGCCCATCGGACCGGACCCAGGCCATTTACATAGGCCTGCAACTTCCGGTGATAGATTCCCTTTGATGCAGCTTTTTTAGGCTTGCTCAAGCAGTTGCACACCACCTGAGTATTCAGGTAAAATACTGCTACCACGTCCATTCTATGAACTTAACCACTTGACTAAGCCAGGTCTGTTATTGCTGGGCTCTGCAGCAGTTATTACAAAGTGTACCTCCTAACAAACAATCTCCTCCCATTCCACCAAAGCAAATAGGGTCATGGGATGCATTAGAAGAGGTCTGGGGACACGAGATGAAAACATAATTCTCCCTCTGTACAAATCACTCGTCAGACCACACTTGGAGTATTGTGTGCAATTTTGGACGCCGGTGCTCAAGAAAGACATTACTGATCTTGAAAGAGTTCAAAGGCGGGCTACTAAAATGATAAATGGAGTTGGTTCACTACAATACCCAGAAAGGTTATCAAAATTAGGTCTATTTACTCTAGAAAAGAGAAGACTTAGGGGAGACCTAATATATATGTACAGTACAAGTATATCAGAGGGCAATACAGAGATCTCTCCAATGAACTGTTTGTACCAAGGACTGTGACAAGAACAAGGGGGCATTCTCTTCGTTTGGAGGAAAGACAATTTCTGCACCAGCATAGAAGAGGGTTCTTCACGGTAAGAGCAGTGAGGTTCTGGAATTCTCTTCCTGAGGAAGTGGTGATGGCCAACTCACTGAATGAATTTAAGAAAAGAATGGATGCTTTTCTTGTGAGTAACAGTATAGAAGGTTACGAATAACAGAATATTATAGGTAGATGGTTGACCCAGCTTAGGGGAAGGAATTTTTTTCCCTATGGAGAAAATTGGCTTCTACTCTGTGGGTTTTTTGCCTTCCCCAGGATCAACAATGCAGAACAGCTGCACTAAAAATAGGCTGAACTAGATGGACATAAGGTCTTCCTTCAGCCTTCAAAACTATGTTACTATGTATGTCTGCATACTTTGTCCTGCTACATCAAGGTGCCTCTTATCTCTCTGAGCCCTGCTGTTCCAAGGTGCTGTCTGCACGCTTGGCTTTGTTGCATCAAGATGCCTGTTGGCTCTACTGTTCTGCAGTGCTGTCCACACACTTATGGCTCTTCTGCGTCTAGGAACCTTCTAGTCTACATGACTCTGCTACTCCTATGTTCTTTCTGTACACTAGACTCTGCTGTGTCAATGCACCTCCCTGCTTACATGACTTTGCTGATTCAAGTTGATATCCGCACACTCGGCTCTACTATTCTATGGTACCTTTCTGTATATACGTCTTTACTGATGACACATTTTTCAGCATATCTAGCTCTACTGATCTTCGTGCCGTCCAACTCCTCTGCATCAGTGTCTCTGGTTTCTGCCACTCAGATTGACCTATGATTTATCAAACTTACTTCAACAGGTGAGCCATCACACTGGGATTGTTTCCCCAAATTTTTTATAGTCCAAAATCAGAACTCTTGGCAACCATTCGAGAGTACTTTCATATTATAGATCAAACTCAGGAAAGGAACGGAATCTCAACCCCTCAGTAGTACTCTTAAAGGGTTTGCCATGCTTGTATGATTAACTCCCAAAGTAAATTTCCATCTTTGGTTGAATAGTATATATTGGTCGATTTATTCAAATATTTTATAAAATAACAACCTGAGTTTTGTTTTTCAGATACAAAGCTCAATATGCCCTGTATAGAAATAGTTAAATGATAACATTCTGTCTGTCTTCAGCCTCCACTAGAGGGAGCTTACAAGCTCATTGTGTACTCTTTAGATATTGAACTCTATAATAAAACAGTATGCAATAAGCTCATAAGCTCCCTCTAGTGGTGGCTGAACGTTATTGTTTTACAGAGTAAGCAGAAGAAAAACATTGATGATCCATCAACCGCTATGTTAGAAAAAAAATCTTTTAACTTTGAATCCATTATATTAAATGTAAAGATTTAAAAAACTTTTTTCTAACATAATTTTTTTTTCTCCTACATATCCCACCCAGGAACTGGCCTGGAAATATCTTTGCATCGCACCCTGTTTGTAATTCCTCCCTAATGATTTTCCTTCCAGATGGTCCCTGAACTATTTTTTTGCAGGGTATGTTGAAAAATAGATGGACCTCAGACCCCCTAAATTAATTTAAAAAAATAAATAAACACTAACCGTACATTTGACCCCACAAAACACTAACACCAAAAATAGAAAGAGACCCCACTAAATTGATAAAGCCCTTCCGTAAAGGCATGCAATGCAATCTGACAGCAAATCAAGGTGATCTCCATCCAGCCGACAGCTTCCATTATTTCATCTTTAAGACTGACAGTTGCTATTTTTGTCATTTTTCTCTCCCGACCTATAAATAAGGTTGGGCGCACACGCTACGTCTTAACTTCTCGACATGATCTAATTTCCTGTCATTGTCAAGAGTTGTAATCAAAAGTGAGCCTTTTCCTTTACGGAAAAAAAAAATAAAACATGTTTTACTGTTTGACTTTGCAGAAGATGTGAGGTCGCGGAGAGGCAACGATCTGATATTTCAAGTCGACTCAATCTGAAGAGCATTTAGTCTGTACACTTTACCACCGTAGCCTGGCGGAATGAAAGGTGAGACACTGAGTAGTGTTCATTGGCCGCCCTACAAACGTACTTAACAAGCACCAGATGCTTCCCGTTCCACCAGCTCCTTGAAATTTAGGACGAATAACCCCCTGACGTCTGCCTTATGGAAAGTGCGGAGGTATAGAGTATTTTTTGTTTTGACCATAGAATCAGATACATTCCACTCCACTGGCTCCTAATAATTTAGGAATTTTTCACAACCCTACAGTTTAGAAGAACTTTTATTCTTTTTTTTTCTCCAGGGATGACATGGAATAATGTGGCTCCATCATATTATTATGTTTGTACATTTTTTAACTTGCAGATTAATTCTTTATGTTGAAGAACGCAGACTCCCAAAAGACAAGGAAAAAGTTATTCTTAGGTTTTGCTTACATTTTTTTTTGCTTAGTACTAGTAGTTAGTAGAGATGGGCGAACCCGAACACCGACTGTTCGGGCACGGACACTGAACACGGACTTCACCAGTAAGTCCATGCCACTCTTCGGGTTCGGCATGTGCATGACAGCGCAGAAAACACCGCATCTGATCAGCGGTAATTCATCACTGCTGGTCAGACAGCAGTCGTTCCCACTCTGTCAAATGACATTGTGAGCCAGCCGCTATGATCGGAGATATAAAGTTCACCTCCAGTCATTGATATCAGCTGATGGGACTACAGATCCCATCAGCCGACGCCTCCTGCTGCTAATAACAGTGGTAGCAGGAGCTGCTGATGGGAGTATTCATCAGACAGCGCCTGTACTGTAAGTACTAATAAAAAAATGCCCTTACAGGTTTTGCTTCAATAATCCTTACTCTCCTTTGCTATCCCCAAACCCCAGCACCCTCTAAACAAATAATCATCTCCTCTTACTCTCCCACCTGACCTCATCTGCAGACCTGTGTCTTAACCTCAGATCTCTCCTACTAAAGGTAAAAATAAGCCTGCCACTCTCCTTCTCCCACCTGCTCTGCTTCTCCTCACTGCTGGCGACATATTTCCCAGTCCTGGACCCTCACAACTGATGCTTTCCATGAACTCCCCCTCCTATTGCTACCTACCCAATACGAACTTCCGCCTTCTCTCCTATGTAAAACCCGTGTCCCTGATGCGCACCTCCTTGCTCATTCTCTCTGTAGCACCCTGGAGCGCCCACTCTGTCAACAATAAACTACAAGTGATTCACAACCTCTTTACCCATTGCAATCTTTCCTTCCTCGGCCTCACCGAAACATGGCTGACACCTTCCGACACGACCTGCCCTGTTGCGCTGTGTTACTGCTGAATCCAGTTCACCCACACTCCTCACCCTGGCAACAGACATGGTGGAGAAGTGGGTCTCCTCCTTTCTAACACCTGCACCTTCAACCCCATCCCACCTCTGCCCTCCTTTATCCTCCCCTCTTTTCAAGTACACTATGTCAACATCTACTCTCCCTCCAACCTCCAAGTGGCCGTCATATACCAACCTCCAGGCCCAGCAACTTCTTTAATTGACTATTTCTCCACCTGGCTTCTTCACTTCCTCTCTGCTGACATTCCACCATCATCATGGGTGACTTCAACATCCCTATTGGCACCTGCCAGTAGAGTTGAGAGACTTTTGGTTTTTAGGGTCGCGTTTCGTTTCGTGAAACCCGACTTTTCCAAAAGTCGGGTCGAGCAAGATCGTCCGATTATAGGGAAAAGTCGGGGTCGTCCCGAAACACGAAACCCAATGTAAGTCAATGGGGAATAAAAGTCGGCAGTGAGAGGAGGACAGGAAACACACCTACAGTGCCCATTTGAATGCCAAAAGCATCAATTCTTCTTTCTTAAGCTTGTCAACCTTAATTAACTTCATAATACAAGTTACGCACTGAAAAATGGGGGTTATTTGGCTACAAACTGTGGGGGGGGAGGGCTGGCTCCAGTTTTTCATGTGCCCTGGGCGAAAGAGCGCCCCTTTAACACATACCACAACTCATCATGCTCCGATATGGCAGAGAAATAGCGGTATAGTACAATGAAAAATACCTCACTTTTTACATCTCATGACGAGGCCCATCTATTTCTCCATACAGAATCATTGGTCCCATATAATGTTTGAAACAGTATATGATGAGCTCCATATAATGCTACAGTATATGTTGGTCCCCATGGATGAAGCTCCACTGTCTTATGGGCCCAAATAATGCTCCAAACATAATGGGCCCCATTTCTAATGCTCTAGTGTATAATGGGCCCTGTAAATGCTGCTCCAGTGTCTGATGTCCACCTTTGGAATGTTCTAGTGTATGGTGGGCCCCATCTATCATTCTCCAGAGTATAGTGCTCCCCAAAAATTGCTGTCCCAACATTGAAAACAATCAAATAAGTCTCCTCGCTAGGGAATCCCTGTACTTGTCTGGACAGGTGCTGTAGCTTGCTTAACAGCTCGCCAGCCGTTCTCACGCCCAGTATGGATTACACGTGATTGCACAAAGGTGAGAAAGGGTACCGTATCCCCAGATAACATGTATGGATAGCGTACACATTCAAAATATATGTCTCAGGAGGCAGGCTCAGACGGTGTTAGGCCCAGTATGGATTGCACGTGATTGCACAAAGGTTAGAAAGGGTACCGTATCCCCGGATAACATGTATGGATAGCGTACACATTCAAAATATATGTCTATACAGCATGAGGTAGGCTCAGAAGGTGTTAGGCCCAGTATGGATTGCACGTGATTGCACAAAGGTTAGAAAGGGTACCGTATCCCCGGATAACATGTATGGATAGCGTACACATTCAAAATATATGTCTATACAGCATGAGGCAGGCTCAGACGGTGTTAGGCCCAGTATGGATTGCACGTGATTGCACAAAGGTTAGAAAGGGTACCGTATCCCTGGATAACATGTATGGATAGCGTACACATTCAAAATATATGTCTATACAGCATGAGGCAGGCTCAGACGGTGTTAGGCCCAGTATGGATTGCACGTGATTGCACAAAGGTTAGAAAGGGTACCGTATCCCCGGATAACATGTATGGATAGCGTACACATTCAAAATATATGTCTATACAGCATGAGGCAGGCTCAGACGGTGTTAGGCCCAGTATGGATTGCACGTGATTGCACAAAGGTTAGAAAGGGTACCGTATCCCTGGATAACATGTATGGATAGCGTACACATTCAAAATATATGTCTCAGGAGGCAGGCTCAGACGGTGTTAGGCCCAGTATGGATTGCACGTGATTGCACAAAGGTTAGAAAGGGTACCGTATCCCCGGATAACATGTATGGATAGTGTACACATTCAAAATATATGTCTATACAGCATGAGGCAGGCTCAGACGGTGTTAGGCCCAGTATGGATTGCACGTGATTGCACAAAGGTTAGAAAGGGTACCGTATCCCTGGATAACATGTATGGATAGCGTACACATTCAAAATATATATCTATACAGCATGAGGCAGGCTCAGACGGTGTTAGGCCCAGTATGGATTGCACGTGATTGCACAAAGGTTAGAAAGGGTACCGTATCCCTGGATAACATGTATGGATAGCGTACACTTTCAAAATATATGTCTCAGGAGGCAGGCTCAGACGGTGTTAGGCCCAGTATGGATTGCACGTGATTGCACAAAGGTTAGAAAGGGTACCGTATCCCCGGATAACATGTATGGATAGCGTACACATTCAAAATATATGTCTATACAGCATGAGGCAGGCTCAGACGGTGTTAGGCCCAGTATGGATTGCACGTGATTGCACAAAGGTTAGAAAGGGTACCGTATCCCCGGATAACATGTATGGATAGCGTACACATTCAAAATATATGTCTATACAGCATGAGGCAGGCTCAGACAGTGTTAGGCCCAGTATGGATTGCACGTGATTGCACAAAGGTTAGAAAGGGTACCGTATCCCCGGATAACATGTATGGATAGCGTACACATTCAAAATATATGTCTATACAGCATGAGGCAGGCTCAGACGGTGTTAGGCCCAGTATGGATTGCACGTGATTGCACAAAGGTTAGAAAGGGTACCGTATCCCTGGATAACATGTATGGATAGCGTACACATTCAAAATATATGTCTATACAGCATGAGGCAGGCTCAGACGGTGTTAGGCCCAGTATGGATTGCACGTGATTGCACAAAGGTTAGAAAGGGTACCGTATCCCTGGATAACATGTATGGATAGCGTACACATTCAAAATATATGTCTATACAGCATGAGGCAGGCTCAGACGGTGTTAGGCCCAGTATGGATTGCACGTGATTGCACAAAGGTTAGAAAGGGTACCGTATCCCTGGATAACATGTATGGATAGCGTACACATTCAAAATATATGTCTATACAGCATGAGGCAGGCTCAGACGGTGTTAGGCCCAGTATGGATTGCACGTGATTGCACAAAGGTTAGAAAGGGTACCGTATCCCTGGATAACATGTATGGATAGCGTACACATTCAAAATATATGTCTCAGGAGGCAGGCTCAGACGGTGTTAGGCCCAGTATGGATTGCACGTGATTGCACAAAGGTTAGAAAGGGTACCGTATCCCCGGATAACATGTATGGATAGCGTACACATTCAAAATATATGTCTATACAGCATGAGGCAGGCTCAGACGGTGTTAGGCCCAGTATGGATTGCACGTGATTGCACAAAGGTTAGAAAGGGTACCGTATCCCTGGATAACATGTATGGATAGCGTACACATTCAAAATATATGTCTATACAGCATGAGGCAGGCTCAGACGGTGTTAGGCCCAGTATGGATTGCACGTGATTGCACAAAGGTTAGAAAGGGTACCGTATCCCTGGATAACATGTATGGATAGCGTACACATTCAAAATATATGTCTATACAGCATGAGGCAGGCTCAGACGGTGTTAGGCCCAGTATGGATTGCACAAAGGTTAGAAAGGGTACCGTATCCCCGGATAACATGTATGGATAGCGTACACATTCAAAATATATGTCTCAGGAGGCAGGCTCAGACGGTGTCAGGCACAGTATGGATTTGACGGCCCAGATAACACAGCGGAGGAGCAGGGAGAGGTAAAGATTGCAAATGCTGGGGCCCTGCCCAAGCAAGGGGGGCCCACTCGTGGGCGTCGGTACTGGCACTGGACCCCTCATAGTACAGCGGTGTGTCTGACGGCGGGTGTGCACCACCACCGTCAGAGACACTTGATTGCACTATGAGGGACCCTGTGCCAGTGCCCGCGCCCAAGAGTCGGCCTACCCACCTGTCCAGGGCAACGGCACTCGCACGGTGTCGTGCGCTAGGTGGTGACCCCGGCCATGGGGGGGGGAGGCAGCACAGTTAGGGAGTTTTAGAAAGTGGCATATGTTGATGTTGGACATTCAGCTGATGCAAAAGGCGAAATAGGTGAAGTACCAGGAAGAGGTGGACCAAAGCAAGCCATTTTTCTGTCACCCTATGTGTCATCAGGGGAAGGTGGGACAAAATCCTTGGAAACCCATGCGTGGTTCATTTTAATGAAGGTTAGATCATCCACATTTTGGGTTGACAGACGGGTCCTTTTTTCTGTCAGGATTGATCCAGCTGCACTGAAGACTCTTTCCGATAGCACACTTGCAGCTGGGCAAGCGAGCTCCTGTAAGGCATATTGGGCCAATTCAGGCCAGGTGTCCAGTTTAGCGGCCCAATAGTCAACGGGGAATGACCTGTGTGGGAGAACATCGATATGGGAGGAAAAGTAGTTTGTTACCATAGTTGACAACTGCTGTCTCCTGTCACTTTCCATCGATGCAGTATTACCAGTTGTGTGAGCGGTATTTGAAAAATCAGTCCACAACATTGTCATGAAACCCCTGTCTCCAACGCCACTTCTGCTGTGTGCACCACGAACACCTCTGCCAAGCTGCCCCCAGCCCGTACGGCTCGTGTGAGAACCATCACCGCTGCTGTGTGCTGGGAATGCCTCAAGCAACCGATTTACCAGAGTTGCTTGTTTATTAGCCAATATTAGGTAAAGGTTCTCCTGTGGCATGATGTTTTGTAATTTGCCTTTATAGCGTGGATCCAGGATGCTGGCCAACCAGTAGTCGTCATCGTTCATCATTTTGGCAATGCGGGGGTCCCTTTTTAGGATCTGCAAGGCATAATCTGACATGTGGGCCAATGTTCCCGGTGTCAATGATGCACTGCGAGTGCTGGGTGGAGGAGCACTTTCTGGCAAATCCACATCCCTCCAGTCACGCACAAACCCTGTACCAGACCTTGCCACGCCAACATTTTCACTTGCCCCACGAGATGCATCCTCCTCCCCTAAGTAATCATTTCCATCATCCTCCTCCTCCTCCTCTTCTTCCTCCACCTCATCCAGGAGAGGTCCCTGAGCAGACAATGGCTGAATGTCATCAAGGATTCCCTCCTCCTCTTCCTCCTCATCAACATTGGCTGCAGACGCCTGCTCCTTAAGGTGCGTCAAAGTTTGCATGAGCAGACGCATAAGTGGGATGCTCATGCTTAGGATGGCGTCTTCTGCGCTTACCAGCCGTGTGCATTCCTCAAAACACTGAAGGACTTTACAAAGGTCTTTCAGCTTCGACCACTGCACACCTGTCAACTCCATGTCTGCTCTCAAAGTGCCTGGCCGTGTATCCTCCCACAAATGCATTATGGCCTGCCTCTGCTCGCACAGCCGCTTCACCATGTGCAGGGTGGAGTTCCACCTTGTTGCAATGTCGATAATGAGGCGGTGGTTGGGAAGGTGGAGCAATCGCTGCAGCTTCTGCATACGAACGGAGTGTACAGGCAACCGGCGGATGTGCGCGCACAGTCTTCGCACCTTCTGGAGCAGGGCTGTTAACTCCGGATAATTTTTGAGGAAGCACTGCACCACCAGGTTCAAGGTGTGAGCCAAGCAAGGTATGTGGCTGAGTTTTGAAAGGGCTATGGCTGCCACAAAATTACGGCCGTTATCACTAACTACCTTGCCTGCCTCAAGATGTACACTGCCCAGCCATGACTCAGTTTGTCGCTTCAAGTACTCGGCCAGCACCTCGGCGGTGTGTCTGTCGCCCAAACACATCATCTGCAACACAGCCTGCTGACGCTTTCCACTAGCTGCTCGATAGGGGGACACATCGTGTGCAACAGTGGCAGCTGCAGATGGAGTGCTCGTACGACTGCGCTCTGTGGACGAGCTTTCGCTTCTGGAGGAGGTGGAGGAGGAGGAGGGTCGAACGCCTACAGCCAACTGTTTCCTATACCGTGGGCTAGGCAGCACTGTCCCACCACCGCTGACCCCTGTGGACCCTGCATCCACCACATTAACCCAGTGCGCAGTGATGGACACGTAACGGCCCTGGCCATGCCGACTGGACCATGCATCAGTTGTGAGGTGCACCTTTCCGCTCACTGACTGCTTGAGTGCATGGACAATGCGGTCTTTCACATGATGGTGGAGGGCTGGGATGGCTTTGCGAGAGAAGAAGTGGCGACTGGGTAGGTCATAGCGTGGTAAGGCATAGGCCATGAGTTCGCGGAAAGCTGCGCTTTCCACCAACCGAAAGGGCATCATCTCAAACGAGATTAGTTTGGCAATGTGGGCGTTCAAACCCAGTGTACGCGGATGAGAGACTGAGTACTTTCTTGACCTACTCATAGTGTCTGGGAGGGTGAGCTGGACTTGAGAGCTGCATATGGTGGAAGTAGCGGTGGACAGGGCGGACTGAGAGAGGGTTGATGATGGTGATGGAGTTGGTGTTCTTTCTGATGGCCTAGAATCAGTCTTTCGTTGATATAACAGTGGGATTCCCTGACTGCTGTGGCCTTGCAACGACACCTCAACATTTGCTGCTGTGCTAACCGGTGGGCTTACAGTGGGGGAAACAATGTAGCGTTGCTGACTACCTTCGTTGTGATCAGTTGCACATGTGGCACTTGAGGTTTGGTGTTGTGTCCACGCTTGCAAGTGCATGCTGGTTAAATGTCTAAGCATGCAACTGGTATTCAAATTTTTCAGATTTTTCCCTCGGCTAAAGGTCTTTGCGCACTTCTTACAGATAACCTTGGCCTGATCATGAGGATTTTGTTCAAAAAAGTGCCACACTGCACTCTTCCTACTTTGGCAGACATTTTGCGGCCTAGCACGCTGTGATCTTTTGACCCTCTGGACAAGCTGTCCAGCAACTCTTTTGATGTTTGGAACCTGTCTTTGGAGTGCTCCGGGCCTGCCAGATAACAGCTGTTGCGATGTCGATGTCTGCTGTGGATGCTCCTCATCTGAGCTATTGGAAGCAGCACCCTCTTCCCCCAATGGATGCCAATCTGGGTCAACAACTGGGTCATCCATCACCTCCTCTTCTATGTCATGTGCACCTTCCTCTGTGTCACCGTGTATGGTGGTATAGTGTGCGGGAAGGGGCACCTGAGTCTCATCAGGGTCAGAATCTGGCTCTGTACACTGCGAGGACAATGTAGTGCTCTGAGTGAATGTACCAGCAGAATCATCCATCAGCGGCTGTGCATCAGTGCACTCCATGTCAGATTCATCTTGGCCTGGGTAATTCACCATTTCACTTGATAATCCAGGCATGGTATGTGAAAACAGCTCCATGGAGTAATCAGTAGTATGGCCTGCGTCATCCTTCAATCTTGGTTGGGGTGAAGGACACAAGGAAAGGTGTGGTTCATGAACATGAGCCTCCAATGACGACTCAGTGCTTTTACTTTTTACAACTGAAGAAGAGGAGGCGATAGAGCTGGAGGCTGAGTCAGCAATGTAAGACAAAACTTTTTCCTGATGCTCTGGCTTTAAAAGCGGTTTGCCAACTCCTAGAAAACTAAGCGTTCGAGGCCTTATGTAGCCAGACGATGACGCAGGCTCAACACCTCCTGCATTCGGTCCTATTTTGCTCTTGCCACTACCATCAGATCCACCACCAACACCATCATTACCAGCTGCCAACCCCCGCCCAATTCCACGGCCTCTTCCACCAGCCTTCCTCATTTTTGGTAGAAATGTAGACAAAATCCAACAAACTATATAGTATGTAAAACAAGGTGTCTATAGGACAGGGGAGATTTTGAATTTCTGCACACACTTTTGGACACTGGACACTTTTGGATTGTGTGAGGCCCACTGATATCTGAGCGCTATGTGACAGGCTCGATGGCACAGCTGTGACCTAAGTGACTAGAGAATAAGTGAGATTTTGAATCTCTGCACACACTTTTGGACACTGGACACTTTTGGATTGTGTGAGGCCCACTGATATCTGAGCGCTATGTGACAGGCTCGATGGCACAGCTGTGACCTAAGTGACTAGAGAATAAGTGAGATTTTGAATCTCTGCACACACTTTTGGACACTGGACACTTTTGGATTGTGTGAGGCCCAATGAATATCTGAGCGCTATGTGACAAGCTCGATGGCACAGCTGTGACCTAAGTGACTAGAGAATAAGTGAGATTTTGAATCTCTGCACACACTTTTGGACACTGGACACTTTTGGATTGTGTGAGGCCCAATGAATATCTGAGCGCTATGTGACAAGCTCGATGGCACAGCTGTGACCTAAGTGACTAGAGGATAAGTGAGAGTTTGAATCTCTGCACACACTTTTGGACACTGGACACTTTTGGATTGTGTGAGGCCCAATGAATATCTGAGCGCTATGTGACAAGCTCGATGGCACAGCTGTGACCTAAGTGACTAGAGAATAAGTGAGAGTTTGAATCTCTGCACACACTTTTGGACACTGGACACTTTTGGATTGTGTGAGGCCCACTGATATCTGAGCGCTATGTGACAGGCTCGATGGCACAGCTGTGACCTAAGTGACTAGAGAATAAGTGAGATTTTGAATCTCTGCACACACTTTTGGACACTGGACACTTTTGGATTGTGTGAGGCCCAATGAATATCTGAGCGCTATGTGACAAGCTCGATGGCACAGCTGTTACCTAAGTGACTAGAGGATAAGTGAGAGTTTGAATCTCTGCACACACTTTTGGACACTGGACACTTTTGGATTGTGTGAGGCCCAATGAATATCTGAGCGCTATGTGACAAGCTCGATGGCACAGCTGTGACCTAAGTGACTAGAGGATAAGTGAGAGTTTGAATCTCTGCACACACTTTTGGACACTGGACACTTTTGGATTGTGTGAGGCCCAATGAATATCTGAGCGCTATGTGACAAGCTCGATGGCACAGCTGTGACCTAAGTGACTAGAGAATAAGTGAGATTTTGAATCTCTGCACACACTTTTGGACACTGGACACTTTTGGATTGTGTGAGGCTCAATGAATATCTGAGCGCTATGTAACAAGCTCGATGGCACAGCTGTGACCTAAGTGACTAGAGGATAAGTGAGAGTTTGAATCTCTGCACACACTTTTGGACACTGGACACTTTTGGATTGTGTGAGGCCCAATGAATATCTGAGCGCTATGTGACAAGCTCGATGGCACAGCTGTGACCTAAGTGACTAGAGGATAAGTGAGAGTTTGAATCTCTGCACACACTTTTGGACACTGGACTCTTTTGGATTGTGTGAGGCCCAATGAATATCTGAGCGCTATGTGACAAGCTCGATGGCACAGCTGTGACCTAAGTGACTAGAGGATAAGTGAGAGTTTGAATCTCTGCACACACTTTTGGACACTGGACACTTTTGGATTGTGTGAGGCCCAATGAATATCTGAGCGCTTTGTGACAAGCTCGATGGCACAGCTGTGACCTAAGTGACTAGAGGATAAGGGAGATTGGATTGCTTTTAAAAAAGCAGTTTGTGGAGCAGTGGGTAAACAGCAATGCCAGCCTGTCAGGAAGCCTTAAAAGGCAGCCCAACAACCAACACCACTGATACACCACTATATAGCCTCCCCTTGCACTGCACACAGTGACTGGTGTGTTGTGCAGGCCAAATTGCTATCAGCAGCAGAAGCAGTTTTTTTTTCTTCTCAGCAGGACAAAAAAAAAAAATTGGGATTGCTTTTAAAAAAGCAGTTTGAGGCCCAATGAATATCTGAGCGCTATGTGACAGGCTCGATGGCACAGCTGTGACCAAAGTGACTAGAGGATAAGGGAGATTGGATTGCTTTTAAAAAAGCAGTTTGCGGAGCAGTGGGTAAACAGCAATGCCAGCCTGTCAGGAAGCCTTAGAAGGCAGCCCAACAACCAACACCACTGATACACCACTATATAGCCTCCCCTTGCACTGCACACACAGTGACTGGTGTGTTGTGCAGGCCAAATCGCTAGCAGCAGAAGCAGTTTTTTGGTCTTCTTCCCTGCCTAACGCTCTCCCTACAGAATCAGCAGCAACCTCTCCCTATACTGAGATCGGCAGAAGTAAGATGGCGGTCGGCGTGCACGCCCTTTTATACCCCCTGTGACGCCCACCAAAGCAAGCCAATCACTTGCATGCCCTTCTGAAAGATGGTGGTGACCCGTGCCTATGTCATCACGTTGCCCACAGTGTCCGTGGATCCTGATTGGCTGAAAAAGAGCGCAAAACAAACTTTTGAAACGCGACTTTGGCGCGTAAGTCGCCGACCTCGTGGCCGACTTCATCCTAGGGTCGGGTTTCGTTTCATGAAACGCGACTTTGCCAAAAGTCGGCGACTTTTGAATTTTTTCGACCCGTTTCGCTCAACTCTACCTGCCAGTCAGCAGCCTCAAAATTCCTGTTGCTTACTTCATCTTTTGAACTTAGTTGTCCTCCTCAGCCACCCACACAGACGGACATACATTTAGATCTTGTCTTCACCCGCCTCTGCTCCCTACATAACTTCACAACCTCTCCTGTACCCTATACGACCACAGTCTACTCGCATTCTCATCCCTGTCCTCCTCACCTGCCACCCATGTCCAGCAACTAGTGCACCCCTGCAGAAACTTCGCACATCTAGGCATTCACACACTCTCTGACTCTAGTCTACCACTGCCATCCATATCTTCACTCCACGACAGAGGCAGCGCCACTGCTTTCTACAATGTCACTCTCGCATCAGCTATTGACTCGATCAACCCTCTCATGCATGGCAGAGTGTGATGAATTAATACACAACCCTAGCACAATAACCTCCCAAAAATCTTCAGTAAGTATCCAGGGTTGCGGAGTAGCGTGGAAGAAAACACATTCGCAAGATGACCGCCTTCAAACAAGCAACACTTGTATTCAAATCAGTCCTCACCTCTGCTAAACAGGCCTACTTTACATCCCTTGTATCTTGCCACGCACTTCAAAAATAAGATCAACTATACAAGGCAAGTCTTTATTGTTCAACCACCAGAACCCCTTAGCATACCTGCCCAATGCCAGCACCTCATAACCTCCCTCTCCAACATCACTGAAAGAGAGCTTACTCGTCTCCTCTCCAAATCACACCTCACCACTTGTGTTCTTGACCCCATCCTATCCCACCTCCTCCCCAACCTCACCACCACACTTATCTCATCCCTAACCCACCACTTCAACTTATCTCTTCTGCACCTTCCGTTGTTCTTTCAAACATGCCACAATCACACCTATCTTCAAAAAGACATCTCTCGACCCGACGGCTATGTCCAGTTATCACTCCATTTCGCTGCTCCCATTCTCTTCCAAACTCCTTGAGAAACATGTCCACGCTGAAATTTCCTCCCACTTCTCATCTAATTCGCTTCTCGACAACCTACAATCTGGCTTCTGTCACCACTATTCTATTGAAACTGCCCTGACCAAAATTACTAACGACTTATTTACAGCCAAAGATAACAGACAATTCTTTATACTCCTCCTTCTTGACCTGTCCTCTGCCTTTGAAACAGTTGACCACTGCCACCTACTACAGATCCTCTCTTCCTTTGGCATCAAAGACCTTGCCCTATCCTGGATCTCCTCATACCTTACCAACTGCACATTTAGCATCCCCTACTCCCACGCTACCTCCTCTTCAGCCCTCTCTCTGTTGCAGTCGTTCAAAGCTCTGTTCATTGATCCCTACTCTTCTCAATTTACACCCTTGGCCTGGGACAACTCATAAAGTCCTATGGCTTCCAGTAATATCTGTACGCTGATAACACCGAGATCTACCTCTCTGGCTAGACATCACCTCTCTGCTGGCCATAATCCCAGAGTGTCTATCAGCCATATCCTCCTTCTTCTCTCTCTTCCTCCAGTTCAATGTGGACAAATCTGAACTCATTATCTTTCCTCTATCTCTCGTGTCTTCCCTATATGACCTATCCATCACAATAAGGGACATCACACTTTCCCCTGTACTGGAAATCCGCTGCCTCAGAGTAACCCTTGACTCTGCCCTGTCCTTCAATCGGCATATCCAAGCTCTGGCCACCTCCTGTCACCTCCAGCTCAAAAATATTTCCAGAATCCTTCCTTTCCTCAACCCTCAATCTACTAAAATGCTTGTGCGTGCCCTCATCATCTCCTTCCTCAACTACTGCAATATCCTCCTCTGTGGCCTACCTTCTACCTTGCACCTCTCCAGTCAGTCCTAAACTCTGGTGCCAAACTAATCCATCTCTCTCCTCGCTACTTCCCTGCTTCCCCACTTTACAAATCTCTTCATTTTCTCTCAATTCCCCAGTGTATCAACTTCAAACTACTAACACTGACCTACTAAGCCATCCATAACTTTTCTCCTCCGTACATCTCCAAACTAATCTCCCGATATCTTCCCTCACGTAATCTCTGGTCCTCCCAAGACCTCCTTCTCTCCTCCACGCTTATTCGTTCCTCACCCAATCACTTCCAAGACTTCTCCCAAATAACCCCCATCCTCTGGAATTCTGTGTCCCAAACCCATCCGATTAGCCACCACATTTGGATCCTTCAGACAGAACCTGAAAACCCACCTCTTCAAGAAAGTTTACAAACTGCAATGACCATGCTGCCAACTCAACACCACCGGAGCCACTGAAACCTCCAAACCTACTGTTTCCTTCCCTATCATCCTGTAGAATGTAATCCCTCAAGGGCAGGGTCCTCTTCCCGCTGTACCAGCCTATCATTGTTAGTTTGTTTACAGTAGGTGATATTTGTATTTTGTATGTAACTCCTCATGTACAGCACCATGGAGTCAATGCTGTTATATACATAAATAATAATAATACTTATACAATGCCTCGTATCTCCTGCAGGGGCACTGCAAAAAAACTGAATATAGATTACATCTGTTCACTGAGGGATCTGAGGCACCCTGTGATCAGTTCTTTTTGGTGGTCACCCTAACCAAAAAAATAATAAATTATTTTTCAAAATATACTAACTATATATTGCTAATTATATAATATAATTGCAAAGTATATACTCCAATTTACTAATCCAAATACACTGTCATTACCCATTCACTAGAAATAATCTCAGATGTAAGGGTAATTACGACGAGCTCCCTAGCTCACTATATATAGTCACATACACAGCTAAGATTAATCCTTGTGGGTCGAAAATATTTGTTTAGTCAACAAATAGATGTCCACCACCAATGGCCCATGTTCCCTCTCTCGTAAAATGTATTCTAGGCTCCATCCTTTTGTTATCGCTCGTCTTTCAACAGCTGGACAAACTCTTAAGAGGGGATAGAATTTTGCTGTTTTGTGATGTAACCCAAGAGCTTAGCTTGTGAACAAACACAATAGGGGGTATATATATATATATATATATATATATATATATATATATATATGACACAAGATCAGAAACCCAGTATTCTTTTCCGGAACATCCACATTTCTATAACTTCCCTCCTAGGTCACATAAAATGTTTGTAGCACCTGTTCTCCAATTTTAAAATTATGTTGTATCTCATCTAACAAGTTGTATTCTAATGTTGAGAATACGCAGTTACCTAGAGATCGGGGGTGCTATTGCACTGGTGCCTATGCAAAGAATTTGCTAGCGGTAGTGGTTAGAAGTGGTACTGCAAGTGATCGTAAAATTATCATTTTTTTAATTAACTTCTCTCCATTGCTCACTGGTCAGGATTTTATGCTTGTTAAGTCAAGTTTTTGCTTGTTCGCTGGCCTTAAATTCCAGTGGTTTTTGAGTCACAGAAGTGTTGATTTCATCACGTTGCTTTTCTGCAGAAAATCTTTCACAAATCATCATCTCCTGTGGATAATTTTCCTTTTAGCAGTGTTGTTATTTGCCTTCGGGCTTTTTTCTTTCTCTGACATATTCAGTCTGATTTATCACAACTCAATAAAACATGGACTCTGATTCATCAAGGGTAACAATAGTTTCTGTTGGGAAAAGTAAATGCCCCCCTACCTTCGCCCTTACTACAGTCAAACCCCCCAAAATTAAACAAAACTTTCTTGTCAACACCATGTTAGTTCATAGAAGACATACCGAGGTAATAAAAGAACCAAAATATAGTACTGATATAACGAAAAGCAAAAAACACAAATATCCTGAACTAAAAAGTAAAAAATATACTGCAAATAATGCATAAAGTTAATAATAATAATAATAATAATAATAATAATAATAAAGGGTATTTAGTAAACATAATTTTGATCAAAATAATGTACAAGCCATCCCGCCACGTCACGGCAACCCTTGTGGGACAGTCCCTACTCTAGTATTTAAAACCTTTTCACTTGCCAAGTGATGTGAATGTGAACAGGATCGAGCAGCTGAACCACTAGCAAAAGCTTAGGCCAGACGGGATGGTTTTCCCAGCTCAGAAAGAGGTAAAAGTAAATGCCCCCCTACCTTCGCCCTTACTACAGTCAAACCCCCCAAAATTAAACAAAACTTTCTTGTCCTCGCCACGTTAGTGCATAGAAGTCATACCAATGTAATAAAAGAACCAAAATATAGTACTGATATAGTATAATTCAGTCGTGTCCCCGCCCCCTTACGGAGCCCTTCTAGAATTAAACAGGAAGCAGTCTAAATAAATAAATTGTCTTTTTGGTGATTTTCCTGATCTTTTAACTATTTTGGGTCGTAAATCTTGTAGAAATGTGCAAGTTAATCCAATAAACAATGTTATTGTTTTCACTAAGCCAATTTTGGGTGTCTTTTCTAGCAGGAGAATGTCAGATGCCTGGCAGCCTCCGGGAAGTTACCACAAGTTTACTCCTCAACGTAGGAATTTATGGATGGAAAAGATTAGAAGTAAACTGAGTGTGACTCGCTGGCCCTTGTGGAATGTGTTGACAACCAAAGCACCATGCCAGTCTTCACTGTTCAGCCAAAGTCCTTCAAACCTGCGCGAATCCAGCTCAATGTCTCACTTTTTCCTACACCTCTTAAATAGATGTCATCATTATTTAGCCCTCAAACATTTAAAAGCATGTGAGAGTACATGTTTCTGTGAGTTATGTCCCATTTACAACAAGCATGTGCCGTGATTAACACTATTTACCAATCCATTTACTTTCCAAATCTTGGCCTAAAGGAGGTTTCTATACTGTTGTCTTAATCTGACTGTTGAAATCCTCTGTGGGTTGGTACCTCTGAAGCCACTACTGACAGGACCACTGGGTGTGTTAGCCCATCTTCCCTAACCAACACTCAGCTGACTCAGAATACTTTGGACGTCCTTCCAAAGCTCCTTGCCTGAGCAAAAATATTCTTGAGTAAAGTCTTCCAGTTTTTGACCTGTCTTGTACCTTGACCTTGATTTTTGTCTTCTGCCCTGACCTTCTTCTAATCTCCTTCCACTGTTTAAGACTTTTTTTGTCACTACCCTCCTAGTCCGTCTTCCCCAACCAGTGCTCAGCTCAACCTAGAATACCTAGGACATCCTTCCTTAATTCCTTGTTTGAGCAAAAGTATTCTTTAGTAAAGTTTTCCAGTTTCAGACCCGACTTGTACCTTGACCTTGATTCTTGTCCTCTGACTTCCCTGATCTTCTAATCTCCTTCCTCCGGTTGGGACCTCTGATGCCACTGCAGACCTAGGGTCACTGCGTACACTAATAATCTTTAATAATCTTTATTTTTATATAGCGCTAACATATTCCGCAGCGCTTTACAGTTTGCACACATTTTCATCACTGTCCCCGATGGGGGCTCACAATCTAAATTCCCTATCAGTATGTCTTTGGAGTGTGGGAGGAAACCGGAGTACCCGGAGGAAACCCACGCAAACACGGGGAGAACATACAAACTCCTTGCAGATGTTGTCCTTGGTGGGATTCGAACCCAGGACCCCAGCACTGCAAGGCTGCAGCGCTAACCACTGAGCCACCGTGCTGCCCACTAGCCAACTTCTCCAACCCAGGATCCTTAAAATGCCCTTCCCATGATCCTTGTCTGAGGAAAATTATTCTTTAGTAAAGGTGTCCAGCTTCTGAATTGTCTTGACAGCGGCATTTAAGTGGTTAACGGCAGCGTGAAGAAATCAGCTCCACTCACTGATGTTAGAGGCAGATGATTTCTGTGTTAAATCATCTGCCAGGAAAGATGCAGGCTCAGGAGTTGAGTCTGCATTAAATACAAGAACCCAATATACGATGTAATACATCATATGTTAAAACAAGTTACTAAAAAGTACGCCGAGAACATAACTACTTCCTCCCACAATCACATCACCTTCGAACTGTATTACCTGTAATCCCTTGTTTTAGAAAAAATGTCTTCTGGAGAAGCCTTAATTTTTAGGGTAAAACTTCTTTTTCTCCCTGATGGTTTATGACCATGGGCATGTACAGTCATGGCCGAAAGTTTTGAGAATGACACAAATATTATATTTTCGCATGATCTGCTGGCCTCTGGTTTTTATGTGTGTTTGTCAGATGTTTTTATCACATACAGAAATATAATTGCAATCATATTATGAATAACAAAAGGTTATATCGACAGTTAGAATGAGTTAATGCAGCAAGTCAATATTTGCAGTGTTGACCCTTCTTCTTCAGGACCTCAGCAATTCTCCCTGGCATGCTCTCAATCAACTTCTGGATCAAATCCTGACTGATAGCAGTCCATTCTTGCAAAATCAATGCTTTTATTTTGTCTGAATTTGAAGGTTTTTGTTTGTCCACCCGTCTCTTGATGATTGACCACAAGTTCTCAATGGGATTAAGATCTGGGGAGTTTCCAGGCCATGGTCCCAAAATCTCTATGTTTTGTTCCCTGAGCCATTTAGTTATCACCTTTGCTTTATGGCAAGGTGCTCCATCATGTTGAAAAAGGCATTGTTGATCGCCAAACTGCTCTTGGATGGTTGGGAGAAGTTGCTCTTGGAGGACATTCTGGTACCATTCTTTATTCATGGCTGTGTTTTTAGGCAAGACTGAGAGAGAGCCCATTCCCTTGGCTGAGAAGCAACCCCACACATGAATGGTTTCAGGATGCTTGACAGTTGGCATGAGACAAGACTGGTGGTAGCGCTCACCTCGTCTTCTCCGAATAAGCCGTTTTCCAGATGTCCCAAACAATCGAAAAGTGGATTCATCAGAGAAAAAGACTTTACCCCAGTCCTCAGCAGTCCACTCCCTGTACCTCTTGCAGAATATCAGTCTGTCCATGATGTTTTTCCTGGAGAGAAGTGGCTTCTTTGCTGCCCTCCTTGAGACCAGGCCTTGCTCCAAGAGTCTCCACCTCACAGTGCGTGCAGATGCACTCACACCTGCCTGCTGCCATTCCTGAGCAAGCTCTGCACTGCTGGTAGCCGATCCCGCAGCTGAAACACTTTTAAGAGACGGCCCTGGCGCTTTCTGGTCTTTCTTGGGCGCCCTGGAGCCTTTTTGGCAACAAGGGAACCTCTCTCCTTGAAGTTCTTGATGATGCGATAGATTGTTGACTGAGGTGCAATCTTTCTAGCTGCGATACTCTTCCCTGTTAGGCCATTTTTGTGCAGTGCAATGATGACGGCACGTGTTTCTTTAGAGATAACCATGGTTAACAGAAGAGAAACAATGATGCCAAGCACCAGCCTCCTTTTAAAGTGTCCAGTGGTGTCATTCTTACTTAATCATGACAGATTGGTCTCCAGCCCTGTCCTCATCAACACCCACACCTGTGTTAATGGAGCAATCACTGAAACGATGTTAGCTGGTCCTTTTAAGGCAGGGCTGCAATGATGTTGAAATGTGTTTTGGGGGATAAAGTTCATTTTCTAGGCAAATATTGACTTTGCAAGTAATTGCTGTTAAGCTGATCACTCTTTATAACATTCTGGAGTATATGCAAATTGCCATTAGAAAAAATGAAGCAGTAGACTTTGTAAAAATTAATATTTGTGTCATTCTCAAAACTTTTGGCCATGACTGTATTTTGAGTCAATGACCTGTGACAGAATAGTCAAGTCAGTCATCCCCCTGATGATTTCATTCAAATGAAGATCAATGTATAAATTTGTATGGTAAAATGCCCGCCATTGTCAAGCAAGAATTTCAGATTTCGGTATGTCTGACAGTGCTTCCTGCTACAGTTCAAGACCCTGGGTACTTTGTTTCGGTGCATGTTTGAGCTTCTTGACTTTTTTCCACTTTGGACAAAGTATTTTTTTCTTAGAAAAGTCTCGGGAGACCATGTAAAGGAGTAAACTTTAGCTTCCTGTGAGTTCTTAATGCAGAGCAATGCTGGACATTTCCGGTTTTGGACAGTTTGATGTATATTTTTGTCTGTTACACTCAGCTTTGGTGGACGGCCACTAAGTTTTCTGCCATCCACTTTGTTGTAACTTCATACTTTTTGGAGAAACAATCTGGGATCTTCTCTCTGCCGTAAATTTTCTGCTTCAGAAAAGCCTTTCCAATGCGGTTAGTCCATATTTGTTGCTATTCTTGCACCTGTCCTAATTGTCTGGTGGCCATGGATTTTTCTAGCATGAACTTTAATTATGTACTATTGCCAGCAAAAGAACCCACCAGATTGTACAATTCATCTATTGAAACCCCCTTTCTCTCAACTTCTGTTAGGCCATGTGCACACGATGCAGATTTGCAGCGTTTCCGCAGCGGATTTTACCGTGCAGAAACGTTGCATATCCGCATTGTGATGTACAGTACCTTTAAAATGAATGAAAAAAAAAAAACGCTGTGCAGACGCTGCGGATTTTTCCGCGCGGTTTTCCTGCGGTACAAAATCCGCAGCATGTTACTTCTTTTGTGTGGTTTTCTATCTCCCCATCACCAAATCCGCAGGGGGAAGACCGCAATGGAAAACCGCACAAAAACCGCATGAAAACCGCGTGAAAAATGGAAGAAATCCGCAGGAAAAATGCAGGTCATTTGACCTGCGGTTTTCTTCCATTCTGCACGGAAAAATCCGCAGGGCTCAAAACTCCGTCTGCACTCAGCCTTACAATTGCGATACTCAGCTGGCTCCTGGAGATAGGAGAGTCTAGAGCAGTGGTTCCCAAACTCCAGTCCTCGCGGACCCCAACAGGTCATGTTTTCAGGATCTCTTTAGTATTTCACAGGTGATGGAAGTATCATCAAGGCATCAGGAATTCTCTCACATGTGTAACACCATGGAAATCCTGAAAACATGACCTGTTGGGGTCTGTGAGGACTGGAGTTTGGGAACCACTGGTCTAGAGGGTCTAATGATTGATTCCCTGGAAAGCATTGGAAAGTCAAACTTCAAGAATCCCCACAAACCCATGGCTTCCTCTCTGGTCCTCCAGCACTATACCACTGGAGCTGCTCCCGTATTTTCTTTCCCAGATCTCTGTCCTAGCCTCAAATATTACCAGCTGTACTACAGATTCACAACCACATATCAGAATCCGTGGAAATGTTCTATCAGAGAATCACACAATCATAGAATATTAGAGTTGGAAGGGACCTCCAGGGTCATCGTGTTCAACCTCCTGCTCAATGCAGGATTCACTAAACCATCTCAGACAGATGTCTGTCCAGACTCTGTTTGAAGACTTCCATTGAAGGAGAACTCAGCACCTCTCGTGTCAGCCTGTTCCACTCATTGATCACCCTCACTGTCAAAAAGTTTTTTCTAATATCTAATCTGTGTCTCCTCCATTTTAATTTCATGTCTCTGAAGTTCCTTCCCTTGTGCGGCTTTGTACTTCCAGCTCATTGCTTCTCAGTCTCTTACTAATAACAACCACAATCTAGAAAGCATCTCCTTTTCACTCCCAAGGCTCTTACCAGTTCCAGGGCCTGATTTGATGTAATTCCTTCCAGCTCACTGTCATTACCATCATACATCTACTGTTGAAAGTATCACAGCTACATATCATACTCTAAGCAACCAACTTAAATCGTACGAGTTAACATTAAATTAGCAATAACACATCTTCGGGGGGGGGGGGGGGGCCGATGTTCATCCACTCCTTAACAAGAACAAATATGGTCCTTGGTGACCACGCAGTCAGTATATAGAACGCATAAAATCTGTAGTCACTACAGTGGAGCAAAAAGATTTGGAAGACCTGATGGAGTGGAATCGTTGTTAGTCCATGGCTGCCAGACCAGAGAACCTTCTCCTACCTGCCAACATTCTGGCACCAATTCTGATTAATAGACACAGAGCGCATGTGATGATGTACCTACTAATCAGAAGATGGGCTGGCGATGGCAGCAGGTAAGAAGAGGTTTGCCTTTCTCTGCCCTGGTGACCATGGATTACCAATGTGGTTGCTGGCTCAGGGTCCTGTAAATCTTTTTTTGCTCAACTATAGCGGGTCACCAATAGCCACAGTTTCAGAATTTACTACTATACAAAAGACTTGAAAGCCTATAAAGACAATTCGAACAAGTAGAAGACAGGGATCAATACGATGGATGGTAAGAAGAACCACCAAATCAATTTTGGAACAAATAAAGCAATAATTGTCACTTGAAGCAAGGATCATCAAGTTATGAATTGTCTACTTTGGACACATCATACAAAGAGAGCAATCACTGGAGAAGGACATTGTGGTTGGAAGAACTGAAGAAACATGGCAAAGAGGAAGACCAGAAACCCGATGGCTTGATACAATCAAAATAACGGTGAAGAAGAAGAACCTGGTGGACCTGTTTAGGCTTGGACAAGATTGATCTTCCTACAGATCGTTCATCCATCAAGTTGCATTGGCTCAAGATTAAGCCGAAGGCTGAAAAAAAGTGAAAGAAAAAATAAAGACGACCAGAAAGGATCTTCACAACACGGAAGCCAAGTAGGACCGAAATCGAATAGATTTTTGTATTAAAAATATGTCTGTAACATTAATATTTGTAATTTCATTTTTGTTGGGGCATCTACAATTTTTCTTCTTCCTTTTCATATCTAATGTTATGGATGAGTTAACCCAAACAGTCCATTGCGGAGACGTCTTTGGAATAATCTTTTTTTTTTTTTCCTTTTACATTTTATCTATCAGCATTAAATGTTTTAGCAGTTGATATTTCTGAGGTGTTGATTTTCACCTTGGGAAGTAATCAAAGTGAGGTAATTGTGTAAAGGGACCAATGATCTCATGTTTCAATTAAAATTCCTGTCTCCAGCTGCAAGTTACGAAACCGAGTTCAGAGGTCTGAACTTTTTAGCAGTCCTACATGTAAAGAATCAAACGGTCCACTGCTTTTAGAAGGAAAATCACATTGGTTATACATTCATTTAATTTTTGTTGTGGTTTATTAATTATATTATAACCATATTTTATATCCTCCAGTCATTTCCTTATTTTCCCCCTGTAGGTTACTTTCTAGAGAGCCCTTGCCATCAGCTAATCTTCTAATGAAGGGAAATTTCTCCGTGGAAACAATACAATTTTGTTGGCATTGTTCATTTGTATTTTTCGGTCCAGCACATTCCACGTCCAGACATAAACTGGTCAATGACATTACCAGGTGGAGCATGAACTTGAAAGACCCCAGGCCTTCAATATAGAACTCCAGAAAAAAAAAGTCTAATAAATAAATGAAAAGTGCTGTCCAGTACTTCAATACTTATTTCCTATCCTTAGGAGAGAGCACAATAAGATTAGCGAGGTCGGACCCCAGCACCTTCATTGATCAGCTGTTCTCAGCTCATGAAGACTACTCCCGGGGACTGTAAATGATGTTGGAGCAAGAGTCTGATGGACCCGGGTGCGAAATGTGGACCTTGGCCCGACTGATTGTTGGTCAGATGTATGGGACCTTATGTCATTCTAGAACCTATGAAAACATCCTATCTCCTTCCTGTAATCATGTCTCCATCAAGGTCCCGTCCTGTAAAAATATTCCCCTTCCTGGGTTCTTCCAGTAATAATGTCTCCCTCCTGTTCCCTTTCTGAATTAATTTTCCCTGTCCTTGGCACCTTTCAGTAATAATAACCCCCCGTATAATAATGTCCCCCATCCTGGGCTCTCTTCTGGTATAATGTCCCACATCCTGGGCCCCTTCCTAGTATAATGTCCCCCATTCTGGACACCATCTAGTAATAATGTCCATCTCTTGGCCCCTTTCTGTAATAATGCCCCCAGATAACAATGTCCCCCATCCTGGGCTCTCTTCTGGTATTAATGTCACGCATTCTGGCCCCTTCCAGGTATAATGTCCCCCATTCTGGGCCCCTTCCAGTAATAATGTCTATCTCCTGGCTCCTTTCTGTAATAGTGCCCCTATCCATCCTGGGACCCATCCTATAATAATGTCCCTAATGCTGAGCCTCTTCCTAGTATAATGTCCCCCAACCTGGGTCCATTCCATGAATAATGTCTGTTATGAATGAGTCACCGGAGGAGGAGAAAACAAAAAATACAAGCTAAGTCCAGAAAACCAGAGAGGTTGGTAGCTATCGGATTGCAGACCCCTGATCCTATACACCACAACTCTGATCCTATACACCACAACTAACAGTAGCCGTGGGGGGTTCCTACGGTGCCCTAGACCCCTCGTCACAGCTGGAGAACTACATAAGCCTAAAGAAGGAAGGGAGAAATCTAAACTGCCCAGAGCAGACCCCAAAGCAATAGACAGCCCCCAACATGTATTGTCGGTGAAAAACAGATGAAAACACAAACACAGACAGAAAGACAGGCTGAGCAAACGATGGGGCTCAACTAACTAAATAGGACAGGATAGAAAAGATGCTGGCTGCAATCCACAAAAAACCCTACCAAAAAATGTCCCAACCGTCTGATAGGGAAAAAGGCCCTGAAGTCGCTAGACTTCAAAATCACTATATCAGCACTCAGGTATATTCTGAAAACAGAGCAAAGAGATCAACTGATCAGGGACAAAAATGGAATTCAGCCAGTCCAAACTAGGACTGGCTGAATACAAACACTAAGGAAACCAGACAAAATCTCATGAAATAATAGCAGGGCAAAAAACTTAGCTTTTCGGAGACAGGAACTAAGCTGGAAGCAAGAGCTCAGAGCAGAAAGGATCACCAGCAGCCCTGCGGGGCGTCGGCTGCCTTATATCCACTCAGAAATTTCAGATGTCCAATCACACTCCGCCTGTTCAGATGACAGGTTCTTCCCATCCCAATCAATTTCACTACCTCTCTTCACCAGCAGAGGGAGTTCATCAGACATCAAAGGTGAAGGGGAGAATGAACTCACAACAGTACCTCCCCCTTGAGGAGGGGTCACCGAACCCTCATCCACGCCACCAGGGCGATCAGGATGGGCCCGATGAAAAGCACGAACCAATCTTTCGGCATAAATATCGGATGCAGGGACCCAAGAATTATCCTCCTGGCCATAACCCTTCCATTTAACCAAATACTGGAGTCTCCGTCTAGCCAGACGAGAATCCAGTATCTTCTCAACCTCAAATTCCACATTACCTTCAACCAATACAGGGTCAGGAGGTGCCACCACAGGAACTACTGGCTCAACAAACCTCTTTAACAGAGACTTATGAAACACGTTATGGATCTTGAATGTAACAGGAAGAGCCAATCGAAAAGAGACCGGATTAAGAATCTCCAAAATCTTGTAAGGTCCAATAAACCTAGGTTTAAACTTTGGAGTGCCATTATACACAGGAGATCTGTACTTAGTATGCAGTGTCTGTGTACAGTAATACAGTGATCACCAGTGACATTATACACAGGAGCTCTGTATATAGTGTCAGTGTACAGGTAATAGTAGTAGTATTATAGTAGTTATATTCTTGTACATAGGGGCAGTATTATAGTAGTTATATTCTTGTGCATAGGGGCAGTATTATAGTAGATATATTCTTGTACATAGGAGCAGTATTATAGTAGTTATATTCTTGTACATAGTAGCAGTATTATAGTAGTTATATTCTTGTACATACGAGCAGTATTATAGTAGTTATATTCTTGTACATAGGAGCAGTATTATAGTAGTTATATTCTTGTACATAGGGGCAGTATTATAGTAGTTATATTCTTGTACATAGGGGCAGTATTATAGTAGTTATATTCTTGAAAATAGGGGCAGTATTATAGTAGATATATTCTTGTACATAGGAGCAGTATTATAGTAGTTATATTCTTGTACATAGGAGCAGTATTATAGTAGTTATATTCTTGTATATAGGGGCAGTATTATAGTAGTTATATTCTTGTACATAGGGGGCAGTATTATAGTAGTTATATTCTTGTACATAGGGGTAGTATTATAGTAGTTATATTCTTGTACATAGGGGCAGTATTATAGTAGTTATATTCCTGTACATAGGAGCAGTATTATAGTAGTTATATTCTTGTACGTAGGGGCAGTATTATAGTAGTTATATTCTTGTACATAGGGGCAGTATTATAGTAGTTATATTCTTGTACATAGGAGCAGTATTATAGTAGTTATATTCTTGTACGTAGGGGCAGTATTATAGTAGTTATATTCTTGTACATAGGAGCAGTATTATAGTAGTTATATTCTTGTACATAGGAGCAGTATTATAGTAGTTATATTCCTGTAAATAGAAGGCTATTTTTATTAGTAAAAAAAAACAAACAGAAAAGATACAATAATTTATAACCAGAAATGTCAAAGTAATAATCATTCAACAGAAACAATACAAGCCCATAAATATAATGTTATGGTAATTTTATTATTTATTGGTGTTGCATTGCATTATTATATTATAATATTTCAGAAAACTTTTTCTTATCGGATACAAGGGAATCTTTTCATGATGCCAAAACTTACATGGAGTACGAAGGGGAACCCATTAGATCAGGCACGGGTTGGATCCTTGGTGATAAGGGTGGTGGCTGCATCTGTCACGCTGATGCAGTGGTGGACATATGTCACTGAATGTGTGAGGGTGACACTGGCATTACTGTTCCCTCATAGCTGAATGGGAACTGACCCATCCCATGAAGGTGACGTGGAGAGGAAATTAGCTCGGTAGAAAAGCAAATTGAGCAATTGTAAGTACACAGTGCCGTATGATATGATGACTGTAATATGGTACCAAGATAAAAACTTTGGAGGAGGAGGAGTGCTTCTTTAAATGCAATTCATGTGCAATTCACATTCTAAAAACATTAACGCAATCCCCAACTTTGGGTCATTACACAAGTGTTGCCCCAGCCCTTCAGTATCTGCCAGCGCATCAGACAAGAATTTTTCCTAGGTTTCCATTTGTTTGATAGTTTGCTCCTCCGTATGTAGTAGTACGATCAATCCCTTTTTACTCAGGATACACAGATGTGTCCAGCATTATCTTGTTTGGCAGCTCACCAGCGATCATGTAGCGAGGCACCAGCGATCCTGACAAGGTCGTATCGTTGTCGGGATCGCTGGTGCATCTTTATGTGTGACGGGGCCTTTACAGCGCTGGGGTCCTGGGTTCTAATCCCTCCAAGGACAACATCT
Organism: Dendrobates tinctorius; assembly: GCF_039654945.1. NCBI lineage: Eukaryota > Metazoa > Chordata > Amphibia > Anura > Dendrobatidae > Dendrobates > Dendrobates tinctorius. The sequence continues at coordinate 79,120 of NW_027361707.1, read as the reverse complement.
GCCGGGAGTTTGTATGTTCTCCCTGTGTTTGCGTGGGTTTCCTCCCACACTCCAAAGACATACTGATTAGGAATGTAGATTGTGAGCCCCAATGGGGACAGTGATGGGTAAAAGTAAAAAGTGCTGGGGAATATGATGGCGCTATATGAGCAACCAAAATAAAATCCTAAATCAGTTGCAAGTTGCAACTATATACTTATTGCATAAAAAATTTCTCAACAGAATACCAGGAAAACCTGTTTAGTTTCTTTTTTTTCTTAAGTTGGCCAATCATCCTGGGATACGTTGACCTAAGAGGAACATATCCCTTTGCCAGGATTGTATGGTCTTCAAGCTTCTTCTCAGTATTGTTTCCTTTTTGTTTTTCTGTGTTATCTTAGTTTTGAGTCCAGAAAAAAAAAAAAAAAAGACATTAACTCACCCAAGTGCGTAATATTTCAGAGCAGAGAGCCAAAGAATGACGGCATTAATCTGAGAGCGTACGGTATTTTATAATATGCTATGAGCACCAGTTGACGGCCATGCCAGTATCAATACGGTAATACAGAGGAGAGGAAGCAAAAGTTCACCAAAGTGCACGGGTCAAGATGGAAAACAGATTAGGTTGTAAATTTCAGCAGAATGTTGGTTCTGATCCACAGCAGGACATACTTCTCCTCATTGAATCGTTGTATCTTAAGTATTTGGCAGCATTGCTCTATGAATCTATGAAACCTGACCTGCGTAAACTGCATCTTCCTATAGTAGTCCTGTCTGGGGAACATCTGTTGTATCTCCCAGCTGTTAAAGCGCTTCCCCCTGTGATGTTGTCCTTATGACATTTGCAGCGAGCGCTGATAATATTACATCTCTGGATGATGAGATTCTTAGAACATTCTGCACATTTTCTCACAAGCTCATAGACACAGACGGGAGCTAAGCCTGCATCTAATTCCTTGCATTGGATGGGATCAACGTGTGTGATGTCATTCTCAAAATCCGGCATAAATCACATATAAAGTAGATTTCAGCAGATTTCATGCATTCGATATGGCAAAGTGAACTTATCGAATAAGGGTCTTGTATTGTTAGATTGAGGGAACTGTCCATAGTTAAAGTGGATTTCCACCTAAGATATAAAGAATGGTCCTAAATATTACATCAGGAAAGAGAGAAGCATCAAAAGATTGGAAATTATGTCTTCTTTACTTACAAAGATATTGGCTTTTTTCTTGTCTCAGCATGGAAGCCATTTTGAACAACAAAAACTGCAACCCTATTGGTTCAACAGCTAGAATCAAACCAACAATGGAGTTGTATTTTTTATTGTTTCTATTAGGACAAAGTATCAAATGAATCGACGCCTTTGAAATGTGGTGCTGGAGAAGGATGTTATCAATACCATGGATGGCAAGAAGAACAAACAAATCAATTTTGGAACAAATCGAGCCGGACAACTCACTCGAAGCAAGGATCATAAAGCTACGACTTGTCTATCTTGGACACATCATATGAAGAAACAGATCACTGGAGTAGGACATTGAGGTCGGAAGAATAAAAGAAGCAAGGCGAAAGGGACGACCAGCAACCAGATGGCTTGATACTATCTAGATAACGGAGGAGAAGACCTCGGAAGGAATACTGTATAAAGGTTTTCACAAGACCAATCTTCCTACAGAGCATTCATCCATCAAGCCACCATGGCTAGAGACTGAGCTGAAGGCCATTAAATAATAATAACAATAATCAAATGACCATAAATGACACCAAATGTAATGATATGGGAAAGATATATATCTTTGTACCGTCTTAGCCAGTAGATAGAAGAATATTTAGAACTGAGAGTCCTCAGTGGTTGATACCTTTTAATGGCTAACTGAAAACATGGTAACAAATTGCAAGCTTTCGAGACTACTCAGGTCTCTTCATCAGGCTAGACTAATACAACATCTGAAGAATCACATATTTATAAACAAGACAGCACAGAAATAACGCAATAGATAAGACAAGTGACGTGAAGCAGAATTGTCATTATGGAAGAGGGTTAAACATAAATATTGGAGCAGGTCATAGATAAGGAGCCTGAAGGTTTCATGCCCTCTGATGGGGTCTAGTTCTGTGTTGTGATGACCCCAGAAGGCCGATTATTTCATGTGTGGGCAGAGGATGGGTAGAGGTATTCTTAAACCCCTGGTAAAGGATACACCCAGCTACATTCAGGACACAACTGACCTATTGAATAAACTAGCAGCAATAGCATCATCTAATATCCCACAACAGGATGGATTAAATTCCTGCAAATTCTTCATGGCAAACACAGGGAATGATGCTGATTCTGTGGTGAAACTCACAAAATTTATCCTCACCCACAATTACTTTGAATTTGACAATAAGATCTATTTACAGGAGACTGGCACAGCTATGGGAAGTAAAATGGCTCCACAGTATGCAAATCTTTTCATGGCCAAGCTTGAAAGCGACTTTTTGTCCTCATGTCCCATCAGGCCTCTGGCCTACTACCGCTTCATTGATGATATTTTAATCATCTGGATGGAGATTGAGCACCAGCTAAAGACGTTCCACGAACAGTTTAATCATTTTCATTCCACCATCAACTTAACACTCAACTATTCCAGCACTGAAATTAACTTTTTAGACACCATCATTAAACTAAAGAACAGTGAAATAGAGATATCCCTGTATCAGAAGCCAATCGACCATCCAACATACCTTAAATGGGACAGTTTCCATCCAAAACACATAAAAAACTCTATTGTCTACAGCCAAGCCATCAGATACTATCGTATATGTTCCAACCCCATGGATAGAAACAAACACCTTGGTCGTCTCAGAAAGACCTTTTTGAATCAGGGCCACCATCCAAGAACAATTGAAAACCAAATTACAAGAGCCACCAGAATGTCAAGGAATCACCTGCTACATTACAAAGCTAAAGAAGAAACTAACCGGCTGCCTCTAGAAGTCACCTACAACCCAAATCTGGAAGTGCTAAGGGGAGCTGCATGGAAATTACAACCTTTACTACAAAAAGATGCCCGATTACAATCCATTTTTCCAGACCCCCCACTGCTGTGTTTTAGGCAGCCCCCAAATCTAAGAAGCCTAATTGTCAGAAGTTCCCTGTCCTCTCCAACAGCTGCAGCAACCTTTCCTTGCAACCAGAAAAAATGTAAAACTTGTCCATTTATAATGACCACGGACAAGATAAAGATCCCCACCTCACATCAGGACTACAAGATCCCAGGTACGTTCAGCTGCATCACATCTAATGTGGTGTACTTAATTATTTCTACTATATGTGCAACTGGGGGTCTGTATGTGGGGGAGACCGGGCAAAAACTGAGAACAAGGATGAATTCTCATTGTCACACAATAAGAGAAAAAAGAATGGATCTACCTGTGGCAAAACATTTTTGTATCCCTGGTCATAACATGATGGACATTAAATTACTTGTATTAAAAGGTAACTTCAAGTCTCTGAGAGAGAGAAGAGTCTCGGAGTACAAATTTATGAAAACTTTCAACACATTCAGTGCAGGCATGAATGTGTTGCATGGATTTATGTCTTTTTACATCAATTAAGGAATTTGCTCTTCAGACCTTCTGGGGTCATCACAACATAGAACTAGACCCCATCAGAGGGCATGAAACCTTCAGGCTCCTTATCTATGAACTGCTCCAATATTTGTTTAACCCTCTCCCATAATGACAATTCTGCTTCACGTCACTTGTCTTATTTATTGCGTTATTTCTGTGCTGTCTTGTCTATAAATATGTGATTCTTCAGATGTTGAATTAGTCCAGCCTGATGAAGAGACCTTAGTAGTCTCGAAAGCTTGCAATTTGTTACCATGTTTTCAGTTAGCCATTAAAAGGTATCAACCACTGAGGACTCTCAATTCTGAATATTCTTCTACCAAATGTAATGAACATTAATCTTGTGATTTGACAAATTTTGGCAAATTTTAAACCTGCTCCTCTTACTGACTGTTCTCCTTCATTATCGGCATCCTTTCTACTACGATTTTTCTGCAAAGCCTACTCCTTTTTTTCTACCCTCCTTTATTTCCCAGGTCAGGTACCACAGTTCTCAGCTTGGGTAAGCTTTAAAGTACATTAATGGGCACTAGAGATATAAGGATTTAACGAGATTCAAATATGCCAAATCGTGCCGATTTTGTCAAGAAATTCTACTTGAAGCAAAGTTATTCTCCATTAATTAAATATTCTTTATTATTCTGTGGGGTCTGAAAAGATCCCAGAGCTTAATAAAAATAAGATATAGCAACTAAAAAGCCTAAATATTACTCACCTCAGCACTTACCTCTGCTGCTCACTGTCTTCCGTACGGTTCTTGTCACCTCTTCTTACCACCTCTGTAGGACAGCTTCATACTTGGCCGAAACTTAAAGTCTCTACTAGGCCAGGGAAATCCCTGCGCATGCTTGTCGTAAGGTTGTGGTGCACATCATGATGTCATGACATCGTGAAGAAGCCCAGGGTCTCAGGGCGTGGCAGCAGCATGACCTTATGGGTAAGAAGGAGCCAGAGAGTTGAGCGGTGAGGTGAGTATTAGTTTTGTGTTGTTTTTTATGTTTTATGTTTCGATGGCTTTTTACGTTTCAGCAAAATGGCAGCCAGCTGGCTAACAGTTTGCAAGAAGTGAATTATAAAAAAAATCTGTTTTCTGGAGAAAACAGACTTTGGCAAAATTTGGGTAGAATTAATTTCCACTAGAATAAATTTTCACAGATCTAGTGACAACTGTAGTGGACACAGAGCTTGGGACTAAAGAGAATAAATATGCCCTGGCTTAGGGTATTGAGGTTGCTTCTCTGCAACACCTGAAGACATCCATATTATACATGGCACATGGTACATAATAGCCTTTTATACAGATTTTGCACTGGGAGTTTCAATTCTCACTTATTGCCACAGTATTGACTACCTGCTCAATCCTCTGACTAGCCTGTTTTTCTGCAGTCTTTCCAACTGCTTTCTCAGGTATCATGCAAAACAGGATGGTCAGTTTTATTTCAGATAAAGGATTTTATTCTGGCTGCGTGTTTATTTCAAAACTTACTATGGGGTTAGTAATGGATAGGCGTCTTATAGAAATCTCTCCATTACTAACCCCTGGGCTTGATGTCAGCTGACAATAAAAGCTGACATCAACCCCACAGATATTATCCCACTTGCCACAGGGCAAGTGGGAAGAGCAAAGCTAAGTGCCAGATTTGGGGACTCTTATGGATGCGCCACTTCTTGGGCGGCTAAGGGCTGAACTTTGTAGCCTGGGGGGAATATCTCTGGTCCTTTCCAAGCTATTAATATCAGCCCACAGCTGTCTGTTTAGCCTTTGCTGGTTTCAATAGGTGAACCCCCAAATCATTTTATTTCTGGGGTCTCCTGTAAATTCTCCAGTAAAGGCTAAGCTGTGAGCTCTTATTAATAGCCTAGGAACCTTTTGGGATATTGTCCCTTTTCTCAAATTAATAATATCTGCCCCCAGCCATGGGCTTTGCCTCTGCTGGCTATGAAAATTATGAAGGAGCCAAAGCCATTTTTTAAATTTAATTCTTTATTTTACACAGAATGTACACAGCAGGTGCTGAATACGACTCCCATCGTTATCGCCTGGTCGCGCTGATCTCAGGGAAGCCAAGCGACAATGATGAGAGCTGTCTTCAGTAGCTGCCACCTGGGAACAGCACGAACTGTATTGCTTTTCCCAGGTGCCGGTATGTGTCACACGGACAGCAAACGGATACACAGATGTCACAAATATAAGGATGGTGCACGGACACAGACCACGGATCTCACCAACACTGTTTTTTCCTGTACAGGGATTACCATGATGTGCGAAGGAGGCCTAAATCAATGATTTCTTTCAGGCGCAGTCGTGTCCCTCATGTGATGGATTTTGCACTCAACTGAGCAGATGAAAGGAATTGATCAACTCAGATATAAACAAAACCTTACCTGATCATTCATTAATTATGGTACTTTACTTTTTAAACAGAAAAAGCTTCAGAAGTAGAAAAATTTACCTTGACTCAGAATAATATGACATTAGTTCATGGTTTGTGCAATGTTACATTATCGGAATCTTCTCCAGAGAGATAACCTTCGCAAAAGTCGGGTTAAACGAAATTGGCCGACTATAGGGAAAAGTCGGAGGCCGACTGAAACACGAAACCCAATGCAAGTCAAAGGGGAAGCAAAGTCGGCAGGAAGTGGAAAACAGTAAACACACCTACAGTGCCCATTTCAATGCCAAAAACATCAATTCTTACAACTGAAGCTTGTCAACCTTAATTTACGTCCTAAGAATAGTTACGCATTGAAAACTGGGGGTTATTTGGCTAAAGTTGTGGGGGGGTTGGTCTGGCTCCAGGTTTTCGTGTGCCCTGGGCCAAAGAGTGTCAGTGCGACTCTTTAACACATACCACAACTCATGATGCTCTGATACGCCACAGAAATATAGGTATAGTACAATGACACATACTTCACTGCTTACATGACATGACTGATCTATTTTAAATTGTACAATAGCTCAAAAACAAGACAGTATATTACTCCATACAGTGTTATGGCCACCACATTGTGCGCCATACAGAATAATGAGCCCCATATATTTCTCCATACAAAATAATTAGTCATATATAATGTTCCATACAGTATATGATGAGCTCCACATAATGCTCCATATATAATGGGCCCCATTTGTAATGCTCCAGTGTATAATGTGCCCCTTAGATGCTGCTCCAGTGTCTGATCTGCCCCATTTACAATGCTCCAGTACATGATGGGCCTCATGGATGATGCTCCAGTGTATGATGGGCTCTAATAATGCTCCATATATAATGGGCCACATTTGTAATGCTCCAGTGTATAATGTACCCCTTAGATGCTGCACCAGTGTCTGATCTGCCCCATTTACATTGCTCCAGTACATGATGGGCTTCATGGATGATGCTCCAGTGTATGATGGGCTCTAATAATGCTCCATATATAATGGGCCACATTTGTTATGCTCCAGTGTATAATGTGCCCCTTAGATGCTGCTCCAGTGTCTGATCTGCCCCATTTACATTGCTCCAGTACATGATGGGCCTCATGGATTCATGGATGATGCTCCAGTGTCTGATGGGCTCCAGTAATGCTCCATATATAATGGGCCCCATTTGTAATGCTCCAGTGTATAATGTGCCCCTTAGATGCTGCTCCAGTGTCTGATCTGCCCCATTTACATTGCTCCAGTACATGATGAGCCCTATTTTTAATTAACCCAGGCATGGTATGTGAAAAGAGCTCCATGGAGTAATCTGAGGTGTGTGCTTCCACATCCTTCACTTTTGGTGTGGGTGAAGGACACAAGGAAAGGGGTTGCTCCTGACCAGAAGCCTGCAGTTACGACTCAGTGCTTGCATTTTTTACAACTTCAGAAGAGGAGGCGATAGAGCTGGAGGCTGTTTCAGCAATGTAAGCCACAAACAGTTCCTGATACTCCAGCTTTAAAAGCAGTCTACCTACTCCCAGAAAAGGGAGCCTTACAGGCCTTCCAGAGCTACACCATGACGCTGGCTCAACACCTCCTGCCTTAGCTGCTATTGTGTTTTTGGCTCTACCAGCAGATGCACCACCACCACCACCATCAGTACCAGGTGGCCCTCCATGCCCACATCCACGTCGTCTTCCACCATACTTCCTCATGTTTTTTAAAATGGACCCAAAATACCAGCAGATATAAGGTACTGTATCAGAAGCGTACAGCTCTATACAGTATATGGATAACAGTAAATCTCCGTATATATTTCATGAGGCATACACAGACGCTCACAGGCTCAGTATGGATTACCCAATAAAATAACAAGTTGAAAAAGAGGAACAGTATCACCAGATACAAGGTATATATAGTATAGTGTAAACATTCTGATTCTCCATATGCATTTCAGGAGGCAGGCACAAACACTCTCAGGCCCAGTATGGATTACACAAGAATATGAAAAGCTGTAAATGGCTTATGTAACACAAGCGTACAGCTGTATACAGTGTTGGGGTAATCTTAAAGTTCCAAATATATTGCCGGAGTAACAGACAGACGTTTACAGGCTCATTATGGATTACACCAGCATCTAAATAGCTAAAAGGGTTACTGTATCAGAAACGTTCTGCTGTATACAGTGTTGGCCAAATTGAAAATATCGGTATATATTTCCATAGTCACCCTCAGCCGCTCACTCAGTTTGGTTTTGACCATTATAAAAAATGTTGTAAAAAAGCTCCTGGATAACAAGATAGCAAGTATATATTTTTTAGGGTACAATTGAAATCTCCGTATAAATAGTCCCGTAGTCACTCTCAGACGCTTACACAGTATGGATTTGACCGTTTTGATAAATGTCAAACAAAGGTACTGTATAACAAGATACAAACTGTATCGAGTATAGTATAAAAATTTGTTTCTCCGATTCACCGTATATATAGAAGGCGTAACCCACACATGCTCACTCACTATGGATGATGTAGGGAAGGTGGACTGACAGACAAACCAGCCTGTAGTGAGAGGCAGAGGTGTAGCGCAGTGTAGGTGTGAAACCGCTAAGATAAAGAGAAAGGGTGCAGTGTTTTAGCTTGGCCATTGCAGGGCAGTGGAGAGTGTAGGAGTGGGACTGAATAACTGCCATTGGTCAGAGAAACTGTTAGGTGATGGTGGGCGGAGTTACCAGAACTGGAAGTATAAAAGGCTGAGGGAAGGTTCTGGAAGAGTCAGTCAGCGAAGGGAGCACAGTAAAGAGGAAGTTCTGCTGAGGAAATAGAGACCGTGGAAAGGCTCCAGAGAGGACTGACAGTTGAGGCGGTCATGGGGGGGTGGCCCAGAGGATGGTAGCCGCAGACGAAGACGGCCTGGGGCTATCATACGGATGGTGTGCTCAGACTGGTGCAGCGCTGTGGTGGTTGGGCCTAGGCCAGCCACAGTGGAAGAGCCACAGAGGACACCACGATTATTGTTACAAAGGAAGTGAAGGTACCGGGGCCTGTGTACAGAGAAATGTGAAACGGCTGTGGTGAATTGCTGTTGTCGACAGAAGGATGGGCACTAAAAACGGACCTGTTCAATACAAACTCTGTCTCAGTCTCGTGTTTGTCTGCGGCAAGAAGAGGGTCCCCCCCACAGTTGGTTATCCTACAGATGATACCTTAATACAAATTTTTGAAACAAGGTACTGTATCAGCACATACCAGGTGTGTCCAGTCTAGGGTTAAATTTCCGTCTATACTTCCGGAGTCAGACACAGACACTCACAGGCTCACTATGTATTACACCAGAATTAAAAAAGTAGAAAAAGGGAAAGGTATTCATAGCATACATCAGTATACAGTGTTGTGGAACTTTTAAATCTTCGTATACATTTCAATCTCAGTAAGCCATTCAGGAATCTCCGCTACTGGAAACTACATGGATACAAGTATAGACGCAAAGTCAAGTGTTAGTAGAAATTTTGGAATTACTCATCACGGGAAAACCTCCCGGTATATGTTGCAGAGGCGATGCAGACCCTCAATTACTGTGTCTGTGGAGAAAACTAAAAAGGTTTGTGAAGAAAGGATTGCTTTATCGCAGTAGCGTGGATCACATCACCGTTACTCGTCTCCATCAAATTGTGATCACAGGGAGAGATGTACCCATGGTCCTCACTGCCTATCATGATGTGTCTGGTCATTTTGGAGTGCAAAAGACAGAAGCCACAGGCAGTAGGCGATTCTATTGGCATGAGATTGGATTGGCATGAGAAGAGACATTGAAAAATGGTGGCAGGAATGTCACACGTCTGTGACTATCACAACTGTGAAAGGTGATCATAAACCATCAATGCATCCGCTTCTAAGCTGATGTCCTTTTCAAATGGTAGCCATAGATCATCTGAAGGTAGAGGCCAGCAGGATAGGCCACAGCTACATCTTAACCATCATCGATCAATACACCAAATTTCTAGTGGCCGTCCCTGTGAAGGATTTAACTGCCCAGACTACACAGCGGTGGAGCAGGGAGAGGTAAGGATTGCAACTTGCAAGTGCTGTGGCCATGACCAAGCAGGGGGGGCACACTCATGGGCGATGGTACTGGCACAAGGGCCCCTCATAGTACGCTGATGTGTCTGACGGCGAGTGGGCCCTCCCACCGTCTGAGACACTGTATTGTACTATGAGGGGCCATGTGCCACGGCACTTGCCCGGGTGCGCCAGGTCTTGACCCCAGCCGTTGGGGGATGGGTGGGCAGCCCAGTTATGGAGGTTTAAAAATTGGCGTATGTAGATGTGTTGGCTGGACATTCAGCTACTGCAAAGGGCGTAATTGGGTAAGTCCGATAAAGAGGAGGGAAAAACCGAGGCACTTTTCTGGTAACCTATGTGTCATCAGGGGAAGGTGGTACAAAATCCTTTGAAACCCATGCATGGTTCATTTCAATTAAGGTTAGATCATCAACATTTTGGGTCGACAGACGGGTCCTTTTTTCTGTCAGGATTGATCCAGCAGCACTGAAGACTCTTTCAGATAACACACTAGCAGCAGGGTAAGCGACCTCCTGTAAGGCATATTGTGCCAATTCAGGCCAGGCGTCCAGTTTAGAGGCCCAATAGTCAAAGGGAAATGACCTGTGAGGGAGAACATCGATATGGGAGGAAAAGTAGTTTGTAACCATAGTTGACAACTGCTGCCTCCTGTCACTTTTAATCGATGCAGTATTAGCAGTCGTGTGAGCGGTACTTGAGAAATCATTCGACAACATGGTCATTAAACCCCTGTCTTCGACGCCACTTCTGCTGTGTGCACCACGAACACCTCTTCCATTATGCCCACTACGGCTCGTGGGAGAACCAGCACCGCTGCTGTGTGCAGGGAAAGCCTCAAACAAACGATTTACCAGAGTTGCTTGTTTGTTTGCCAATATTATCTCTAGGTTCTCCTGTGGCATGATGTTGTGTAATTTGCCTTTGTAGCGTGGATCGAGGATGCTGGCCAGCCAGTAGTCGTCATCCCTCATCATTTTGGCAATGCGGGGGTCCCTTTTTAGGACATAATCGCACATATGAGCCAATGTTCTAGGTGTCAATGATGCACTGCCCATGGTGGGTGGAGGAGTAGTGTCTGGCAAATCCACATCCCTACAGTCACGCACAAACATTGCCCCTGACCTTGGAACGCCAACATTTTCTCTTGCCCCCAAAAAACATCCTCCTGCCCAAAATAATCATCCCCCTCCTCTTCCTCTTCTTCTTCCTCCTCGTCCAGGACAGTTCCCTGACCAGACAATGGCTGACTGTCATCAAGGTTTCCCTCCTCCTCTGCTGCAGACGCCTGATCCTTAATGTGCGACAAACTTTGCATGAGCAGACGCATAAGTGGGATGCTCATGCTTATGATGGCGTCGTCTGCGCTTACCAGCTGTGTGCATTCCTCAAAACACTGAAGGACTTTACAGAGGTCTTTCAGCTTTGACCACTGCACACCCGACAATTCCATGTCTTCCCTCAAACTGCCTGCCCGTGTATCCTCCCACAAATGCATTACAGCCTGCCTCTGTTCACACAGCCTCTCAACCATGTGCATGGCGGAGTTCCACCTTGTTGCAACGTCTATATATAGGCGGTGCTTGGGGAGGTAGAGCAATCGCTGCAGCTTCTGCATACGACTGGAGTGTACGGCCAAGCGACGAATTTGCGAGCACAGTCTTCGCACCTTATGGAGCAGGGATGTTAACTCCGGATAATTATTAAGGAAGCACTGCACCTCCAGGTTCAAAGTGTGAGCCAGGCAAGGTATGTGTGAGTTTTGCACGGGCTATGGCTGCCACAAAATTACGGCCATTATCACTGACTACCTTGCCAATCTCAAGATGTAGACTGCCCAGCCATGACTCTGTTTGTCGCTGCAAGTAGTCGGCCAGTACCTCCGCGGTGTGTCTGTTGTCGCCCAAAGACATCATCTTTAACACAGCCTGCTGATGCTTACCACTAGCTGTTCGATAGTGGGACACCTCGTATGCAACACTGGCAGCTGCGGATGGAGTGCTTGTGCGACTGCGCTCTGTGGGCGAGCTTTCACTGATAGATGAGGAGGAGGAGGAGTGAAAGCCTACAGCCAACTGTTTCCTATACCGTGGGCTAGGCAGCACTGTTCCACAGCCGCTGTCCCCAGTGGAGCCTGCATCCACCATATTAACCCAGTGCGCAGTGATGGACACGTAACGGCCCTGGCCATGCCTACTGGTCCATGCATCCGTTGTGAGGTGTACCTTTCCACTCACTGACTGTTTTAGTGCATGGACAATGCGGTCTTTCACATGCTGGTGGAGGGCAGGGATGGCTTTTCGAAAAAAGAAGTGATGACTGGGTAGGTCATAGCGTGGGACAGCATAGGCCATGAGGTCACGGAAAGCTTCGCTTTCAACCAAACAGTAGGGCATCATCTTTAATGAGATTAGCTTGGCAATGTAGGCGTTCAAACCCAGTGTACGCTGATGAGAGGATGAGTACTTTCTTGTCCTACTCAGAGTGTCTGGTAGGGTGAGCTGGACTGGAGAGCTGCATATGGGGGAAGTAGCGGTGGACCGGATGGAGTGAGGGGGTTGGTGATGGTATTGTTGGTGATGGCCTAGATTCAGTGTTGTGTTGCAAAACCATTGTGATTCCCTGAGTGCTTTGGCCTTGCGACGACACCTCCACATTTAGTGCTGGTGGTGTGCTTAATGGTGGCGGTGGTCTTACAGTGGGGGTAGCGATGGGAGCGTTATTGGCTACCTTCAGTCGGAGCAGGTGCACATGTGCTACCTGAGGTTTTGTAGTCCGTCCACGCTTGCAAGTGCATGTTGATTAAATGTCTAAGCATGCAACTGGTATTCAAATTTCTGAGTTGTTTACCTCGGCTAAAATTCCTTCAGCACTTCTTACAGGTAACCTTTTTCCTCATCAGTAGGATTTTGGACAAAGAAGTGCCACGCTGCACTCTTCCTACTATGGTAAACATTTTCTGACCTTGCACGCTGTGCTAAGTTGACCGTCTGGTCAAGCTGTCCTGCAACTCTTTTAGTTTTTGCTCCACGTTTTTGGACAGCTACGGGCCTGCTAGATAACCGCTGCTGCGATGTCAGTGCCTGCTGCGGATCCTTCTCCTTATCTGAACTATTGCCAGTGCCACCCTCCTCCCCCAATGGATGCCAATCCGGGTCCAGAACTGGGTCATCCATCACCTCCTCTTCAAAGTTATCTGCACCTTCCTCTTTACCTTCCTCTGTGTCACCGTGTAAGGTGGTATGGTATGCGGGAAGGGGCACCTGGGTTTCATCAGGGTCAGATTCTGGCTCAATAGACTGCGAGAGCAATGTAGTGCTGTGGGTCAATGTACCAGCAGAATCATCTAGCAGTGGCTGTGCATCAGTGCACTCCATGTAAGATTCATCTTGGACTGGGGAATTCTGGATTTGACTGGATAACTGCAGTGTGGGCTGCCGCATCCTTAACTTTTGGTGGGGGTGAAGGACACAAGGAAAGGGTTTTTTTGTATGACCAGAACCCTGCACTGACTACTCCGTGCTTGCAGTTTTCGACCGTTCAGAAGAGGAGGCAATAGAGCTGGTAGCTGTTTAGGCAATGTACGCCAAAACCTATTCCTGATGCTCAGGCTTTAAAAGCGGTTTTCCGACTCCAAGAAAAGGCAACCTTACAGGCCTTCTTGGGCCAGAGGATGACGCAGGCTCAACACCTCCTGCCTTAGCTGCTATTGTGCTTTTGCCAGAACCAGCCAATGCACCACCACCATCAGTACCAGCTGCGCCCCCCTGGCCACGTCCGTGGACTCTTCCACCATACTTCCTCATGTTTGGGAAAATGTACCAAAAATACCAGCAGAGAGATGGTACTGTATGAGGAGCGTCCAGCTGTGTAAGGTGTATTAAACAAATTAAATCAACGTATATATTATGTTAGTCACAGACGCTCACACAGTATATATTTGACAGTAATCTAACAAACAGATATACGGAACTGTTTGAAAAACGGACACAACTCTAAGGTGTAGGTCTGGAAAAATGGACAAACTCCTCGTTTCTTTTTTCCAGAGTCACACACAGGTAGCTTCTATTTGTCCGTGATACCAGCCGGAATACACGGTAGTGTGTGAGGAGCATACACCACTGTACGGTGTGTGTATGTAAAATTGACAAGCTCCGGGTATTTGTATGTGGACTGACACGCTGTCTCTGTCTAGTTTTGACTGTAATTGGGTCGCCATCCCAGGGCTGTGGGGTACTCGGTACCGGGCCGGTGTCAGGGGGATGTGTCACAGCAGCGGTGACCCGGTCCGTGGCCCTGGGCGCCCAAGTAATGGGAGAATGTAGTTAATGGAATGGAATAGTTTGTGACGCCACCTGTGGTGTTCGGCAAGGGAGATGTTAAGTCGACTGATCACTGGGACTGATGGTGTGGTACAGTAGTGATGGTATAGCCCTCCACAGGCAGGGCTAATGTCCCAGGGCAGTGTAGTGGTGGTTGGCACGGTGATGTAGCAGTGCCGTAAGGGTAGGAAGCAGACAAGACACAGCGGGGTGCAATTTCTGTACCTTTACTTGATAACTGCAGTCCAGGGTCCTGATTACAGATGGTACCGGAGCAGGCTAGCCTGGAAGCAACTCAGGGATTCTCTCTCACAGACGGGCTGTGCAGTCTCCTTCCTAGCGCTTTGTGGTGTGAAGCACTCCAGTACTTAGTTACTCTGAAGTTCCTCCTGTCAGATGTTCCCAAGAACCTCACTTGCACAGCAGACAGCTGTAGCCTCTCTCGGGGACTCCTCTCTAGTCCTGGCTCTCTATCCAAGCTGCTGTTGTGCCTCAAGTCTTAGATGGGAGTAGGGCATTTACAGCCTCCTACTCCTCTTGCATCTGCTGTAGGACCTTTAGTGTCCGTACAGCCGTGGAGACCAGGCTCCAGTTCGTGCGCTCTCAAGCTGAGGGAGCTCTCATTCCTAGCTCAACCTCCAGCTTCCTTCTACATGTCTGCACACACTTCACCCTCCGCAGACTATCTGACCACTCCTTCCTCTTGGCACTCAGAGGGCACCCCTCCCCTCCATCCTGGTTCAGAGTTCCCCTGGTGGCCTGGAGTGGAACTGTGTTGCATGTATGGATTGACTGCAAGAAAGACCCATCATTGCCTCCAAGCCTGGCATTACCCTCCCCTGGAGGAAGGCAAAGCCACTGTGGCGACCATACTCCTGGGGGCGCCACATAATCAAACAGCAGATATACGAAACTGTTTGAAAAACGGACAGCACTCTAAGGTGTAGGTCTGGAAAAGAGGACAAACTCCTCGGCTTTTTCTTCCAGAGTCACACCCAGATGGCTTCTATTTGTCCGTGATACCAGCCGGTACACGATAGTGTGTGAGGAGCGTACACTGCTAGACGGTGTGTGAAAAAATGAACGCTCGGTAACGCACCAGGACAAAATAATACAAGTTGAAGTGCTTTGAAAAAAGCAGTTTGAACAGCAGTGTGCACACAGCAATGCAGCTAGCAGGTAGCCTTAAAAGGCAGCCTAATCACCACCAGCGCTGCTGCACACAACAAAAATCCTGCCCTTTCACTGCACACTAGCTGTACAGTGAAAAGCACTATCAGCAGAAGCAGTTTTTTTTTTCTTCTTCCCTGCCTATCGCTCTCCCTGTTCAGAATCCGCAGCAGCACCTCTCCCTATGCTAAGATCGGCAGAAGTAAGATGGCGGTCGGCGGTCACGGCCTTTTATAGCCACTGTGACGCCACACATAGCCAGCCAATCACTTCAATGCCCTTCTCTAAGATGGTGGTGGCCGCTGCCCATGTCATCGCGTTGCCCACAGTGTGCGTCCTCCATCATTGGCTGAGAAAAGGCGCTGGAAGCATTATTTGAAACGTGACTTTGGCGCGCTGATCGGCGACCTCATGGACGACCTCACGCTATGGTCGGGTTTCGATCAGCGAAACCCGACTTTGGCGAAAGTCGGCGATTTTTGAATCTGACCGACCCGTTTTGCTCAACTCTAGTGATAAGTTATAAATATGGTGTATAATCTGTCAATTTAAACTTTGCTAAATCTGAACAAAGATGGAAGCAGATGGAAATAGTATGGAAAGGGCATTTTAAAGACTCCTTAGTAGAAATGAGCAGATTGATTCGCGGAGGATGGAGTTCGACTAGAATTCAAACATTTTGAGATTCTTTTCACAATTTACAAAGTAAAAACCTGCCACACTGCTGAAGCAGCAGAGAGCGAGCAAACATTATTTTATATTACCATGTGCGTGCACTACGGATAATGCCCTGCAGTCATGACATCTAGGAGATTATTGTACAATAGCTAATGCCTATCAGCGGTTCCCAGCGGAGCACAATTTGTACAGCAGAGTCCTTTACCATCTCCAGAGTCACTGGATAAGTCTCTCTCCTGTAGAGTGTAATCTCTTATGGTCAGCGGGGTTCTCTCTCTCTCCGGTAGAGTGTAAGCTCTTCTGTTTAGCACTGTCCTCTCTCTCTCCTGTAGAGTGCAAGCTCTTATGGTCGGTGGGGTCCTTTCTCTCCTGTAGAGTGTAAGCTCTTATGGTCAGTGGGGTCCTCTCTCCTGTAGAGTGTAAGCTGTTATAGTCAGCAAGGTCCTCTCTCTCCTGTGTAGTGTAAGCTCTTATGATCAGTGGGGTCCTCTCTCTCACCTGTAGAGTGTAAGCTCTTATGGTCAGTGGGGTCCTCTCACTCTCCTGTAGAGTGTAAGCTCTTATGGTCAGTGGGGTCCTCTCTCTCTCCTGTAGAGTGTAAGCTCTTATGATCAGTGGGGTCCTCTCTCTTCTGTAGAGTGTAAGCTCTTATGGTCAACGGGGTCCTCTCTCTCCTGTAGAGAGTAAGCTCCTATGGTCAGTGGAGTTCTCACTCTCCTGTGTAGTGTAAGCTCTTATGGTCAGTGGGGTCCTCTCTCCTGTAGAGTGTAAGCTGTTATAGTCAGCAAGGTCCTCTCTCTCCTGTGTAGTGTAAGCTCTTATGATCAGTGGGGTCCTCTCTCTCACCTGTAGAGTGTAAGCTCTTATGGTCAGTGGGGTCCTCTCTTTCTCCTGTAGAGTGTGAGCTCTTATGGTCAGCGGGGTCCTCTCTCTCCTGTAGAGTGTGAGCTCTTATGGTTAGTGGGATCCTCTCTCCTGTAGAGTGTAAGCTCTTATGGTCAGTGGCATTCTCTCTCCTGTAGAGTTTAGCTCTTATGGTCAGTGGGGTCTTCTCGCTCTCCTGTAGAGTGTAAGCTCTTAGGGTCAGCGTGGTCCTCTCTCTCCTGTAACACTAATAAAGGGCAAATTACACCGGCTCAGAGCAGCTCTTCTTTTTCCGGGCTGCTCTGTCGATGCGGTGTGACTGCCGCCATAATGCTGATTAATAGCCAGCTCTCCGCAGTTAGCCAGAGGTGAGCCAGCTGTCAATCAGCATGACATCGGCAGTCACACCACATCAACAGAGCAGAGTGGAAGAGAAGCTGTTGTTCTGTTGACGTGCCATCAGAAGAAACTGCTGAATTGTCGACAGGAACGGTCTTTGATTACTCAGTGCCGGAAGAGATCGGTGTCGGAAACAACAGGCAGATAATTAGCAATTACCTGCCTGTTAGTTCTTAGGCCTATAGTAAAAACTTAAATAGTCCTGGAAAACCCCTTTAAGAGCTAATCTCCATGATGAAAGTGTGTACTCCCATTCCCAAAGCTTCATAGGTGGTAGAAATGGTTGATGTAATTTTGGGACATAGAAAGAAAATCAGAGCACACAGTGGCCAACTCTTGTTATCGGGGCAGGCAACAACTCTCAAAATATAAAATTTGTAATTGCTTTTCTGTCAAGATTCTGTGAGGAAAGAACTTGAAAATGGGTTCCGAAAGTGGAAACATTTTTCAGGGGATCCCTTTCGTGGGAATCTCTGGTGTACCGGGTAACATACAGATGTAGCTAGTGCGAAACCGATGGCATATCCATCTTTCCATTGGCATAACATTTGCAATACAAATAGAGAATAA
Source organism: Dendrobates tinctorius (assembly GCF_039654945.1). NCBI lineage: Eukaryota > Metazoa > Chordata > Amphibia > Anura > Dendrobatidae > Dendrobates > Dendrobates tinctorius. Next base: position 61,040 of record NW_027361707.1, on the reverse strand, counting down.
AATTGGTTTGGGAGGTGCTACATCTGGATATCATTTGGATTTCCATCTCCACTCAATGTCAGTCCAAGTCAGATTCATCGGGAACTGTCAACACCCAAACCAGCACACAGGTCCTTTTCCTCACAAGCCCACCTAGTAATTCCCTCAAATTGAACATATTTGTTTGCTGGATGTCTGCAGAACTCCTTAGTAAATTGATAAAATAGGAAGTTGTATTTTTTGCTGTCATTTTCCTTTAAACTCCGTAAATATCTATATGAACCCTATTTGCCAGAAACGCAGAAACAATTATTTAAAGTATATTTTGATGAAGGTGCAAAGTACAAAGCACGGAGAGGACCCACACCGCAGATGTGTTGATGATGGCCGTGATCAGGATATATCGGCTTTTATGGTGACAGGATGGGTCTATGTCGTGTCCTCAGCCGTTACTGCTGCGCTCAACATTTTATGTTTCCATTTCCAAATCGTGCATTAAATTATAGTTTTTAGATGTTCATTAGTTGACAGATGGTTCCCTTCCAGTCTTCGCTCGCTGCTTACTCACAGGGAAATTAATGTCATTTATAAATTTGCTCACATATTTTGTAAATGTTTATTCCTTGAGTAACTAACGGGGAATGGAGAATTCAGTTTATGTACAACAGACAGTCGAAGTATTTATCTGCGTCCGGTCTAAGCCAAGTCTTATGTAATCTCCATCTTGTGTACTGTCCACTCGTGATGAGCGAATGTGTTGGGATAAGGTGTTATCGGGTGATAATAGAGTGTCTTCACTGTGCTTGAAAAATATGTTCGAGTCCCCACGGCTGCATGTCTCGTGGCAGCTAGACACATGCACTGTGTGGACCAGGACAGATGAAGATGTCATCTAGGGGAAGGAAGCAAAACTCGGCACTGGAGCTGGGACAGGCGAGTAACAAAACCTTTTTCGCCTCTTGATTTTGGGGATAAATTGATTCTAATCTACATTAGAATAGGAAAATTGCTGGATCTGAGAAACATTCAGATTGAGGCATGGTGGTGGGTCCAGTATTTCAACAACTGCCAACTTTCTGCGGTTTTGTTAAGAGTATACCGGAAATAGTGTGATCGCGGAAAAATATTGAGCGACATTGGATCCTGTGGATGTATACAGCTCATCAATAAGATCATAAGAAAAGGACATCAAGAATCACCCTGCTGAACAGGGGGGGTTGCACACTCAAGAAAATTGCAAAAACTGGTGCTCCAACTAATGCATCTGTTCCTCAACACGAATGATCTATAAAAGCAAATGCCCATTCTAGTGCCATTGAGGTCTAAGACAAACACTCTAGTGGTCAAAAGAGGCAAAAAATTAGATAACTGAGCAGTGGAAAAACATTGCTTGGCATAGATTAATACAGATTTCTATTGCACCCTGCTGATGAGAGGGTCAGAGTTCAGGCTGGTGGAGGTAGAGTAATGGTGAGTGACTTGTTTTCTTGGCGCACTTTGAGCCCTCTTGGTATATATAAGCATTGTGGCCAACCAAGTTCATCCATGTTTAACCTATGATGCAAGGACACAAATAACAGGACAATGCACCATGCCACAAAATTTGTAAAGCCTTGGATTTGTTCCAGGAACATGATAGCAATTTTTCCTTGGTTTTCCAGCCTTCACAATCCCCAGAATTTCCTATATAGAGCATTTTTGGTTCAGGGCATGACTGTACCTCCATCTAATTTGCATCTACTGCAAGGCGTTTTTCTCTCCACAGTGGCTAATATTCCCTCAGAACGATTCCAAAACCAAATGGTATCTATACCACATCAAACTGCAGCAGTTCTGAAGGCCAAAGATGGTTCATGGCTCTACAGGATCTGGCGTCTTTCATAAAATGACTACTCAGAGTATACAGTTATTTAGTCTACCTTTATTCCAAATGGCAATGAAACTTGGCCCCTCTTACGCTAGTTTCACACTTGCTTTTTTTTGCAGCGCGTTTTTCCCACAAAAAAACGCATTGAAAAAACGCATACATAAGCATACAACTGCTGCGTTTTTTTCAAGCATTTTTAGGAGCATGCATGAAAAAAACGCAGCGTTTTTATGCGTTTGTATGCGTTTTTAGTGCGTTTTTACCGCGTTTGCGTTTTTTTCCAACATTTTTAGGTGGCCCCTCACACTACCCAAACCATGACTTTACTAACCCTAACCCTGACCCTAACCCTAACCCTGACCCTAACCCTTAACCAAATCATACTTAACCCTAACCCAAACCCTAAACCCTAACTAACCCTAACCCTGACCCTAACCCTAACCCTAACCCTGACCCTGACCCTGACCCTAACCCTAACCCTGACCCTAACCCTAACCCTAACCCTTAACAAAACCATACTTAACCCTAACCCTGACCCTAACCCTAACCCTAACCCTGACCCTAACCCTTAACCAAACCATACTTAACCCTAATCCTGACCCTAACCCTGACCCTAACCCTAACCCTAACCCTAACAAAACCATACTTAACCCTAATCCTGACCCTAACCCTGACCCTAATCCTTAACAAAACCATACTTAACCCTAACCCTGACCCTAACCCTAACCCTGACCCTAACCCTAACCCTGACCCTAACCCTAACCCTAACCCTGACCCTAACCCTTAACAAAACCATACTTAACCCTAATCCTGACCCTAACCCTGACCCTAACCCTTAACCAAACCATACTTAACCCTAACCCTGACCCAAACCCCAACCCTAACCCTGACCCTGACCATAACCCTAACCCTAAACCCCCTTAACTAACCCTAACTCTAACCCAAACCCCTAAATTCCATGGTTAAAAAAAAAAACGCATATGCAAAAAACCGCATACATGAGCATGCCAGTGCGCACATATGCGCATCCATAGGCTATAATGGCCATTTTTAGCGCAAAACGTGCGCATATGTGCGCATGCGCTTTTTTGCAGGGCCAAAAAATGCAACATGCTGCGTCTGGAAAATACCAACGCACACCCCAAAAAAACGCAGCGCATGAAAATCGCATACATGCGCTTACCAGCGCGCAGGTATGCGCACCCATGTTAAATATAGGGGAAAAAACGCATGCGCAGGTATGCGTTTTTTTCCAGCGCTAAAAAACGCAAATGTGAAACCAGCCTTAGGCTGGTTTCACATTTGCGGTTTTTTTCGCGGTAATTTAGCGCTAAATAGCGCATGCGTTTTTTTTTCGTATACTTTGCATGGGATGCGCTTATGTGCGCATACACATGCGTTTGTACGCGTTTTACCGCGCATGCGTTTTTTTGCGGTATGCGCTCGGGCGCACAAAATGCAACCTGTTGCATTTTTTGTGCGTCCGACTTGCCTCAAAAAAACGCATGTGCGCGCAATGCGTTTTTTTACAGCAAGACACCCAATATAAGTCTATGGGTGCGCATATGTGCGCATTGGCATGCTTATGTATGCATTTTTTTGCACATGCGTTTTTTTGTTAACCATGGAATTTAGGGGTTTGGGTTAGAGTTAGGGTTAGTTAAGGGGGTTTAGGGTTAGGGTTAGGGTCAGGGTCAGGGTTAGGGTTGGGGTTAGGGTCAGGGTCAGGGTTAGTTAGGGTTTAGGGTTTGGGTTAGGGTTAAGTATGGTTTGATTAAGGGTTAGGGTCAGGGTTAGGGTTAGGGTCAGGGTCAGGGTTAGGGTTAGGGTTAGGGTTAAGTATGGTTTGGTTAAGGGTTAGGGTCAGGGTTAGGGTTAGGGTTAGGGTCAGGGTTAGGGTTAGTTAGGGTTAAGTATGGTTTGGTTAAGGGTTAGGGTCAGGGTTAGGGTCAGGGTTAGGGTTAGTAAAGTCATGGTTTGGGTTAGTGTGAGGGGCCACCTAATGTTGGAAAAAAACGCAAACGCGGTAAAAACGCACTAAAAACGCAAACGCATAAAAACGCTGCGTTTTTTTCATGCATGCTCATAAAAATGCTTGAAAAAAACGCAGCAGTTGTATGCTTTTGTATGCGTTTTTTCAATGCGTTTTTTTGCGGGAAAAACGCACTGCAAAAAAAAGCAAGTGTGAAACTAGCCTTATACATGTGAAACATCAGTTTTTAGACTAAAAAGTTTCCAGTTCCATTCCTACATAAAGTAATGTTGGAGAGAAGTTCACATTCTGCCGGCGGGTTTAGGGTAACAACTTGGGTTCCATCTTCATATTCCAGTACAACAGTACAAGGCGTTGCGCTCGTGAACATTCCTGTGGTGAATCGTGTTTTCCTTTTATTTCAGTGGATAGTAACATTTCTTTAGGTCTTGCTAAGACTTTATAGTTTTTATTTTATACTTTGAACCTCCAGTCGGCCTTTCTTCTGTACAAGTTTGGCCAGGAACTCTAAGAACCAGGCATTCTCTGGTATTAATTATAAAGATTTGGCTACTTTTTCTACATTTTATACTAATACGGATTTAAAAGAGAAGTCAGCATGACCATCTAAGAACCCAATCTGACATACCACATCATGGGTATTTGCTGGTCCAATTTGCAAATTATCTACATTGACCCTTTTGATTTAACGTTTTCCAATGATTGTTTTAGCTTTAGCTGTATATAATTTGCCTTAAAACAATGTAATTGATTAGCAATAGGCTCGTTTCCATCAAGTTGACTGTATAAGGAAAGGCTTATGTTGACTGTGTTTAATTTGGTTTGTAAAGGTTTAACCACTAATCTTTCGAAGACGATCTGGTCACATCTTGCAGAAAATCACTCGTCGTGATGTCTAACACAATTGCCATGATTGGAAGGTTGAGGTCTTTGTACAAGACCACTCTATTAGTTCACTTTTTCTTAAACTGCCTCCTTGATGTGCTAACTTACTCGGAAATGTTGATGTCAGGTCATTTGGCAAAAGAAATGCAAAAATACTAATGTGGAGGGTGAGTTTGAGACTTCAAGTGAAAAATCAAGAAAATTGATAACAGCGTCCAGTCCAGGTAAAGAAATTAAAGTTGCCTTATTCAGCCATGGATACAACATTTCGACCTGTTATAGGTCTTTGTCAAGTATACAGGGTATTACAAATGGCAGACTTCTATAGTGTGGAGGCACAATTACCACCAATCACCATGAGAGTACCGCCCACAGATATAAATCACATACTACACATCACATAATACAAAAAAATCACATAAATATCACATATTAAACAACAGTGGCTTTGATTATATACATATCGTGAACTTCTGCAAGAATAATGCCTTAATAGATCCATAATAGTATTATGTAATACAATCCTATATCGGATAGTCCTCCATCAACAATAAGCATCCATGTCACCAAGGATATCAGGGGCCAATCATTCTGCAAGGCTCATAATGTGTTATGCTATTGTCCAGGTCTAATGAGGACCATCCATGCTAAATGCACCAAACAAAAAGTCACACATTAGCCAATCACAGGCATTCACACAGTCAAAGCGTGTCTGAACTTACCGTCAAACACCGGCTGCCTCCCAGCATTCCAAAGCCGAACTGCGCATGCGTCACCACCCAGCCTCACTAGAGTGACTGTCATCATGTGACCGAATACTCTGTGACGTCCCATAAGTTCAGACACGCTTTGACTCTCCTGATGAAACTGCAGAGGCGGTGAAACGCGCGTCAGGGTGCGTTACAGGCTCACACAACCAGACGGCAGCATGACTATAGGTATATTCGTAGTATCTTTATGGTGACTCTCTTCATTTTGCACTCTGAAATCCCTCTACCTATACTACATGGGGTATGGTGCACAGTGAGAACCAACATGTTATGAGCTATTGCTGTTATATGATCTGGCTGTTGTGACCCTTTACAATTCACATCATATTCACAACTATGCTTTTAGACAACTAGGGTTAGGTATTTACCTCCCTTTATGTGCTCTGTATCTCATTATAAGTACATGGTGTTGCTATGATATGTTTTTTTGTATCTAAATAAATTTTGCATTTTTTTTGGATCTTTTTGTTCTTTCTTTGTTTTCTCTTTTGGTGTAGTGATTTGATTTTGAAGGGATCAGTATCTCTTATGATATGAGGTTATAATCGATTGGATTGACGCTTTGACTGTGTAGTTGGAGGAGAACCCCAACATACTAAAAGTAGTTCACTTCCAGGGCAAGTGACCCAATCACCCCTTCTATTTTGATAATTAGATCCATAACATCTTTGATGGTCAGAACACCCGTGTCTACTGCGTTATGAATGGGGTTGTAAGAAGCCTCATGCACACACTGTGGAGAAAATTTGTAGTATAAATCGTCTCAAATTGTTCCCTTTTCATTGTACCAAATCTGCACCAAGTTCACAATGAAATCCAAAGTGAATACAATCTGTGTTCGCAAAGCCTTGCAAAGTTCTAAAACTTATTATACAGCGACTATGCATTAATTTAATTAAACTTTTCTTTTATTTAGTTATCCTTTAGGCATTATAGTAAACTTCATTACCTTACAACAGAGGGTGAGGGTAAAACAGTGTGGCAATAATTTATTGAACCACCAATAAACAATAACATATAGAACAGTCCCAGCAAATACCCAAGATGGTGCAAATTACAGTCTCAACCTTCCACTGACTCTCCGGGATTAGAGCCACTTCCAGGGCCGACTACCCCAAGCAGTGGTACCCCGCTTTTGGTGAGCACCCACAGAGAGGAGGTAATGACAAGGTTAGGAACCTAACCAACAGCAGTGAGGTATGTGGTCAGATGACCTGATTTTCCCAACCTGGATTCTTCAAGATGTCTCTAAGGGTTCAGCAATGGTCAATGGAGCAGATCTGTGTTCTTCCAGCTGGGGCCATGGTCCTCTAAGCTGACATACTGTAGAGTCATTTGGAATAGAGGCAAAGTCACCTTATATAGTTTACAACTGTTCTTCAAGACGTGATTTACAGTTCAAGGGGAAGGGGTGATGAGATTAACCTGCATTGTTTTATTATTTATAGTTTATCCTCCAATGTCTGCCTGTGAACTAACTGAATGGCCTGGTATAATATGTAATCAACATATCAGCAAACATCATTGTTCAGTTACCCTGCATCCCTGATTTGCAAAGATAACAGTACAATGAACTGCAGGAGCTGATATAAAAGGTAAATAACCATTCATCAATTTAAAAATATCAATTTAACCTACAAGAAGAGTCAATAAGTCAGACAGTAGTCTATGACTCTGGACCTATGGAATTTACATCTGGCATAATGGCATAATTAAGCAGAAATGCTGTGTATCACACCTTACTTTTCTTCCATCTCTCCCAAACACCATGCTGCACAGCTGTTTCAATGCCCAGTTCATGCACCTTTAGAAGCTTACTTTCAATGGCTGCTCAGCAAGATCCATATACTACGTTCAAACAGATAGCCTGTCTGAGTACAGACGTGGAGAGCAGAGAGGATCAGATAGGGTAATTTCCATAAACCGGTTGTTTGAATAAAATGTACAGATCATGCGGAGAAGCAGTTAAAATGGTCATGAGCAAGGCTTGGAAACCGCACAGCAGCAAAATGTTTGAGAAGGAGGCAAAATAAGATAAGGAACAATATTAAAAAAATCTTAAATTTGCAAAGACTGATCAATAATTACATAATATATTTTTTTTAAAAAAGTCATGTGTCCCTGACTTTGATGCGGGCTCGCATGCCGAGTCCAAATCTTTCCCAGCAGATAATGGTTGAATTATTCATCAATCATCTGCTTCTGACAGTCGTGGGTGGAGTGACACTCCGCCCTTGGCTGTTAAACGCCGCTGTCAGTCTCTGACAGATGGATGTAATGTGCAGTGGCAGGTAGGGTGCAATATTCTATTTTCCCATCGGTAAGCCTGTGATATGATTGTGGGTTGCTATGTCAGCTGAGGGTCAGCTGAAGACCCCTGTGCCTGTGAAAGTCAGCCTTTAGCTGGCATTCATAGTTGACCATGATTTTCGCTATATGCAGCAGCATTGTAACATTGCTGTGTATAGCACAAATGATTTCATGATCGCAGGTTTAAGTCCCCTAAGGCAATAAATTGTTATAACAGGTAGAGTTGAGCAACTTTGGTCGGATCGGGTTTCATGAAACAAAATTTGAGTCGGATGAAACTGGACCGACTAGGGCAAAAAAAGTCGGAGTTTCGTCCGAAACCCGACCCCAATGCAAGTCAATGGGGAATAAAAGTCGGCATTGAGCAGATGACATTCATCCGCTCAATGCCGACTTTTATTCCCCATTGACTTGCATTGGGGTCGGGTTTCGGACGAAACTCCGACTTTTTTTGCCCTAGTCGGACCAGTTTCATCCGACTCAAATTTTGTTTCATGAAACCCAATCCGACCAAAGTTGCTCAACTCTAATAACAGGTGATCAAAACATTGTATCTGCCTCAAAATGATATTATGAAAAATATGAAAAATGTCAGTTCAGATCGCAAAAAATAAGCCCTCACCAAGCCCCATATCCCGAAAATTGAAAATGCTACGGGTCCCAGAAAATGGCTACGCAAGCAAATTTATTTTCTTCTTTTTTTTTTTTTTTTTTTTTTTTTACAAATTTCCGAATTTATTTTCACCACTTAAATAAAAAGCTATACATGTTTGATACCTGCACACTCGTAATGACCTGGAGAATCATATTGTCAGGTCAGTTTTACCATATAGTGAACACGGTGACTAAAAAACTCAAAAAAATGCATTGTGGAGCTGCACTTTTTTTTGCAATTTCAACGCACTTGGAATAATTTTTCTGCTTTCAAGTGCATCATGTGATAAAACAGATGGTGTCATTCAAAATCACATCTCATCCCGCAATAAAACAAGCTCTCATACAACTACGTGGATGGAAAAATAAAAAAGTAGTGGCTCTTGGAAGAAGGGGAGAAAAAAACAAAAATGAAAAAAACGGAGAGAATAAATTTTCCAAAAGGCATCTAGGTCCTCAAAAATATCCAGGAAGAATAACATGAACGGCACAATGCAAAATTCACCTTCGAAAAATTAGGTGATTATAGCAGCCAGGGCATCTATGACATCTAGGCCTGTGGTGGTCCACTCGCTTTTGAGAGAACAAAGACAGATACCTGCTGGGGAAGCTGTACCAAAGAATTGTACCAAAGGGTATGGTTGAGAGCCAGGTAATAAAAAATTACCGTACATTAAAAAAATGTCATAAAAAAGAATGAAAATAAAAAACAATGTTTAACTTTAATTTTTATTCTATTTTATTCTTGCCCCAGGCACTGACAACCCTCACTAATTTGCTGGCCTAAACCATTAGCCCAAATGTAAATATGAATTTATGGTTGATAACTAATAGATGGCATAAACCTAAAATAACCAGTATAAGTTCAGCGCCAAGTGTGTAAAACCTCATGAACCAATGTGATAAAATTGGTGCATAAGCAGTGGCGTAACTTGAGTATGATTGGCTCCAGTGCAAAATTTGGACCTGGGCCTCGATCTGCATGAAGGTTAGATGTATGGGCCCTGTTCGCATTCTAGATCCTATAATAACATCATTCCATGTAATGATGTCCCCCATCTTGGACCCCATCCAGTAATATTGGCCCCCATCCTCGCCCCTTCCTATAGAAATGCCTCCCATTCTAGCGTCTCTCAGTAATAATGCCCTCCTTCCTGAGCCCTTTTCAGTAATATTGTCCCCCATCCTGGCCCCTACCTATAATAATGTCTCTCATCCTGGCTCCTCTCACTAATAATATACCCCATCTTGAGCCCTTTCCGGTAATAAAGTCCCACATCTTGGCCGCTTCCTATAATAATGTCTTCCATCCTGGCACCTCTCAGTAATAATGTCCCCTATCCTGAGATCTTTCCACTAATAAAGTTCCCCATCCTGAGCCCTTTCCAGTAATAATGCCCCCATCCTGCCCCCTTCTTATAATGTCTCCCATCCTGGCGCCTCTCAGTAATAATGTCCCCCATAATGAACCGTTTCCAGTAATAATGACCCCCATCCTGGCCTCTTCCTATAATAATGTCCCCCATCCTGGCCCCTCTCTTTAATAATGTCCCCCATCCTGAGCCCTTTCCAGTAATAATATCCCCATCCTGAGATCTTTCCACTAATAACGTTCCCCATCCTGAGCCCTTTCCAGTAATAATGCCCCCATCCTGGCCCCTTCCTATAATGTCTCCCATCCTGGCACCTCTCAGTAGTAATGTCCCCCATAATGAACCGTTTCCAGTAATAATGACCCCCATCCTGGCCCCTCTCTTTAATAATGTCCCCCATCCTGAGCCCTTTCCAGTAATAATGTCCCCATCCTGGCACCTTCCTATAATAATGTCCCCCATCCTGGCCCCTCTCTGTAATAATGTCTCCCATCCTGAGCCCTTTCCAGTGTTAATGTCCCCCATCCTGGCCCCTTCCTATAATAATGTCTCCCATCCTTGCGCTTCTCAGTAATTTTGGCCCACATCCTGAGCCCTTTCCAGTAATAATGTCCCCCATCCTGGCCCCTTCCTATAATAATGTATCACATCCTTGAGCCTCTCAGTAATATTGTCCCCCATTCTGAGCCCTTTCCAGAAATAATGTCCCCCTTTCCATTCCAACACATTTTAAAAAAATAAACTATTATCTTACCTTCCCCAGCTCCCATGAGCGTGCTCTTCTATAGCCAACGCAGGATCCTGCAGCTGACTTCAGCTTGCCCGTCACTGTCATGATGGGCATACCGACACCAGCTGCCGCCCTCTGATTGGCCAGTGGCATGTAGTGCAGTGCAGGGAGCCGACGGATCTCTGCACCACAATCCTTTTATTCTGAATATGTGTCCTTAGACGCACATCCAGCTGAATTAGATGCTGGTGTTAGCAGACCCCCCTCCCACACCCTCCTTGACCATGATTGTTACGCCCCTGATTTGAAGGCAAAAAGTTAGATAGTATTGATAAATTTGCTTCATTATCTTACAACAGTATTGATATAATTCTTGTATACATTTTACCACAGATTTTCAAGACCTCTGCTTGCCTTCAATGAATGGGAACTTCCATCGTTAACTTCTAGTAGGTACAAATCTGTCCCGTCCATGTGATGATCACATAGGACTTGTACATTCGTGTGGCCAGCAGTAGACCAGAAGCGACTCCCATCTTCTGGAAAACAGCAAGGAATTGAACAATTCACTGACAGCAAGCAAATAATACATCTTTAACACATGAGTTGTTAAATTAATTTTTCTTGACTCCTCTAGGGCCATCATAAAGTAACATGGAAATAGAAAATTCTTTCTCATAACAAGAAAGGTGAGATTGAAGTTGGCACAGGTCTCCACGTTGGGAAGACTTGATTATGACCATGTGTTTGGACTGTACGAAAGCATCTATTAAGGTCCCACGTCCATTCCAGCTCTGTATCCTTAAATCGACTCTGACATATCAAATCCTACAGGATCTATATTTCATAGCTGGAAAAAAAATATATATAATGATATTTTATCCACTGTTCTGTAACTTGTGGATATTTTATTTATGTGGAATGAAGTCAGCTATTTTTGGTGAGAGTTTTCTGCCTGTGACCTGCATCATCTTTCCCAGATGTGGGGGGATAGAAAAGTATTCCAGGAGGCCCCTATAGATTTTATGGATTTATTTAAAGGTAATGTCTCATTAAAGTAAGTTTGTAGAACTTATTTTTTTTAATTATTGTATTCTTATATTAACTTTTTTTTATTCTTAAAAACTTTAGGGCAGTAGTCTGAGTGTTCTCTATGTCCGCTGAGATGAATAATGGGCAATTGATGGAGAAATGTCTATTGGCCAATAGAGTCCAGGATGTGAGGAGTACCAGCCCTGCAGGTAGCGGCAAGGGCGCTACATACCTAAACTTAAGAGGGTTGTCCAGGACTCAACAACTAATAACTAAGGAAAAGCGGACACTTGAATGGTTGGATTCGTTGGGTTCGATCGAACCTTAGTCCAAAGTTCGGTTCAGGTACCAGAACTCTACCTGAACTTGAACCAGAACCAAACTCCATAAAAGTCAATGAGGACCTGAACTTTGGTGCTGTAAAATGGTCATAGTAAGCAGAGGATTCTCTATCTCTTCTCCCGGAACGCCGAACACTAAAACAGACTTCCGGGAGAAGTCCGTATTCGGAGTTGAGCACCGGACTCTAGATGTCCATTACGAACCCCGAACTTTACAGCTCGTCTCTACTAAAGACTTATCTATAGAATAGGTCACCAATTAGAGACCGATCCGGGTACAACATTTGGCACTGCCACCAATCAGCTGAAATCTGCAACAACAGGACATGCGTGAGGGATCACATCAGGGACTGTTCTGTATCTTCCAGATATTAACGAAGAAGTGGAGCTTGAATGGGAGATAAAACCCAGTACTCAATAGCGGTCTCTAGGCCACTGCTGTGTTCCGATAGTACATCGCTGAATTTCAGCCAGTTTTGAGATGATCGGTGGTGGTGCAGGGTGTCGGATCCCCAATGATCTCATATTGATGGCCTATTTGGTGAATAGGTCACCAATTGTTAAGTCCTGGAGAACCTTTTAACTGTTTGTACAGTATTACTATTATACCTTATCTAGAACTTCAGCAGAATATCAAAGTTGGCATTATTCCCGACATAGAATTATTTTATTTACTGTTTATTATTCATAGGATTTCTGTTCAATGGAGATGTAAACACTGGGAATCCCACTTAGCCCAAGATTGAGGCTCTGAAAAGTCCAGTTGGAGTGATGTATTGACCATGCATATACAACATTACTTCACTCTTTATCTACATGCACTCTACTACGCTTTCTCATGCAGTTCCATGGACAATGAATAGAATGGTATTGTGATGGCACTGCTCCATTGCTTTGGGGCCTTCAAGAGCCCATTTTCAGAATTTGTGGAGATCATACTGGTTGGACCCCCAGCGATCCCAAAGTTACCATCTAACCAGATGATAGAAAAGTGAAGAAAACCATCTGCAAACTGCTGCTTCAGGATTTTTCTCCTATTGGTGGATCTGGGGTCTTGGTTGGCTGGGTGATAGTAGAAGATATAGCTAGTAATGTTGGAAGGTTCAGTAAACAGTCAACATTTACTTATAGAGTAGCAAGCTTTAATAGGTGAAACTAAAGAGCCAGCCTTCTTCTTCCTGGAAAAGAGCTAATTTGCATTGCCTTATTCCCAAGGAGCTTTGCCTAGTGTTATGAGCTCCGTTAGTGAGGTGAATTCTCTAAGACGTAAAGTCAGGGTGAAAAACATGAACCAAAGTCGATGTCAGTTGGCAAGTGGCACTGTGAGGACCAGACTGCAGACAAGCAGAGCAGTGAAGACCAAAAGACAAAGAGCCATGAAAGGTACACACAGGAATTGAAGATGTATAGGCTATTCAGGAATTGCAACAGCATTTGTAGTGTGAACAAGTCCAGAGAAGAGTTTGCTGTGCTTACAGCAGACAAAGGGTTAATTTCAGGTCTGAATCGGGAAGTAAATGCATATTATAGAAACAAAGGAGTTTGCTAAGGCTAAGCGAACTGTTGAGCAAACTCCAAGACACAAGGTTACTGAACACAAAGCTAGCCTTAAACTCGGATGCACATTGGTGTCAGAGTTGACCTTAAAAAGGTCGTTGGTGATGATGTAACTGTAGTTGGTTGGACAACTTGTAAAACCCGGCATCACAGCAAAGGGTGGAGACCATAGGAGAAGGGAGCATGATCCAGCCCTGGAGCCAAGACAAGTAAGTAACACCAAACTAATAAGTCTCCCAAAATCACCTGATGGTCTTCAAGAGATATAGTATCGGCTCTAGACTTCTGCAAAGGCCTCTCACCCACCCAAACAGTATCCTGCTCTGTGCTAGTCAATGGCAACAACCTTGAAAACCCATCTAGATTTGTATCTTTTCAATTTTAAGAAGCTCCAGTTTGGTTAAATATTGTAAGTCAAGTTTCTTAGCTCATTAGTGGGTTAGACATTGACTTATAGGGTAGCTCCTAGTGATGAGTGAATGCGCTCAGAATAGGTGTTCTCCGAGCATGCTCGGGTGCTAGCAGAGTGTCTTCAGCGTCCTCGAATAATATGTTCGAGCATGCTACCTTATCCTTATACCTTATCCGAGCACGTTCGCTCATCCCTAGTAGCTACGCATAATAGGAACCCATGATGTAATACTGGAAATGTGGCCAAATGTGGCCCTGCATGGTCATAGAGGACGACAAATGGGTGCAGAGGTAGCACTTTCACCCAATGTCTGGAGCTCTGGCACCAATTTTGCATTGGCATTTTGTATTGGTCACATTACATCTTTGGTAACAGGTGCAACCTTCTTTTCGGGTATATTGGACTTTTTCCAATATCATAACTCTTATTCAATTTACTCTTTAAATTCTATTTTTAAAAATTTACCCCAATGCCAAATTCCTCTTCAGCTTCCCTCCAGTGTCTCCTGGCCAGTAATCTCATGGCAGTCTATTTGTGAAGACAAAGTGGAACACATACCATGCAGAGATTAATTAAATCCAGTTGGACTGGCAGCTATGAAACCAGCAAAAAGTCTCGGCTGGAAATTGTAAAATACTCAGGTAATATACACAGCATGGCTAGGGGAATTTGCTTGCTAATAGTTTTTTGGCCCCGAATTCTATGCCACTATCAACACAAGAGAGCTATCTGTTTGACTCAGCTCAGAAATTATTTTACAGATCATATTTCTGGGTTTCTGGGCCAAGTTTCTATCCTTTCTGATATAAACACAAGAGTAAGAGAGGCAGACACACAGCCGTTATCTGGCAGGATGGCTCGGTGCCTCTGCTGAATACTTGCACTTGGGAGATTAATGCGATCAGTTTCAGTCTCAAACTTTCCTCTTTATCGGCGTTGATAAGTGCTCTCATTCCTTCCACGGGAATGGATGGAAAAATGAATAGGGCTAAAGATTCACATTGCGCCTCTGAAGAAGTACGAGAATCTGTAAGAAACCGAGAGAGATTCATATCTTAAACCCTTCACTGAAAGGTGCACTAAGCAACCAGACTTATCTATAAGACACTGGAATCCTATGAAAGGCTGCAACCATAAACATTTTTGTAAAAAGAAATTTGGGGGCTCTAAAGGTTGAACTCACTTCTGGGTGTCAATAATTTATAGCCGGATTATAGTAAGGGTGCAATGCACTTTTTCAGAGACCAAGAAGACCTCCAACACTTACCCATCCATCCCTGATTGGTTCCAACGACTCAATTGTTAAAGTCACCAATGAATTGAGATATTCGGTTGATTGACTGGTGCCAGGGTTCACATCTCTGCGATTTCACTTTCCATGCATGTCTGGTAGAAGTTACATAGCAGGGCAAAAAGTTATTGGGCAATTGTCCTGGATGCAAATTTTAAGAGAAAAATAAAAGAAAAGTAGCATTGGCATTGCTAGCTCTGAAGAATAAGGTTAGTGGACATACCACAAAGTTCTGGATCTCTGGTCAAGAAACATTTTGGAAAGTATAGGAGTCAATGTGGCGCCCCTGAGGCTCGGTCGCCACAGAGGTACTGCACCTCCTCCTGAGGTGTGGTACCCCACCATCCAGGTAAGGTGGAGACTCCTGACCACACTCCAACACCTGCACCCCAAACCACAAAGTAGTGTAGCAAAGCACCTTCGGTGGCTCCCTGCTTGGAGTGTAGCATAGCACCCCTTAGTGGCTCCCTGCTTGGAACACGAAACGTGCTGGGAGATGGGTGGAGTTTAGTTTACCTAAAAGAGCGGGAAGAGTTTGGGAGGAGAGATCAGTCAGTCAGTTGTGGAGGAAGGAGAGAGAAGAAGATCCCCGGAGAGAGGGATAGATGGATGGAAGTGCTGCAGCAGATCCCAGTGACCTGGGTCTGCTGGCACGGGAAAGGAAGAGAGAGAGAGCAACATAGACTGAAAGCCTGATTTTCCATAGAAAGAAAGATTAGTACGGAACGTGAGGAGTAAAATGGAACAGAGGACGTGGGTTAGAAGAGAACCCTTCCTAGAAGTTCTAAGCGCAAGGCCGGGGCCCGGTCCCCGAGGTTGTATGGATACTAATGGTCCTGCAGCAGACACCGGAGGAATTGAAGTAGTGACTGCTTTATTCCCACACAAGACTTGGGGGCACAACAGCAACTGGATAGTGAGCCGGGACTTAGTAGCAAGGAGTCCCCGAAGCAGGCTACAGCTGTCTGCCGTACAAGTAGAGTTCATAAGAACATCGGACAGGAGGAACTCCAGTGTAACTCAGTACTAGGAGTACTTCATTTAAAGGCGCTATAAGAGAAGACGTTCAGAAAGGCACATGTTGGTGGAGTGTTGGAAAGGAGTATTCCATCTGGCCTGGAGGTTGACTGAGTCCCTGATCCGGAGGACATGGCACAGAGGCAGGCACCTGTTTGTACAACAGACTGAGTAAAGCTTTGGAACTACATGCCCTGGTGTCCTCCACTCATTCCTGCGCCACACACACCTGGCACCGCTGCATCCCTGTGCCTACACTGCACCATTCCTGCAACGCATCTCTACACTGCCCTGGGACTACAGCCCTGCCTGTGGAGCGTTATAACATCACTGCTGCACCACACCATCTGTCCCAGAAGATCTGTCTGCAGTGTCGGATTACATCTCTATGGCCGAACACCACAGGTGGCGTCACGAATCACTCATAAACTTTCATCACTATAAGCACACTGCAACAACTCCTTTTACAATGGGCGCCAAGGCCACGGGCCGGGTCACAGCTGCCGTGACATCTCCCATTGAAGCTCATCGGGCCCGGTACGAAGTACCCCACAGCCCTGGGAGGGCGACCCATCAACATAACACAGATACAGTTGGATCATGTGGTAGAGCAAGGCTCTACCCTGTAGGCTGCAGAAGATCTACGACCTACAAGATATACGCGTCTTGGAGCAAATAGCCTGGCCGAAGATCTACGACCTACAAGATATACGCGTCATGGAGCATGGCCACCTGTTCCGACCTGCTCAATGTTCCAGAGAGACAAGTGCAGTTGGTCCAACGGAAACTTTATTTGCACAAACGTGTCATAATTACTTTTCATGGCACTAAAGGAGCAGTAATACTTTCTAAATGGGGAACTCAGGGGGCATTGTTTAATACGACACTCAAGGGGAATGATTTGTTTTAAGGAAGCACCAAAACAGCATTACTACTGGGTTATGGGGGTACGATACTTGCTTTTCCCTGGTCATGGCCACCTCACACTACACCATTGCCTGGAAGTGACTAATTATATCAGCAAAGTATATATTGTTCGTGTGCCTCTGACTCTTGATGGAATACATTGAAATTAAATCTCTGTATGTATTGGAAGGAACTAAGTCACAGTTACACCAGCGATTGTTCAAAGCAACATAACAAAGCCATAGTCACCTGGCCTGATCGTCAATGGGTCAAATCTCATCAGTGGATCAACTCTTGTTCCCATCTTGATCCTCCAAACCTGTTACTACAGGCAATATACAACTCAAATGCAACTTTCCTATGCTCACGATGCTCCTCAAAAATTCATAACTCCTTAATAACTTGGAGTTCCAGCTAAGCTTTAGCTCCAAAAAGTCAGCAAAAAGACTCTGTATACACACACCTTTAGTGTGATGGTTAATACTTGGTTTTAAATGATGCCCATGAGCCTGAAGAAGTCAATCAGATGTCATGACATCACTCTCCACAGGCCAACCATTCTCCGAGGCGTTTACTGTTCATTTCTTGAAATATCCTCACGAGATTTAGGTGTAAGAAAAAAATTAACATATTTCCAAACTAGCCGAAAACATTGCCACCATGTTCTTCTGCATACCTCATGGACCAAGGAAACATGCCTCCTCATTTGTCTTCTGAGGACCCGCCAGTAAATTTATCTCCGGTTATGCAGAATTGTGCTTAAACCTTCAGTGACTATAAACAAGTTTGACATCTTATTTAAACAAGGGAGCCAGAACTAATGGAAACATTTAATCACCTGGTGACGGCGCCTTGTCCTTGTCAGAGATCATCCTGTAAAGGTTCTAAACCTTTTATCTGTTGATGCCTCCTAACCTTGCATTTTGTGAGATTCTTAGATCATCTCCTGTGTAACCTTCATCACTCTTCATGTGTAATATTACCGTATTACTACCAACACCTGCTCATAGTTTTACAGGATGGGAGCTGAACATTGTGTTTTACGAGTCATTGTCGATAAGAGATTTTTTTTTTTCGAAATAAGAGACAGATGGTCACGACATCTGGAATGTTTTAGAAAGTTTCCAATGATTATTTTGGAGTATTTTTTATTTTTAACATTGTAAAAGGGGTTGTCTGCTTTAGATAATCTCTACCTATTGGAAGGGCATTTTCATATGAGCTGATCGATGATCACCAGCAACCTGTAGCAAAACCTGTCAGTAAGACCCACCATACAAATTAGATGGCTGCCTCTCCGATACACAGGAGTGCTCATCTGGCCGGGTGCTCCTGTGTTCTCTAACAAAGAGCTGACATTTCTAGTGGCCACTTAACTCTGGGAGAACAAAAGAATTGGCAGTCTAAAATGGAAAAGACCGATCCTTAACTACCCCAAATGTTGGCCAACCTGTCGATATTGGCGGCCAACATTACTCCGGTGTATAGGGGCTTAAGTTTTCAATTTCCCTTTGTAAAAAAACTAAACACTACACAGAGGCCCCAATTCATCATTCACCGCTGTTTTTGAACCTGTTTTTCTCTAGTTTTGTGTGTTTTGCACCTTTAATTTTGTTTGCACAAAATTCTTTATCCTACTTGCACATTTTTTGAAGTCTGTTTTATATGTGCTTGCCTGTTTGCATTTTTTTTTTCACTTTGTGGGCAGAGTTTAAAGGGAACCTGTTACCAGCTACTGCTGTATATCTGCCCCCAACCCGACCTGTAAGAGAAGAAAAATAACTTTTATTATACTCACCTTTGGGGCGGTTCAGTCCAAGGGATGTTACTGGTCTTGGCCCGGCACCTCTCATCTTCTTACGATCGCCGTCCTCCTGTTTGCTTAATGTGGATGTCCCTACGCCATCCACACAATCTCCTGGGCATCGCACTCCTGCGCAAGCGTACTTATCTGACCTGTTGAGGGCAGAGCAAGGTACTGTAGTGCGCAAACGCTGGGACTCTATGATATTTCCCAGCACCTGCGCACTGCAGTACTCTGCTCTGCCCTCAGCAGGTAAGAGGAGTACGCCTTCGCAGGAGCGACACCCCTCGGAACGGACCACCCCGCAGGTGAGTATAATAAGAGTTATTTTTCTTTTCTTCCAGGTCGAGTTGGGGGCAGATATATAGCATTATAGAATGCTCTATATCAGTCCAGAAAGGTGGTAGCCTTACTTTATATTGGCCAAAACTGGTGACAGTTTTAACAATTCCAGATGTTTTCACCTGGTTCACCAATTGCGTTTAGGGTTGGGGTTAGAGCTAGGGTTAGGGTTAAGCTAGGGTTACTGTTAGAGCTAGGGTTAGGGTTGTGGCTAGGGTTAGGCTTGTGTTGGGGTTACGGTTGTGGTGTTGAGGTTAGTGTTGTGTTGGGGTTAGGGTTGGGTTAGGGTTGCGTTGGGGTTACAGTTCTGGTGTTGGGGTTATGTTAGTGTTGGGGTTAGGGTTATGGTTGTGGTTAGGGTTGAGATTAGGGTTAGGGTTGGGATTAGGGTTGACAGTAGGGCTGTTTTAGGGTTGGAGTTAGAATTGGGGGTTTCCACTGTTTAGGTACATCAGGCAGTATCCAAAAGCGACATGGCGCCCGCCATTGATTCCAGCCAATTTTGCGATCAAAAAGTCAAATGGTGCTCCCTCCCTTCTGAGCCCTGACATTGCGCCCAAACAGTGGCTTTTCCCCACATATGGGGTATAGGCCTACTCAGGAGAAATTACACAAATTGTGTGGTCAATTTTCTCCTGTTACCCTAGTGAAAATAAAAAAGTTTTGTGAAAAAAAGTAAAATGTTCATTTGTTCCTTCAACATTGCTTTAGTTCTCGTGAATCACTTCAAGGGTTAATAAACATCTTGCAGTTTTTAGAATGGTTTCACATTTGGGTATTTTCTGTCATATTGACCCCCCAAACTCACTTCAAATGTGAGGTGGTCCCTAAAAAAATGGTTTTGTAAATTTTGATGGAAAAATGAATAATCGCTGGTCAAATTTTAACCCTTATAACTTCCTAACAAAAAAATGGTTTCCAAAATTGTGCCGATGTAAAGTTTACATGTTGGAAATGTTATTTATTAACTATTTTGTCTGACATATCTCTCAGATTTAAGGGCACAAAAATTAAACATTTTGAAAATGGCAAAATTTTCCAAATTTTTTGCCAAATTTCCGTTTTTTTCAAAAATATACGCAAGTTATATCAAAGAAATTTTACCACTAAAATAAAGTATAATATGTCATGAAAAAGCAGTCTCAGAATCAGTGGGATCTGTTGAAGCGTTCCAGAGCTGTAACCTCATAAAGTGACAGTGGTCAGAATTGTAAAAATTGGCTTGGTCACAAAGGGGTTAATATGTCTTGCAGCGCTGGGGTCCCGGGTTCAAATCTCACCAAGGACAACATCTGTAAGGCGTTTGTATGTTCTCCTCGTGTTTGCGTGTGTTTCCTCTGGGTTCGCCGGTTTCCTCCCACATTCCAAAGCCATACTGATAGGGAATCTAGACAGTGCCGATAATGTCTGTAAAGCATTAACGGCGTTATATAAGTGACTAAAGTAAATAAATATAGGATGTAAGGCCATTTTTTACTTTAGGCCATATTCATGAATCGCAGGCGACACAAGACGAAAAAATTAAAGTGATTTAACCCCCTCCACAATTGATGAATCGGTGCCAGCCCCTTTTCTAATATTATATGGGCATGTTTATGTGAACTGAGAGGAGGTAGTTCTCCTATAACTATGGCCAACTTTAATGTGGAAGCCAAAAACTCAACAAAAATGATAATTTTCACAACCTTGTGACTATAATTTCAAGGCATTAAACTTTCCTATAGCAGAGACCATTAATTACCATCTCCATTTATAAAATGAATCACTTTTCATGTAGTAGATGGTCCACCACATACATCTTTTTGGGTTCTCTGATGAAATCTTCGGTCTTCTTCAGGCCCATTTCCTTGGGGTCATGATAAGGATACAGAGCAGAACAATATCTAGGTCTGTGGAGTAGAATTCCTTCAAGTTCTTCTCCCTTATCTACATATATAATTGGCAGTTGGCCGCCGTCCCCGAATCCCATAAGGCACCGCAGCAGTGTCACTTGCGCAGGCACAGTTCATGGCCACAAGGTATATACTCGAGTATATCAAGAGAAAACTTGGCACTCAACTTTTGATGTTTATGAACATTTTAACCCCTTCACCCCCAAGGGTGGTTTGCACGTTCATGACCGGGCCAATTTTTACAATTCTGACCACTGTACCTTTATGAGGTCATAACTCTGGAACGCTTCCATGGATCCCGCTGATTCTGACATTGTTTTCTCGTGACATATTGTACTTCATGTTAGTGGCAAAATTTCATTCAAATAACTTGCGTTTTTTGTGAGAAAAACGGAAATTTGGCGAAAATGTTGAAAATTTCGCAATTTTCCAACTTTGAATTTTTATGCCCTTAAATCACAGAGATACTGCACACAAAAATCTTGATAACTAACATTTCCCACATGTTTACTTTACATCAGCACAATTTTGGAACCAAAATTTTTTTTTGTTAGGAAGTTATAAGGGTTAAAAGTTGACCAGCAATTTCTCATTTTTACAACACAATTTTATTTTTAGGACCACATCACATTTGAAGCCACTTTGAGGGGTCTATATGATAGAAAATACCCAAAAGTGACACCATTCTAAAAACTGCACCCCTTATGGTGCTCAAAACCACATTCAAGAAGTTTATTAACCCTTTAGGTGCGTCACAGGAATTTTTTTGAATATTTAAAAAAAAATGAACATCTAACTTCAGTTTCAATTTTTTTTTTAATTTTACCAAGAGTAACAGGAAAAATTGGACTGCAAAAGTTATTGTGCAATTTGTCCTGAGTACGCTGATACCTGATATGTGGGGGGAACGACTGTTTCGGCGCATGGCAGCGCTCAGAATGGAAGGAGCGCCGTTTGACATTTTCAATGCAAAATTGGCTGGAATTCAGATCGGACGCCATGTCACGTTTGGAGAGCCCCTGATGTACCTAAACAGTGGAAACCCCCTACAAGTGACCCCATTTTGGAAACTAGACCCCCCAAGGAACTTATCTAGATATGTGGTGAGAACTTTGAACCCACAAGGGCTTTACAGAAGTTTATAACATACAGCCGTACAATTAAAAAATCATATTTTTTCCACAAAAATGATCTTTTCACCCTAAATTCTTATTTTTCCAAGGGTAACAGGACCCTAAAAGTTATTGTGCAATTTGTCCTGAGTACGCTGATACCCCACATGTGGGGGTAAACCACTATTTGGGCGCATGGCAGAGCTCGGAAGGGAAGCAGCGCCATTTGACGTTTTTGGCTGGAATTGAGATCGGACAACATGTCGCGATTGGAAAACCTCTGATGTACCTAAACAGTGGAAACCCCCCACAAATGACAGCATTTTGTAAACTAGACCCCCCAAGGAACTTATCTAGATGTGTGGTGAGCACTTTGAACCCCCCAGTGCTTCACAGAAGTTTATAACGCCCGGGCGTGAAAATAAAAAATTTGTATTTTTTCCACAAACATGATCTTTTAGTCACCATTTTTTTATTTTCCCAAGGGTACCAGGAGAAATTGGACCCCAAAAGTTGTTGTCCAATTTGTCCTGAGTATGCTGATACCCCATATGTGGGAGAAAACTACTGTATGGGCACACGTCGGGGCTCGAAAGGGAAGCAGTGACGTTTTGGAATGCAGACTTTGATGGAATGGTCTGCGGGTGTCATGTTGCCTTTGGAGAGCCCCTAATGTACCTGAACAGTGGAACCCCCCCACAAATGACCCCATTTTGAAAACTAGACCCCCTAAGGAACTTATCTAGATGTAAGGTGAGCACTTTGAACCCCCAAAGGCTTCATAGAAGTTTATAATGTCAGGGCATGAAAATAAAAAAATCGTATTTTTTCCACAAACATGATTAGTCCCCAATTTTTTTATTTTCCCAAGGGTAACAGGAGAAATTGAACCCCAAAAGTTGTTGTCCAATTTGTCCCGAGTACGCTGACACCCCATATGTGGGAGAAAATACTGTATGGACACACGTCGGGGCTCGGAAGGGAAGCAGTGACATTTTGGAATGCAGACTTTGATGGAATGGTCTGCGGGCGTCATGTGCGTTTGGAGAGCCCCTGATGTACCTAAACTATTGAAACTCCCCACAAGTGACCCCATTTTGGACACTAGACCCCCCACGGAACTTATCTAGATGTGTGGTGAGCACTTTGAACCCCCAAGTGCTTCACAGAAGTTTATAACACTCGGACGTGAAAATAAAAAAATCATTTTTTTTCCACAAAAATGATATTTCTGCCCCCAATTTTTTATTTTCCTAAGGGTAACAGGAGAAATTGGACCCCAAAAATTGTTCTGCAATTTGACCTGAGTAGGCTGATACCCTACATGTGGGGGTAAAACACTGTTTGGGCGCATGGCAGAGCTTGGAAGTGAAGGAGCACCATTTGACTTTTTCAACTCAGAATTGGCTGGAATTGAGATCAGACGCCATGTTGCATTTGGAGAGCCCCTGATGTGCCCAAACAGTGGAAACCCCCAATTCTAACTCCAACCCGAACCCCAACACGCCCCTAACCCTAATCTCAGCCCTAACCCTACCCTAACCCTAGCGGAAAAATGGAAATATACATTTTTTTTATTTTATTATTTTTCCCTAACTAAGGGGGTGATAACGGGGGGTTTGATTTACTATTTATGGCGGTTTTTATGTTTGGCGGCTGTCGCACGCTAAAAAACGCTTTTTATTGTAGAAATAGTTTTTGCATCACCACATATTGAGAGCTATAATTTTTCCGTATTTTGACCCACTGAGTCATGTGAGGTCTTATTTTTTGCGGGACGAGTTGACGCTTTTATTGGTACCATTTTCGGGCACATGACATTTTTTGATCGCTTTTTATTCCGATTTTTGGGACGCAGAATGAACAAAAACCAGCGTTTCATGAATTTCTTTTGGGGGTATGCGTTTACACCGTTCCGCGTGCGGTAAAATTGATAAAGCGGTTTTATTCTTTGGATCAGTACGGTTACAGCAATACCTCATTTAGGTCTTTTTTTATGTTTTGTCGGTTTTATGCAATGAAAACTATTTTATATAAAAAATAATTATTTTTGCATCGCTTTATTCTGCGAGCTATAACTTTTTTATTTTTTCGCTGATGATGCTGTGTGGCGGCTTGTTTTTTGCGGGACAAGATGACGTTTTCAGCGGTACCATGGATATTTATATGCGTCTTTTTGATCGCGCATTATTACACTTTTTGTTTGGTGGTATGATAATAAATCATTATTTTTTGCTTTGTTTTTTATTTTTATTTTTTTAAGGGGTTCGCTAAAGGGGTTAACTAATGGGACAGTTTTATAGGGCGGGTCGTTACGGACGCGGCGATACCTAATATGTGTACTTTTATTGTTTTTGGTTTTTTTTATTTCCAAAAAATGGATTTATTTGAGGGAATTTTTTTTTTTTTTCTAATTTATTTGGCGATTTTTTTTAAATTTATTTTTACACTTTTTTAATTTTTTTTTAACTTTATTAAATAGTCCCAGGTGGGACATCACTGTCCTGTGACAGATCGCTGATCTGTCACATCACAGATCACTGTGACAGATCAGCAATCTGTCACAGGCAGTGCAGAAGGCTTCCTCATGCCTGCGCTTTGCAGGCACTGAGGAAGCCAGCTTCCTGCAGGTCCCCGTCGCCATCTTGGATTCGGGGGCCTGCAGGAAAGGAGCCCCCCCCCGCAGCAGCACTGCACATTGCGCTGCCGTGGGGGGCTCAGGGAAGCACGGAGGGAGCCCCCTCCCTGCCGATGCTTCCCTTTAAACCCCGGTACACCGCGATCATGTTTGATCGGTGTGCGCAAGGGGTTAACGTGTCGGGGGTGGTCCGCTGATCGCGGTAGACGTACTATCCCATCCATGGGCATAGGGTCCCGGGTCCCATGGACGGGATAGTACGTCTGATGTCAGGAAGGGGTTAATGCAGTCCAAAACCAACAACGTTTCGGTCCCAAAGTGAACCTTCATCAAATACTGCAACAAATGTGTATCATAAGATAAGATAATCCTTTAATCGTCCCACCATGGGGAAATTCAGAGCATTACAGCAGCAAGGCAGGAACAAGTACAGATACAGATGCATAAAGGCATTACATTGACAGTAGGTAGGTACATATACGGAAAAAGAGAAAAAAAAAGGTAACCGGACCGTCACAACTTTGGATCTATCAGTTCTCTGTTTGGGTCGTATCATATACAATAAGTAGACGACATATCTCAAATACATGATACTTTGAACATAAACATGAGACAAAAAAATATAAATGTCAAAACTGAAAATTAATCAACAGCCAATCAGGCATCATATATACGTGCTTAAAGTGCAAAAGAGAAGTTGGGAAGGAAAAGAGGGGTATGGGGATACCTACCCAACTGCTCAGTGTGAACACACTCCAAAATGTTGGGATAGGAACCAGCCTGAAAATATTAAATAATCAACCTGAGTGGTCATGAATACTAGGTTGAGGTAAGTATCTCAGGTAAGTGAACATACCATGTAGACTGGGGTGCACCTTCAAGAGGTATAGTTAATGATCAGTGGGAAAATTGACCCTATGGAGACAAATAATCGATTGACATATCATATTGAGTGTGAGGGATATGTGTCAGTAATCATTTCAAAGCAAATGGTACCAACCAAATTGCTCATTTGTATAAATTGCATCTAATGAGCATCCACTACCATGGGTATGAAAAAATCTGTAAAAGGAAGAGATACAGTGGGGAAAAAAAGTATTTAGTCAGTCAGCAATAGTGCAAGTTCCACCACTTAAAAAGATGAGAGGCGTCTGTAATTTACATCATAGGTAGACCTCAACTATGGGAGACAAACGGAGAAAAAAAAATCCAGAAAATCACATTGTCTGTTTTTTTTTCATTTTATTTGCATATTATGGTGGAAAATAAGTATTTGGTCAGAAACAAGCAATCAAGATTTCTGGCTCTCACAGACCTGTAACTTCTTCTTTAAGAGTCTCCTCTTTCCTCCACTCATTACCTGTAGTAATGGCACCTGTTTAAACTTGTTATCAGTATAAAAAGACACCTGTGCACACCCTCAAACAGTCTGACTCCAAACTCCACTATGGTGAAGACCAAAGAGCTGTCAAAGGACACCAGAAACAAAATTGTAGCCCTGCACCAGGCTGGGAAGACTGAATCTGCAATAGCCAACCAGCTTGGAGTGAAGAAATCAACTGTGGGAGCAATAATTAGAAAATGGAAGACATACAAGACCACTGATAATCTCCCTCGATCTGGTGCTCCACGCAAAATCCCACCCCGTGGGGTCAGAATGATCACAAGAACGGTGAGCAAAAATCCCAGAACCACGCGGGGGGACCTAGTGAATGAACTGCAGAGAGCTGGGACCAATGTAACAAGGCCTACCATAAGTAACACACTACGCCACCATGGACTCAGATCCTGCAGTGCCAGACGTGTCCCACTGCTTAAGCCTGTACATGTCCGGGCCCGTCTGAAGTTTGCTAGAGAGCATTTGGATGATCCAGAGGAGTTTTGGGAGAATGTCCTATGGTCTGATGAAACCAAACTGGAACTGTTTGGTAGAAACACAACTTGTCGTGTTTGGAGGAAAAAGAATACTGAGTTGCATCCATCAAACACCATACCTACTGTAAAGCATGGTGGTGGAAACATCATGCTTTGGGGCTGTTTCTCTGCAAAGGGGCCAGGACGACTGATCCGGGTACATGAAAGAATGAATGGGGCCATGTATCGTGAGATTTTGAGTGCAAACCTCCTTCCATCAGCAAGGGCATTGAAGATGAAACGTGGCTGGGTCTTTCAACATGACAATGATCCAAAGCACACCGCCAGGGCAACGAAGGAGTGGCTTCGTAAGAAGCATTTCAAGGTCCTGGAGTGGCCTAGCCAGTCTCCAGATCTAAACCCTATAGAAAACCTTTGGAGGGAGTTGAAAGTCCGTGTTGCCAAGCGAAAAGCCAAAAACATCACTGCTCTAGAGGAAATCTGCATGGAGGAATGGGCCAACATACCAACAACAGTGTGTGGCAACCTTGTGAAGACTTACAGAAAACGTTTGACCTCTGTAATTGCCAACAAAGGATATATCACAAAGTATTGAGATGAAATTTTGTTTCTGACCAAATACTTATTTTCCACCATAATATGCAAATAAAATGAAAAAAAAAAAAAACAGACAATGTGATTTTCTGGATTTTTTTTTCTCAGTTTGTCTCCCATAGTTGAGGTCTACCTATGATGTAAATTACAGACGCCTCTCATCTTTTTAAGTGGTGGAACTTGCACTATTGCTGACTGACTAAATACTTTTTTCCCCACTGTATGTATGAGCATGTAAATAATAAGTAAAGAGCGCTCAAAATTAGTAAAAATCAGTGGTGCTTACTTTCATGGATGGCATAAGGCACTTAAATATGGCCAGATGTATTCAGGAGAAAACGTCCTCTAATAGGATAATGGAAAAGTGTTTAAATCTCTCATATAGGGAAAAGCCTTTAGGTCTCTTTCACACTTCAGTTTTTTACAATCAGTCACAATCCGCCAGGTTTTGAAAAAAACGGATCCGCAATTTTCTTTTGAGGATCCGTTTTTTTCCCCATTGACTTCCATTACTGGCGGATTGTGACGGATTGCCATCCGTCTCTCTCTCTCCTTTTCCAGGCTGCGATTCCTTTAAAATAATTCATTTGTCGGATCCGTCAAAAAAACGGACGGGTGGCATCCGTTGTCATCAGTACTAAAACGGATCCGCCATCCGTCCTTTTGGCGGATTTTGACTGATGCAAAAAACTGAAGTGTGAAAGAGGCCTTACCTATAATGATAGTATGTCCAATAAATATAAGAAAAAATATGTCCCGTTAGTGTAAGAGGAAACAACAACATATGGGGGAACTTGGAGGATTATGACAATAACCGGGTTTATCAATGGCAAAATAGATCTAATCCAAGGTCATACAATCTGAGATCTCACTTTTCTAATGATCCCTCCACATCAGGTTTGGAATCTGACTGACGGGACCTTCACAACAGACCAGGACATTTTTTAGGACAAAGAAGACGCCGCCCCAGAAGAAGAGGACCCGCCGAGGGCGGCGATCGAAGGGACATACATCTACCCTGAATGACACATTCTCAGGTAACAACCCGTTGTTAGTGTTGACCGACTGGATCAGACCGATACCCAAAAAGTATCGGGTATCGCCGATTCCAATACCGGAAACCCATTAAAGTCAATGGGACAGAAATATCGGAATTAAAAAAAACCCTTTCTTTACTTGCACATCCAGTTTGGGAGGGGGGAAGAGTGTGGGCGGTGTGTTGGCGGACACTGTGCGTGTCTGTGTGGGCCTGCCGGGGGCCTGTGCGGGCCTGCCGGGGGTCTGTGCGGGCCTGCCGGGGGTTGTGTGTGTGTGCAGGCATCGTCCGATGGGACTACAAGTCCCATCGGGCAATACCTGCTACAATGACAGTGATTGACACATTAGCCAATGGTGGGACCGTAGTAGTCCCATCATCCAGCTAATGTGTTGAATGTAAAAAAACAAAACATACTTACTACAGTACATACATACTACATATATACAATATATATATATATACACACATACTACATACATACTTCATATATACTACATTCATACAACATACATACTTCATATATACAGTCATATGTTAAAGTTTGGGCACCCCTATTAATGTTAACCTTTTTTCTTTATAACAATTTTGGTTTTTGCAACAGCTATTTCAGTTTCATATATCTAATAACTGATGGACTCAGTTATATTTCTGGATTCAAATGGGGCTTATTGTACTAACAGAAAATGTGCAATCTGCATTTAAACAAAATTTGACCGGTGCAAAAGTATGGGCACCTCAACATAAAAGTGACATTAATATTTCGTAGATCCTCCTTTTGCAAAAATTACTGCCTGTAATCGCTTCCTGTAGCTATTAATGAGTTCCTGGATCTTGGATGAAGGTATTTGTGACCATTCCTGTTTACAAAACAATTCCCGTTCAGTTAAGTTTGATGGTTGCTGAGCATGGACAGCCCGCTTCAAATCATCCCACAGATGTTCAATGATATTCAGGTCTGGGGACTGGGATGGCCATTCCAGAACATTGTAATTGTTCCTCTGCATGAATGCCTGAGTAGATTTGGAGCGGTGTTTTGGATCATTGACTTGCTGAAATATCCATCCCCTGTGTAACTTCAACTTCGTCACCGATTCTTGCACACTATTGTCAAGAACCTGCTGATACTGAGTTGAATCCCTGTGACCCTCAACTTTAACAAGATTCCCGGTGCCGGCATTGGCCACACAGCCCCAAAGCATGATGGAATCTCCACCAAATTTTACTGTGGGTAGCAAGTGTTTTTCTTGGAATGCTGTGTTTTTTAGCCTCCATGCATAACGCCTTTTTGTATGACCAAACAACTCAATCTTAGAATCATAGAATCGTAGAGTTGGAAGGGACCTCCTGGGCCATCTGGTCCAACCCCCTGCTCAAAGCAGGATTCACTAAATCATCCCAGTCAGATGTCTGTCCAGCCTCTGTTTGAAGACTTCCATTGAAGGAGAACTCACCACTTCTCGTGGCAGCCTGTTCCACTCATTGATCACACTGTCAAAAAGTTTTTTCTAATATCTAATCTGTGTCTCCTCCCATTCAGTTTCATCCCATTGCTTCTAGTCATTCCTTTTGCAAATGAGAATAAAGTTGATCCTTCTACAATGTGACAGCCCTTGAGATATTTGTAGACAGCTATTAAGTCTCCTCTCAGTCTTCTCTTTTGCAAACTAAACATTCCCAAATCCTGCAACCTTTCCTCATAAGACAGGGTTTGCAGACCGGTCACCATTCTGGTCGCTCTTTTCTGAACTTGCTCCAGTTTGTTGATGTCTTTTTTAAAATGTGGTGCCCAAAACTGGACACAATATTCCAGATGAGGTCTGACCAAAGAGGAGTAGAGGGAAATAATGACTTCACGTGATCTAGACTGTATGCTTCTGTTAATACATCCTAGAATTGCATTTGCCTTTTTTGCTGCTGCATCACACTGTTGACTCATATTCAGTCTGTGATCTGTTAGTATACCCAAGTCTTTTTCACATGTGCTGTTGCTTAGCCCTATTCCTCCCATTCTGTATATGCTTTTTTCATTTTTATTGCCCAGATGTAGTACTTTGCATTTTTCCCTGTTAAAAACCATTCTGTTAGTTGCTGCCCATTACTCCAGTTTATTTATATCTTTTTGAATCCTCTCTCTCTCTTCTCTAGTATTTGCTTTCCCTCCTAGCTTTGTGTCATCAGCAAATTTAATAAGTTTAACCTCAATTCCTTCATCTAAATCGTTGATAAAGATGTTGAACAATACAGGGCCCATCAGTCCACAGGACCTTCTTCCAAAATGCAACTGGCTTGTCCAAATGTGCTTTTGCATACCTCAGGCGACTCTGTTTGTGGCGTGCTTGCAGAAACGGCTTCTTTCGCATCACTCTCCCATACCGCTTCTCCTTGTGCAAAGTGCGCTGTATTGTTGACCGATGCACAGTGACACCATCTGCAACAAGATGATGCTGCAGGTCTTTGGAGGTGGTCTGTGGATTGTCCTTGACTGTTCTCACCATTCTTCTTCTCTGCCTTTGTGATATCTTTCTTGGCCTGCCACTTCTGGGCTTAACAAGAACTGTACCTGTGTTCTTCCATTTCCTTACTATGTTTCTCACAGAGGAAACTAAGAGGTTAAATCTCTGAGACAACTTTTTGTATCCTTCCCCTGAAAAGCTATGCTGAATAATCTTTGTTTTCAGATCATTTGAGAGTTGTTTTGAGGAGCCCATGATGCCACTCATCATAGGAGAATCAAATAGGAGAACTACTTGCAAGTGGCCACCTTAAATACCTATTCTCATGATTTGATACACCTGGCTATGAAGTTCAAAGCTCAATGAGGTTACAAAACCAATTTAGTGCTTCAGGAAGTCAGTAAAAAGTAGTTAGGAGTGTTCAAATCAAGAAAATGATAAGGGTGCCCATACTTTTGCACCTGTCAAATTTTGTTTAAATGCAGATTGCACATTTTCTGATAGTACAATAAACCTCATTTGAATCCAGAAATATAGCTGAGTCCATCAGTTATTAGATATATGAAACTGAAATAGCTGTTGCAAAAACCAAAATTGTTATAAAGAAAAAAGGTTAACATTAATAGGGGTGCCCAAACTTTTACATATGACTGTACTACATTCATACAACATACATACTACATACATACTACATACATAAAACATGCTACAGACATACAACATACATACTACATACAATACATTCATACAATACATACATATAGACATACAGTACATATAACACAGAGTACATACTCACCATCACTTGTCACTTTGATCCCGAAGCCAGTGTCATCTGTAAAAAATATTAAAATAACAAACAAGCGATATACTCCCTGATGCGCAGAAATCCACGAGTGTCCCACAACGATCTCCCGTGGAGAACAGCAGCATCAGCTGATGCCACTGCTCTCTAGGGGCCCCAGGAATACAATGACGTGAGGTAGGTGTCCTTCCGCACTGTATTCCTCCGCCACTGTAAAAAATAGTCCCTAGTCTCACTTTTGGCATTGCTATGTGAGAAAGTTCCCACGCAGCTTTTGCCATAAAGTGAGACCAGTGAACTATAGTAACCTCTCAGTGATAGGCTGAACTAGATGGACATAAGGTCTTCCTTCAGCCTTCAAAACTATGTTACTATGTTATGTATGTATGTTGTATGAATGTAGTATATATGTAGTATGTATGTATGTTGTATGAATGTAGTATACAGTTGTGGCCAAAAGTATTGACACCCCTGCAATTCTGTCAGATAATACTCAGTTTCTTCCTGAAAATGATTGCAAACACAAATTCTTTGGTATTATCATCTTCATTTAATTTGTCTTAAATGAAAAAACACAAAAGAGAATGAAGCAAAAAGCAAAACATTGATCATTTCACACAAAACTCCAAAAATGGGCCAGACAAAAGTATTGTCACCCTCAGCCTAATACTTGGTTGCACAACCTTTCGCCAAAATAACTGCGACCAACTGCTTCCGGTAACCATCAATGAGTTTCTTACAATGATCTGCTGGAATTTTAGACCATTCTTCTTTGGCAAACTGCTCCAGGTCCCTGATATTTGAAGGGTGCCTTCTCCAAACTGCCATTTTTAGATCTCTCCACAGGTGTTCTATGGGATTCAGGTCTGGACTCATTGCTGGCCACCATAGAAGTCTCCAGTGCTTTCTCTCAAACCATTTTCTAGTGCTTTTTGAAGTGTGTTTTGGGTCTTGGCCTGCTGGAAGACCCATGACCTCTGAGGGAGACCCAGCTTTCTCACACTGAGCCCTACATTATGCTGCAAAATTTGTTGGTAGTCTTCTGACTTCATTAGCCATGCACACGGTCAAGCAGTCCAGTGCCAGAGGCAGCAAAGCAACCCCAAAACATCAGGGAACCTCCGCCATGTTTGACTGTAGGGACCATGTTCTTTTCTTTGAATGCCTCTATTTTTCTCCTGTAACCACTATGTTGATGCCTTTGCCCACAAAGCTCTACTTTTGTCTCATCTGATCAGAGAACATTCTTCCAAAACGTTTTAGGCTTTTTCAGGTAAGTTTTGGCAAACTCCAGCCTGGCTTTTTTATGTCTTGGGGTAAGAAGTGGGGTCTTCCTGGGTCTCCTACCATACAGTCCCTTTTCATTCAGACGCCGACAGATAGTACGGGTTGACACTGTTGTACCCTCGGACTGCAGGGCAGATTGAACTTGTTTGGATGTTAGTCGAGGTTCTTTATCCAACTTCCGCACAATCTTGCGTTGAAACCTCTTGTCAATTTTTCTTTTCTGTCCACATCTAGGGAGGTTAGCCACAGTGCCATGGGCTTTAAACTTCTTGATGACACTGCGCACGGTAGACACAGGAACATTCAGGTTTTGGAGATGGACTTGCAGCTTTGAGATTGCTCATGCTTCCTCACAATTTGGTTTCTCGAGTCCTCAGACAGTTCTTTGGTCTTCTTTCTTTTCTCCATGCTCAATGTGGTACACACAAGGACACAGGACAGAGGTTGAGTCAACTTTAACCCATGTCACCAGGCTGCAAGTGTGATTTAGTTATTGCCAGCACCTGTTAGGTGCCACAGGTAAGTTACAGGTGCTGTTAATTACACAAATTAGAGAAGCATCACATGATTTTTCGAACAGTGCCAATTCTTTTGTCCACCCTCTTTTTTATGTTTGGTGTGGAATTATATCCAATTTGGCTTTAGGACAATTCTTTTTGTGTTTTTTCATTTAAGACAAATTAAATGAAGATAATAATACCAAAGAATTTGTGTTTGCAATCATTTTCAGAAAGAAACTGAGTATTATCTGACAGAATTGCATGGGTGTCAATAATTTTGGCCACAACTGTATATGTAGTATGTATGGTTTTTTTTTTTACATTCAACACATTAGCCGGATGATGGGACTACTACTGTCCCATCATTGGCTAATGTGTCAATCACTGTCATTGTAGTCCCATCGGACGATGCCTGCACATACACACACAACCCCCGGCAGGCCCGCACAGACCCCCGGCAGGCCCGCACAGACCCCCGGCAGGCCCGCACAGACCCCACGGCAGGCCCGCACAGACCGCGCATCATGATGCACACAGACCGCGCATAATGATGCGCACAGACCGCGCATCATGATGACATCATTTCAGCAGCCAATCACAGCCGCAACACTGGCTCATTGCATTATGGGAACTTCCGATTCCGGTATCCGATATTGTAAAAATATCGGTACTCGGTATCGGAATTCCAATACAGCGAATATCGGCCGATACCCGATACTTGCAGTATCGGAATGCGCAACACTACCCGTTAGTCATCAATATTTCATCTCTGACTCTAAGTATCACAGAATATAACTTATTACAAAAAGGTTTATCCTATTGTCCCTCCTACAAATTCGACACCTTCACCATGGATATGGACTTACATCGTTTCTATTGGCGTCTAAGGTTATCTGTACATTTTTCATCTACCCCTGACATTTTACCATCTGATGCCCCCACTGACCCACCTCAAATTACTATGACTGAACTAGGTTTGCGTAACAAAAGCACCTACAGACCCCCCTCAGGGATCACTTGCGATCGAAACTTTAATTGGTTTTGTTGACCAAGCATTCCAGAAATTGAGGCATGACATGGAAAATGGTAGGCTACACTATCAATCTAATTTGACTCCCTTAGATTTTCAGGCCCTCCAATCCCTTCGCCAAGACGATCGCATTATTATTAAACCCGCAAAGGGGGAGCGATCGTGGTTATGGACAAGATAGCCTATACCAATGAGGTTTTTCGTCAACTAAATGACAACACGGTCTACACCGTATTATCTAACAATCCTACAAATGGGATTAGGGACCAGATCTACTTTAATGAGCGGTATCACCTGACTGCTGAATACAGGAAGTGCTGCTGGAAGCCGGGAAAACAGAGAGAAATGCAGGTATGTTGCAGCCACTGCACGAGGAGGACAAGTGAGAGCCGGGGAGGACGAGTGAGGACTGGGGGAGCCAAGCCAAGGCAAGCCATGCATACATGATGGGACCAGGGAGCCATGCATACAGGATGGGACCATGCATACGGGAGGGGGAGCCACATATACCAGGACAGGGACGGGGGGAGCCACACATAGCAGGACAGGGACGGGGGAGCCACACATACAAGGACAGGGACGGGGGGAGCCACACATAGCAGGACAGGGACGGGGGAACCACACAGCAGGACAGGGACGGGGGAGCCACATATAGCAGGACAGGGACGGAGGAGCCACACATACCAAGACAGGGACGGGGGGAGCCACACATACCTGGACAGGGACGGGGGGAGCCACACATAGCAGGACAGGGACGGGGGAGCCACACATAGCAGGACAGGGACGGGGGAACCACACAGCAGGACAGGGACGGGGGAGCCACATATAGCAGGACAGGGACGGGGGAGCCACATATAGCAGGACAGGGACGGAGGAGCCACACATACCAAGACAGGGACGGGGGGAGCCACACATACCTGGACAGGGACGGGGGGAGCCACACATAGCAGGACAGGGACGGGGGAGCCACACATAGCAGGACAGGGAAAGGGGGAGCCACACATAGCAGGACAGGACAATGCATACCCGGCTTATACTCGAGTCAATAAGCTTACCCAGTTTTCCATGGCAAAATTAGGTGCCTCGGCTTATACTCGAGTTTATACGGTATACGTCTCCGCTAGTGCCACGCAGGTACAGTAACAGCCACCTCGTTACTACGCATGCACGGGAATAGCGGTGACATGTATGTCACTTGTGCAGGCGCAGTTCGTGGCCGCAATTCCCGCGCATGTGCAGTAACAGCCACAACTGCGCGCTCTACCCGCGCTGCTCCTGTCAACACCACTAAGCATACACATATGTTAATTTCACCGTACTCCCGATCCGATAGCATCGGGCCTATTTCTAGTCATTGAATAACGTTTTGTTTTCCCGTTGATAGGACTGACATTGACCTTCTTTTGTATTACACTTTGGGTCATAGTATGACAAATGCCAATCAAGGAAGTCAATGTCCCATCCTTGCTGACCTTCTCTTGGTATAAATACTAATGACATCGACTATATCTTTATAGAAGTTTTATGCTTCGGGTTCCTCCAAAACGTAGAAAAAAAAAATGATCCAGAAATGCAAACAGTTCTCGGAGGGGTTAAAGATTTCCAAAGAGTGAATGATAGATGTAAAGGAAGTGTGGTCTTCTGGTCTCCCCTAAGCTCCTCTATAAAAGTGATCGGCTAAGCTCCAGTCATAAATTATTGTTTATCGCAAAGGCAAACATTGTGGTATTCAGTGACATAAATACGGATTCACCCTGACAATTTACAGAGGTTACTTTAAAGTCTGGGTGTCTTACTCCAGTCGCTTCCATATTTGGTCAATTTTTTTTTTCCATTGTATAAAAAATAAGAAGGAAAAAAAAAACCATTCACAAGAGTGTTAATAGCTATCTCCAGACACAGATAATGGAGCTGCGTACTGTACGGAGAGCTCAATATCACAGCCCCGGACTCTCAAGTGTTGTCATATTAATGTCATAGCAGAATGTACACAACACACTCCAGCGATCCATGAAGCCGAGCTGGATATGTCTGGGTAAGATGAGGCAGATAAAAAAAAAAAAAAAAAATCACAAAGAACGCATCATGTCGAGTTGTGCTGGTTGGCGAACGGTATTGTAAGCACTTTTTTATCTTAAGCAAAGTGATTTAAAAAAAACAAAAGTTATGCTACTTAAATGAATTATTTGGGAAAAATAAATATTTAATAATTAAAATCCATTTTATTGAAAATATATCTGAATACATAATAAAATACGTAGCATATTTTATTCTGAATGTATTGTTTTAAATTTTGGTGAAATTTTCCAGGCTTAATTTGAACTATCTGTATAAAAAAAAAAAAAAACATTCAAATATTGCCCAATAGACGGATATTTTCTGTAGCTCACTTTTCAGCTTTGCCGTGTAGACTGGTGCACAATCAGCAGAGTAATCTCAAACTCAATATAGGATGGCTGAGTTAAGGAGAGTTGTTCGTTTTTAATGTTTTGTGTTTTTTATGCATTTTTCCAGGTGTTTTTTTCCCCAATGATTTGAATGGGTGAAAAATGTTACAAAAACACTGAAAGAATTAGCATCCAAGAGGGGCCACTCCATACCACTTTGGCTTTAAAGAATTGAGAAAAAAAAATACACCAGAAGAACAAAGAAAGAATACGTAAAAGAAAAAATAGTGCGGTGGCCATGTTTATATAATTCACCGATAGACCAGGTTGTCGGTTTACGGTATGCTGCGCTGCATGCCAGGGGCCACGCAGCAACTACCTGTTGTTTCACACAATATTCCTTCACCGTGACTGATGAAGTGCAAGTTACTTGAATCAAGTATGTCATAACCAAGACCAAGGAAAACAACGAGGACGAGTGGAAGCCAGATAGGCCGACACGCTGATCCTGACCGGCCAAGACACTATTGTTATTTTTTTTTGCTTGAAGTGGACAAAAGCCAGAGGCAATAAAACGCTAAAAAACACATCTTTCAGAAATGACTGATGACCGCAGACACCATTTCTTATTTTTGTCTTACTGTTGAAAGTTGAGACCAAGAAATGTTAAATAATAATTCCCGAGCTAGGGAATAAGATGGCACCACCCATCGAGGACAGTCAAATCTACAGCATAAAGTAGATAAAGCTTAAAGGGATTATCCAGGATTGGAGCACAAGTTTGCAGTCACTCTATGTTGTCAGCATTCTCCGATGCCGGCAGCCATGTGACCACATGTATCCAATTAGCATACTTCTGGCCACATTCCAACTAGACGTGCATTGAGCAAGGCCATGCAAGTCTAGTTGGCATGGGTCCTCTCCTGATGCCTACACTGGAGAATCCTGACAGCACGCACTATGAGTATTTGTAATTCTGCAGTCACATGTACAGTGGGTACGGAAAGTATTCAGACCCCTTTAAATTTTTCACTCTTTGTTTCATTGCAGCCATTTGGTAAATTCAAAAATGATCATTTTTTTCTCATTAATGTACACTCTGCACCTCATCTTGACTAAAAAAAAAAAAAAAAAAACAGAAATGTAGAAATTTTTGCAAATTTATTAAAAAAGAAAAACCGAAATATCACATGGTCATAAGTGTTCAGACCCTTTGCTCAGTATTAAGGAGAAGCACCTTTTGAGCTAGTACAGTTATGCGTCTTCTTGGGAATGATGCAACAAGTTTTTCACACCTGGATTTAGGGATCCGCTGCCATTCTTCCTTGCAGATCCTCTCCAGTTCCGTCAGGATGGATGGTGAACATCTTAGGTCCAGAGCACTCTGGAAGAGGTTTTCATCCAGGATAAATCTGTACTTGGCCGTTTTCATGTTTCCTTCAATGCAACCAGTCGTCCTGTCTCTTCAGCTCAAAAACACCCCCATAGCATGATGCTGCCACCACCATGTTTCACTGGGCAGGTGATGAGCAGTGCCTGGTTTTCTCCACACATACAAATTAGAATTATCACCAAAAAGGTCTATCTTTGTCTCATCAGACCAGAGAATCTCATTTCTCACAGTCTGGTAATCCTTCATGAGTTTTTTTTTTAGCAAACTATGCAGGCTTTCATATGTCTGGCATTAAGGAGAGGCTTCTGTTGGGCCACTTAGACTGGTGGCGGGCTGCAGTGATAGTTGACTTTGTGGAACTTTCTACCATCTCCCGCTGCATCTGTGGAGCTCAGCCACAGTGATCTTGGGGCTCTTTACCTCACTCATCAAGGCTCTTCTCCCACGATTGCTCAGTTTGGATGGACGGCCAGGTCTAGGAAGACTTCTGGTGGTCCCAAACTTCTTCCATTTAAGGACAATGGAGGGCACTGTGCTCTTAGGGACCTTGAATACTGCAGAAATTCTTTTGCAACCTTGGCCAGATCTGTGCCTTGCCACAATTCTGTCTCTGAGCTCCTTGGCCAGTTCCTTTGACCTCATGATTCTCATTTGATCTGACATGCACTGTGAGCTGTGAGGTCTTATATAGATAGGTGTGCGCCTTTACAAATCAAGTCCTATCAGTTTAATTAAACACAGCTGGACCCCAATGAAGGAGTAGAACCATCTCAAGGAGGATCACAAAGAAATGAACAGCATGTGACTTAAATATGAGTGTCTGAGCAAAGGGTCTGAATACTTATGACCATGTGATATTTCGGTTTTTCTTTAATAAATTTGCAAAAATTTCTATATATCAGGGTTTTTTTTAAGTCAAGATGGGGTGCAGAGTGTACATTAATGAGAAAATAATTAACTTTTTTGAATTTACCAAATAGCTGCAATGAAACAAAGAGTGAAAAATTTAAAGGGGTCTGAATACTTTCCGTACCCTCTGTAGATGAGTGCAAAGGTGGAGATTTTTCCTTTTAAGATCAATAGTTTTCAGGCAGTTACGCCCTGAAATATCAAAATAATTCTAAGAACGTGTTTTTCTGCAGGGAGAATCTGTTCAACACCCACCTGACTTCACCATAATCCCTGGATTCTTAGCGCCAGGAGCCTGTTACTCCAAACCTGCTTGCACCAAGCACAACTAAAATTTTCTTGCCATCATTGTACAGTAGTCAGGCATGAATCGGTTTGCTGGAAATGTTGGCGCAGTCTCCAACTTTCTGACGGCCGCTACTCCACAAATTCACTCTCTTAAATACCACCGGTGAGAGTAGCCACCATTCAATATGGTGTTGGGCCTAATTCCCGTAGGTACCATGTCACCCATCTAACAGAAGAATACCTATACCTCCTCCTAAAAGGGAAACTACTAGTTTGGCCATTTAAACATTTTCACATGAAACATAAAGGAAATGAAACACTGTCCAATCTGTAAAACAAAAGAAATGAGCATAAGTTGGTATACGTGCACCGTATAGGAGCATGTTCAAGTTATTGTAGTGTTCAGAATCCAATATTATTAGATTGACTAGATAGATTTTATCTGATACTCTGAAGGACCTATCCTGTCCGGCATTACACTGACATCTGTTATGATTAGGTCACCGAGGAGGAGAGCTGGGAAATAAGCTAGGCAACCAGATAACCAGAGAGGTTGGTAACTTCGCAGATTGCAGACCCTTAAACCTAACAACACAACTAGAATTAGCCGTGGGACGTACCTACGATGGCCTAGACGCCTCGGCACAGCCAAAGAGTTAACTAAGCCTAAATCAAGAAAGGGGAAAGCTAAACTGCCCCAGAGCAGAACCCCAAAGGAATAGATAGCCCCCAAACATATATTGCCGGTGAGACAAGATGAGGCACAAACACAGGCAGAAAACAGAGCAAGTAAATGATGGAGCCCAAACTGTCTAGATAGCACAGGAGAGATACTGTTTGCAATCACGCAGAAAACCCTAGAAAATCCAACACGTCTGATCTGTAAAAATACTGAGGCCACACGACCTCTCCCCCACTAGATCAGCATTCTTGTGTGAACTGGAAGCAAAAGAAAAGATACTGATATAACAGAGGATTAGCAATACTGAAGAGACTGACATGAGCTGTGGCATATGGAACGGGGTCCAGCACCGGTTCCAGCAGGGAACAATGCCGAACCCACACAGCAAAGCAGAAAGCAGACAAAGGCAAAACTGGATCAAATGCAAAAAGATTCCAGCAAACAAAAACTTATCTGAACGATGCAGGACCAAGCAGGGGACAGGCGGACTTCAAGAAGCACAGGAGGAAAACCAAATCACCAGCAGCAACTGAGGGAAGCTTGCTCACTTAAATCTTCCCAGTCTGTAACACCTGACTTCCACTCATCGTCTTCAGGTGATTGACCTCTGTCAACCCGACCAGCTCCACTACCCGCAGCAACCACCAGAGGGAGCCCAAACTCAGAAGTCAGGTCAAGAATGTTCACAAAAGTACCCCCCCAAGCCACCAGGCCGATCAGGATGGGCCCGGTGGAAAGCGCGAACCAATCTCTCAGCATAAATGTCTGAAGCAGACACCCAAGAAATATCCTCCTGACTATAGCCTTTCCACTTGACCAAGTACTGGAGTCTCCATCTAGTCAGACAAGAATCCAATACCTTCTCTACCTCATACTGCAGATTACCTTTAACCAATACAGGATCAGGGGGCGCAGCCATGGGAACTACTGGCTCCACAAACCTTTTCAACAAAGATTTATGAAAAACGTTGTGAATCTTAAACGTTCCTGGAAGAGCCAAACGGAAAGAAACGGGATTAAGGATTTCCAAAATCTTATAAGGTCTAATAAACCTTGGCTTGAATTTTGGAGACGCAACTTTCATAGGAATATTTTTTGAGGACACCCAAACCATGTCACCCACTTTAAACCAGGGACCAATGGTCCTTTACCGGTTGCCAAACCGTTGGGCCTTCTCCTGAGAGTGAGACAACTTATCCCCTACTTTATTCCAAATCTGCTGCATTCTCTCTACCACAGAATCCACACTTGGGCAGGCTGAAGCCTCCACCCTGAAGCGCAAACTTGCAGAAAAAAGGAGACATCAAACTGGCAGAACTAGCCCTATTATTTAGAGCAAATTCGGCCAAGGGCGAAAATGAGACCCAGTCATCCTGATCAGCAGATATAAAACATCTCAATTAGGTTTCCAAAGTCTGGTTTGTTCTCTCAATTTGCCCATTGGTCTGAGGGTGAAATGCAGAGGAGAAAGACAACTGAATTCCCAGTTTAGAACAAAAAGCTCTCCAAAATCTGGAAACAAACTGGACTCCGCTGTCAGACTCAATGTTCTCAGGAATACCGTGCAAACGAACCAACTGTTGTAAAAACAAGGGCACCAACTCAGAAGATGGCAACTTTGGGAGTGGTACAAGATGTACCATCTTAGAAAATCTGTCACAGATCACTCAGATAACAGTCATTCTCTGAGAGACAGGGAGATCAGAAATAAAATCCATTGAAATATGGGTCCATGGCCTCCTGGGCACGGGCAGGGGCATTAACAAACCACTAGAACGAGAATAGGGTTTGGACCGAGAACAAGTCCCACAGGACTGCACAAAATTCCTGACATCACGAGATAAGGCAGGCCACCAAAAAGACCGACTCACCAAATCTTTGGTACCAAAAATACCTGGATGACCAGCTAATGCGGAGCAATGAATTTCAGACATTACTCTTCTCCTCCACTGGTCAGGGACATACAATTCACCATAGGGCATCGTTCAGGTTTGTCCTCCTGAAATTCCACCAAGGCAAGTCTCAAATCGGGAGAAACGGCAGAAAGAACCACACCCTCATTTAGAATGGTAGTAGGCTCAATCACATCAAAAGAATGCGCAAAGAAACTCCTAGAGAGGGCGTCTGCCTTAACATTCTTAGTGCGTGGAAGAAAGGAGACCACAAAATTAAAACGCGTGAAAAACAAGGCCCACCTAGCCTGTCTAGGATTCAATCACTTGGCTGATTTGAGATAGATCAAGTTCTTGTGGTCGGTGAGGACCACAACTTGATGTCTGGCTCCTTCCAACCAATGTCTCCACTCTTCAAATGCTAACAATTCCCGATTCCCCACATCATAGTTATGTTCAGATGGGGAACATTTTTGAGAAAAGAAGGCACAGGGATTCATCTTAGAGGTTACAGGATCTCTTTGAGACAAAACAGCTCCTGCACCAATCTCAGAAGCATCTATCTCCACCTGAAATGGTAGTGAAAGATCAGGTTGCCGTAAGACAGGAGCAGCAGTGAATCTCCGCTTAAGCTCCTGAAATGCCGAGACTGCCTCTGGAGACCAATTCACCACATCAGTGCCCTTTTTGGTCAAATCCGTCAGTGGTTTAACAATATTAGAAAAATTACTTATGAATTTCCGGTAGAAATGAGCAAAACCCAAAAACTTCTGGAGAGCCTTCAAGGAAGGGGGCTG
Source organism: Dendrobates tinctorius (assembly GCF_039654945.1). Taxonomy (NCBI): domain Eukaryota; kingdom Metazoa; phylum Chordata; class Amphibia; order Anura; family Dendrobatidae; genus Dendrobates; species Dendrobates tinctorius. The sequence continues at coordinate 18,204 of NW_027361707.1, read as the reverse complement.
AACCCAATCATACATGGCCTGGACCTTGGCCGGGTCCATTTCAATAGCAGATGGGGACAAAATGAATCCCAAAAACGAAATCTTTTGTACGCCAGAGACATTTCGATCCCTTAACATACAAAGCATTTTCTCTCAAAATCCGGAACACAGTCCGAACATGTTCCACATGAGAATCCCAATCACTGGAAAAAATCAAAATAACGTCCAAATAAACGATCAAAAACGTATCCACAAAGTCACGGAAAATATCTTTCATGAAAGATTGGAAGACGGAAGGGGCATTAGTGAGCCCAAAAGGCATCACTAGGTACTCAAAATGTTTCTCAGGAGTATTAAACGCCGTCTTCCTTTCATCCCCGTGCTTGATGCGAATAAAATTATACGCCCCCTGAGGTCAAGCTTGGTAAACCAACTAGCACCTTTAACTCTGGAAAATAAAGCAGAAATCAGGGGTAACGGATACGGATATTTAACAGTGATGTTATGAAGGAGACGATAGTCAATACATTGCCTTAATGAGCCATCTTTCTTGGCCACAAAAAAAAAACAAAAAAAAAAAACAGCACCTAAAAGGTGAAGAGGATGGTCTGATATGACCCTTCTCCAATGACTCCTTGATATAAGATCGCATAGCATCATGTTCAGGTATAGATAAGTTGAAAAGCCGACCCTTGGGAAATTTACAACCGGGCACTAACTCGATCGCGCAATCATAACTCCTATGAGGAGGCAAAGACGCGGACTTACTCTCACTAAATACATCAGAAAAATCAGCCAAATAGTCAGGAATATCATGAGACTGGGGAGAAGTGGAGAAAACAGGAGTGTCACTAAGAACACATTGACAACCCCAACTAACCACAGACACAGATTTCCAGTCCAAAACAGGATTGTGGGTTTGCAACCAAGGAAAACAGTACAATAATGTCATGCAAATTATGCAACACCAAAAATTTACAATTCTCTTGGTGGTCCGGGGCTACCCGCATTATCACCTGGGTCCAAAACTGAGGTTTATTCTCTGCCAAAGGGGTAGCATCAATACCCCTTAAAGGACTAGGAGTCCGCAGGGGTACCATGGGTAAACCACAACATTTGGCAAAGTCAAAATCCATCAGGTTCAGGGCTGCTCCTGAGTCAACAAAAGCCTTAGCGGAAAATGTAGACAAGGAGCAGATCAAGAAAACCGCCAACAGGAACTTAGGCTGTACACTGCCCACAGCAAATGAGTGAGCAAAACATTTTTCCCGCTTAGGGCAGACAGAAATAGTATGAGAGGCGTCCCCACAAAAGAAGCATAACTTATTACACCTTCTAAACTCTTGACGTTGCGCCCTAAACAAAACCCTATCGCATTGCATGGATTCAGAAGTTTGTTCGAAAGGCAGCACCGCCTCTCGCATAGTTTTAGGTTCACGTAAACGTCAATCTATTTGAATGGCTAATGACAGAGTCGTTAAGACCAGAGGGGACAGGAAATCCCACCATAACATCTTTTACGGTTTCTGCCAGACCTTTCAGAAAAAGAGCTGCTAGGGCGTCATGGTTCCATTTAGTAAGGACCGCACACTTTCGGAATTTTTGACAATATAACTGCAGAATCCTGACCCTGGTTCAAAGCCAATAAAGTTTTCTCAGCTTGATCAATAACATTAGGTTTCATCATACAACAACCCCAGAGCATGAAAAAACGCATCCACATTAGCCAGAATAGGATCCCCAGGTGTCAGAGAAAAAGCCCAATCCTGAGGGTTGCCGCGCAACAGGGAGATGACAATTTTAACCTGCTGCACTGAGTTCCCTGAGGAATTAGGTTTCAAGGCAAAAAACAGTTTACAATTATTCTTAAAGTTCAAAAATTTAGACCGATTCCCAGAAAATACATCAGGAATAGGGATTCTTGGTTCTACAGCAGACGATTGAGCGAGATAGGCAGAAATTCCCTGCACTTCAGCAACAAGCTGTTCAACACAATCGGACAATTGCTTAGTCTCCCTTAAAGAAAAAATCCTCCTACGGCCCCAGAGAGAAAGGAAAAAATATATAAAAAATTCTGACACTTTTTTTTTTTTTTTTTTTTTTTTACAATTTTTCCCTTCTTTAGAGTACCCTAGAATCTACAGTTTAGGCTGGTGATTCTGTTATGATTAGGTCACCAAGGAGGATAGCCGGGAAATAAGCTAGGCAACCAGAAAACCAGAAAGGTTGGTAACTTAACACAACTAGAATTAGCCGTACCTACGATGCCCTAGATGCCTCGGCACAGCCAAAGAGTTAACTAAGCCTAAAGCAAAAAAGGGGAAAGCTAAACTGCCCCGGAGCAGAACCCCAAAGGAATAGATAGCCCCTAAACATATATTGCCGGTGAGACAAGATGAGGCACAAACACAGGCAGAAAACAGAGCAAGCAAATGATTGAGCCCAAACTGTCTAGATTGCAAACAGTATCTCTCCTGTCCTGTGCTATCAGGCAAAAAACCCTAGAAAATCCAACACGTCTGATCTGTAAAAATTCTGAGGCCACACGACCTCTCCCCCACTAGATCAGCATTCTTGTGTGAACTGGAAGCAAAACAAAAGAAACTGATAACAGAGGATTAGCAATACTGAAGAGACTGACATGAGCTGTGGCATATGGAACGGGGTCCAGAACCGGTTCCAGTAGGGAACAATGCCGAACCCACACAGCAAAGCAGAAAGCAGACAAAGGCAAAACTGGATCAAATGCAAAAAGATTCCAGCAAACAAAAACTTATCTGAAAGATGCAGGACCAAGCAGGGGACAAGTGGACTTCAAGAAGCACAGGAAGAAAACCAAATCACCAGCAGCAACTGAGGGAAGCTTGCTTACTTAAATCTTCCCAGTCTGTAACACCTGATTTCCACTCATCGTCTTCAGGTGATGGACCTCTGTCAACCCGACCATCTCCACTACCCACAGCAACCACCAGAGGGAGCCCAAACTCAGAAGTCAGGTCAAGAGTGTTCACAACAGACATCCTATTGATTTGAATAGGCACTGTGTAATGCTTTATTTCTCCTGTGGCGGCACTGTGAGGAAAATGAACACTTACTCCCTAAAATGACAGCTGATCACTAGGAGATCAAGCAGAGGTGCACTCTACAATCAGCTTATTGCCAATGAATCCTTCCAATTCCAGGCTCTAAACGTAGAAGCTCGATAGAATTTTTCTTCCTAAACTTTCCATATAACTTCTCCTATATTGTTTGGCTTCAATTCCTCCTTAATATGAAATCACAGTAATATTTTCCTCTACATCAGCCAGAAGATATTTTCTTGCATCCATTGATATGTTTGGCAATTAATGTATTGTTATCCATTCTATCCCTCAGTTATTTGCTTATTTTGCCATCGTGTTACATTGGGCTCCGTCTGACTAAGGAGAACACATTTCCTGCGTTTCTTCACGTTCTTCTAGTAAGAAAAGATTAACTTAGGTTGTTTAAAGATTTGTTATAATTTTTGGCATCATTGATTTAATGTACTCTGTGTACAGTGGGGAAAATAAGAATTTGACACAGCCCATTTTGAACGTTTTCCCACCTACAAAGAATGGAGAGGTCTGTAATTTTTATCGTAGGTACACTTCACCTGTGACAGACAATCTAAGAATAAAAACCAAAATATCACATTATATGATTTTTACATAATTAAATTGCATTTTATTGCATGAGATACATATTTGATCACCTACCAACCAGCAAGAACTCTGGCTCTCACAGACCAGTTTGTTTGTCTTTAAGAAGCCCTCCTACTCTGCACTTATTACCTGTATTAATTGCACCTGTTTGAACTTTTTTTTTTTATAAAAGACACCTGTCCACACACAATCATACTTCAACCTCTTCACCATGGCCAAGACCAAAGAGTTGTCTAAGGACACCAGGGACAAAATGGTAGACCTACACAAAACTGGGAGAGGCTAAAGGACGATAGGCAACCAGCTTGGTGAGAAGGCAAAAACTGTTGGCACAATTATAAGAAAATGGAAGAAACACAAGATGACAATCTTTCTCGGTCTGGGACTCCATGCGAGATCTCACTTTGTAGGGTAAGGAGGATTCTGAGAAAGGTCAGGAATCAACCCAGAACTACACGAGAGGACCTGGCCAATAACCTGAAGAGAGCTGGGACCACAGTCTCAAACATTATCGTTAGCAGCAAACTCATATTAAAATCCTACAGAACACCCAAGGACTCCCTGCTCATGTCACATGTCCAGGCCCGTTTGAAGTTGGCCAATGACCATCTGGATGGTCCAGAGGAGGCATGGGAGAAGATCATGTGGTCAGATAAGACTAAAATAGAACTTTTTAGTATCAACTCCAATCGCCGTGTTTGGAGGAAGGAGGAAGACTACTATCCCCGAAAAAAAGTCCCAACCATGAAGCATGGTGGGGGAAACATCATACTTTGGGGGGGGGTTTCTGCAAAGGAAACAGGATGACTGTGCTGTATTGAAAGGAAGATGGACGGGGTAATCCATCATGAGATTTTGGCGTACAACCTCCCTTCCATCAGTAAGAGCATTGAAGATGGGTCTTCCAGCATGACAATGACTTGAAACATGCAGCTAGGGCAATTAACGAGTGGCTCCGTATGAAGCATTTCATGGTCCTGGAGTGGCCTAGCCAGTCTCCAGACTGGAACCCAATAGAAAATCTTTGGAGGGAGCTGAAACTCAATGTTGCCCAGTGACAGCCCCAAAACCTGAAAGATCTGGAGAAGATCTGTACGAAGGAGTGGGCCACAATCCCTGCTGCAGTGTGTGCAAACATGGCCAAGAAGTACAGGAAACGTCTGACCTCTAATCGCAAACAAAGATTTCTGTAACAAATATTAAGTTCTATTTTTCTATTGCATCAAATACTTATTTCATCCAATAAAATGCTAATTATGCAAAAATCATACAATGTGAATTTCTGGTTTTTATTTTTAGATTCTGTCTATCACAGGTGACGTGTACCTACAATAAAAATTACAGACCTCTCCATTCTGTGTAGGTGGGAAAACTTGTAAAGTCAGCAGTGTATCAAATACTTATTTTCCCCACTGTATATGAACTCCCATAATATATTAACTAAGGGATTGGCATATTCGGTGTCAGACGGGAGCTCCGAGGATCCTCCAGAGGAAATGTTGACTTAATGTTCACCATTGCAGAGGTTAAAGCTCCTGTACCTGCAATCTAACAGGAGCAGATCTGGTTCCCAGTTGTCAGATACATGCAGATAGAAGCAGTTTATTACCACTTCTTTTCTGTTGCCAGCTACTTCGGGTTCAATAAGTGCTATACAGCAAACAGAAGCATCAGCACTGCCTATGTTTCTGTAGGACCTCACAATCACATTAATACTGTCTCTCAGCTGGCATAGCAAAGCTGCTGGGTCCATCAGATCAACTCTGCCAGTAAAGATTTGCAAAAAAAAAAAAAGGCTTTTTTTTCCTCTGTAACTGGGGCTTCCATATATGCCAAAGTTACAGTGGGGAAAAATGAACAATAAAAAGAAAAAATGATGATGTCTTGAGGAACATATTATGTGAAAAAATAAAAACAAACATCTTTTAAAAAAAGTTATGAAAAATAAGAAGCAACACATTAAAAAATCTGAAAAAAGTCTACTTTATTAACATTTTATTAAAATACATCTAACAAAAAAACCCAAAACATATACATCACATGACTATGATAATCTGGAGGATTCGTTCCATAGGTTATCAGGGTAAAATATTAACAGAAAAAAAATTTAAAAAATTGTTTATTTCTATGTTTGCTTTGAAAAAAAAAATAGTTTTTTACCCCAAAGCAGGACTAAAAATATTATAATTTGTCCTGCATAAAACAAAGCCTCATGCAGTAATGTCAATGAAAAAATAAAAATGATGGCTGCTAAAAAGAGGAGGCACAAAACGGAAAAAAATGGCCACATTCTAACCTATTTAAGGTCTTCGATATAAAATGATCAGAGGTGGTCCGAGAGATCAGGAGACGCCATCAATACTAAAGTCCAAGATAGGAATATTCTTCCTAGTGTGATACTTTTTGAAGGGCGATCTATATCAACATTATTAGAAAAAGTTCTCTTGATTGATGAAATAACATTTTCACCACAATTCTTGGCCATTTTTAGGTAACTTGAGCTTAATAATTTCCTTTTGATTCTTACTGGAGAAAAACTATTTATTATCCTGTGGTTACCCACAAAAGTATTAAAAGAAAATCAGTTCAAAGAAAAATATTGTTTGTTCTGTGCACGGATTGGAATCAGGCTTTTTATAGAAAAAAATAAAAATTTGTTTGGTAAATGTTCTACAAAACGTTTAGAACTAGAGTTGAGTGACTTTGGTCAGATCGGGTTTCATGAAATGAAATTTGAGTCGGATGAAACTGGTCCGACTAGGGCAAAAAAAAAGTCGGAGTTTCGTCCGAAACCCGACCCCGAAGCAAGTCAATGGGAAATAAAAGTCGGCATTGAGTGGATGAATGTCATCCGCTCAATGCCGACTTTTATTTCCCATTGACCTGCATTGGGGTCGGGTTTCGGACGAAACTCCGACTTTTTTTTGCCCTAGTCAGTCAGACCAGTTTCATCCGACTCAAATTTTGTTTCATGAAACCCGATCCGACCAAAGTCGCTCAACTTTATTTAGAACATTTTTTTTTAAATTGCTCCTTGTATCTGGTGTACGAAACATGGAGTGTACAGCTACATATAGTGGAGTCGGCCAATCATTGAGCACTGAGTGACCACATTAATGACTAGTCCAATATTTGGATGTTGAGGCTACCAATTTCTATATATCTTGACGATTGGAAAATACCTGATTGACTTGGTGCTTATCAGAGGTTGAAGCAGAATGGACGGCACTCGAGTAGGAACTCTGCTCCCTATGAGTTCTGGATTCTGGTGTAAAAGCTTTGATGAATCAGGGTCAAGAAGGACAAAAATAATTGTGTCCACTTTGGATAATCTTTTTATCTTTGAAGGCTTTCAGATCGCACTTATCACTTGCAATGCTTAACCATGGGTCTAAGGGTACCGTTACACTAAGCGACGCACCAGCGATCCCGACAACGATACGACCTGGTAAGGATTGCTGGTGCGTCGCTAAATGGTCGCTAGTAAGCTGCCAAACAGACAGATCTACTCAACGAAGCAGCGATACGGCGATCCGTATAACGACCTCGGCGGTCTTTGGTACCTTGTCACACAGCAGCTATTCTGACGACTCACGCCTGCGTCCCCGAGTTTTGCGTCGCCAACGAGGACGCTCGTCGGCGTCAAACACAGCGATGCATGCTGGCCAGCGGGACGCCAACAATCAGAAAGTGGCCTGGGACATTGGAGCACGATCAGCGATATCCAGCAGGGGGGGGGGGGGGGGTGGTTGCCGCCAAGTGTCACATGTAGCGAGATCGCTGTTGCGTCACCAAATCGCTGACGCAAATGGGATCTCGCTAATGATCTCTTTATGCGAGACAGGGCCTTAAGTATCCAACTGCCGAACAGTGCCACCACAGGGGTAAAAAAAAAGACTTTCAAAACCAAATAAGTCCTGTAATACCCAAAAGATTTTTTTTAATGGGATTCTGACAACCAGAGCTTTTACAATTCGCGCACCGAGTTCTGCTGGATATACTATTCAACACTAGTGATGGATCCGGATATTGGCAAAAAAAACAAACAATTTTTTGCATGGGGATGGATGAAATTGAGCTGTTCATTCAAGGCTTGATCAACCAACCACTGCTCCATTCACACAGGGGTCTTCAGAGCCCTTGCTCGAAGGATTGGTGAGGATCCCAGCGGTCAGTCCTCTGGATGGGGGATAACTTCCAAACTTGGTACAAATTCTTTAAGCTTGCGAATCAATAAGTTTCTAGTTAAGGAACATGGACTCAGTTTTTCTGTCTGTTTTTTCAGCCAAATAACATTTTATGGGTAAACTCATTTATGCAGTCGACCATAGGCCAACATCAACTGACAAATGGAGGTTTGGAAAAGGGAGACTATGCTCTAACGTCTACTGTCAGCCTTTGGCCAGATGAGAACAAATGAGTCTTTCTTGCACATAGAGGAAAGCGAACAAATCAGACTAATCAACAGCCCTAGACATGTGGAACGTCCACAAAGACTCAGTGCTGGGCACAAAAACTTGCAAATCATTAATCATTGTATATTTTTGGTGTTACTACGCAGTTATTTTGTGTGTATAAATGGCCAGGATAAGTACCTATGCAAATGGTTGGCAAAATATGAACAATGGCCTTTGGAAAAAGTTGAATGAAGTGCTGATACCACTGTGTTGTAATGACTCATCCCAGAGATTACAGCTAGAGATGAGCAGATCACTTTGCGCAACCCTGGGGCATGGTCCAGGTTAGTGCATTGACCATAAACAGGAGTTGTGAGAATTTCCTTACCCTCCGGGATCCCAGTCTCGTCTTATGATTAGCCAGGCTGATGAGAGGTCACCTGTATGTCCCACAGATGACATCGCGCCAGGACTGTGATTATGTGCCATTCCAGAGAACCCGGAAACTCAGGAAATTCATGCAGCTCCTGTCCACGGCCAGAGAGCAAGGACCTCGACCATGGTTGCCCGAAATGATCTGCTCATATCTACCGATGAGATGAGGATGACATTATACCAGCCCTTTAAGAGGTTTAAAACATTAAAACTTACTCCTAATTCTAGGTTCCATAAAATGTGATTATTGTATTAACAACATTTTATTAGGGCCTTTTTTATATTGTTCTTGCACAGTCACAAGATGCCCTCGAGTCAAAATTAAAAAATGTATAAAAGAAAACGTAGCCCAAAAGGGACTTGTAAATTAGTCATGTATTCAAGGGGTGGTTGCAATTCTTGTCTAAGGAGCAATTCGACTTGTGTTCTTATGAAATATGATGTAATTAAAAAATAAAGTGCCAAGGTAGAACCACATCATGTTTTCTTTGTCTCGTCTACCTTGGGTCAAATGACCTTTTAAGATCCATTCAATTTTTTTCTAGAAAAGGCTCTGTGGAACGGTTCTGCTTCTTGAAAATTCGTCAGAGGTTCCCCATAAGACAGCGACACGTTTGCAGTAGGTATGGGGTAGTTGGGAGTTTCTTACTTGAACAATTTTCCTTCTTCGCAAAATGGGTGGAAATATTGTTCTTTCCAATGGGAGAAATCTAAAGACCAGAAGCCTCTTTAATCATAACGACCTACTATAGCAATGTAACATTTGGCAAAGGTACAGTATAATTAAATAGGTTGACTAGAGATGAGCAAATAAATTCAAGTGGAATTTAATTGGGACTAAAATTTTACAAAAATTTTCACTGGCCAAAATGCAGATTTTTTTGGTAATTTGCCGATTTAGCAACATGGTTGACGGCAATCATTTCTCTGAACTGTAAAGGGCCATCAAAAGGCTAAAGAATAAACAAATTCCCTATACTTACCTTACCGCATGCTCCTCCGTTCCTCACCATCACTCGTCAGATCTTCATTGCATGTTCTGATCCCCGCCACAAGCGCTAAAATCCCCGTTGTGACCTTTTCCACACTTGACCAGACACCCCAGGACTTCAGCGGTCACAGCGGGGATCAGAAGATGAGCCGAGAACAGGAGTAGCTGAAAATGCATGTTTGTGATGCTTGGCCTGTGTAGACATGGCAGCCATCATTTATGCGAGTCTTAATATCATCATCATCAACTGCATCATCAAAGGGTTGTCCTCATCATTCCCCGCTCCAACGTTGGTTTCTCACTGCTGCTCCAGTGTCTTTGTTTTGGCTGCAGCGGTGACATCATGTTGACAGCTCACATCACTGGTGAGGCCAATCCCTGAGCTTAGAGGCTAGTGCAATCTCCAGTCACTGAGCTCATTGATTGGTTGCAGCAGGGATTTGATGTCACAGCGGCAGCAGCATGGAGCTGGGGTTGAAACAAGGGAGATTAAAGGGGTTGTTCAATGCTCAAGACAACTCCTTCGGAATTCCTAGGTTTCCTCCCAGTAAAATAATAAAAACTATACTGTCCTCCAGTGCCGATGCCATTCCAGCGGTGTCGGCACTGGCTTTTTCGGGGATTGCATGACATTATGTCACACAATTCCTGTGGCCAATCAGCTTTGGCTTCACTCTCCTCTCTTCTGGACAAATCAAGACATCCAGAGGAAGTGAGAGGTGCATCTGCTCTAGCCTGAGAGGAGAGTGAACCCAGCGCTGATTGGCCACAGGTATCGCATGACAATCTCACGCAATCCCTGGGAGAGTGAGATCCGTCACTGCTAAAATAGTGCCAAAACTGGAGGTGATATTTTACTGGGTGGAAAACATAGGGTCTCAGAAGGGGTTATCCGAGTAGTGGACAACACCTTTAAGTAATATCTGTCTTTATTATTTTATATTACTGGAATTATTTGTGGTCTACTTTTCTAAAAGTAGAAAACCCCTTTAGAGATGTACCACCCACCTAACCATCCTATGAGCTGCCAGAATCAGATGTCAGCTTTTTATGATTAGCATATGCAATTGTGTGCAGAATGAAAATTGATTTTCAAGATTGTTTCCCATATTAAAATGGTCAAAATTATTGGCACTGCAGGATTTTAAACCTTTACGGCGTAAAGTGTTACCAATGGTTTTCTTGGTGACTGTGGTCCCAGCTGCCTTGAGATCATTAACAAGTTCCCCCGTGTAGTTTTAGGCTGATCTCTCACCTTCCTCATGATCAAGGATACCCCACGAGGTGAGATTTTGCATGGTGCTCCAGATCGATGTTGATTGACAGTCATTTTGTATTTCTTCCATTTTCTTACTAGTGCACCAACAGTTGTCTCCTTCTCACCCAGTGTCTTACTTATGGTTTTGTAGCCCATTCCAGCTTTGTGCAGGTCTATGATCTTGTCCCTGATATCCTTATAAAGCTCTTTGGTCTTGCCCGTGTTGTAGAGGTTAGAGTCTGACTAATTGAGTCTGTGGACAGGAGTCTTTTATAAAGACTTGACAGCTGTCTTTAATGCAGGTAACGAGTTGATTAGCAGCGTCTAACTGGTCTATAGGAACCAGAACTCTTAATGGTTGGTAGGGGATCAAATACTTATTTCTCAGTGCAAAATGCAAATAAATTTATATAATTTATACAATGTGATATTCTGGATTTTATTTTTGATATTCTATCTCTCAATGTTAAAAGTAACCTACCCTTAAAATTATGGCTTGTTCATGTCTCTGTCAGTGGGCAAACTTACAAAATCAGCAAATACTTATTTCCTTCACTGAATATAATAAAGGGTAATAATTCAAAATAAATACAAAAATACATAAAAAAAAAAAATAAAAACCAAAAGGAAACCACTGGGTTTTGAACCATAAGCAGATTTTATGAAAGCTCCGTATGGCACATTTTTATACACGTCTTCCTATACAAAAATGTATAATATACACTTTTACATATCTAGATGCAAAAAAAATAAAATAAAAAATAAAATATCCACAAAACAAAACATAAAGGGAGGAGATATTACAGAGATTATCAGACATTGAGCTTCATTAGATACAACAGGAACAATTCTAACATTTACAAAAAAAACAAAACATTTCTTTTACCATTACCAAAAATAAAATCTTATAAAAAGATATTTTTGCCCAGAAGTTGGGATTATTCTTTTTAACTGTACAAACACACCTAACAAAATTAGATGAATATTTCCATGTCTTTTTTTTTTTTTTAATAGTACACTAAATTCTAGTAAAAAATTTTAGCTACCGATTTTTAAGCGTTTTTTTTAATTGACATTAGCTTAAGATTTGAGAAATTCAGGCACAAAATTTGTAAAATTGAATTTTGATAAAATTTGAATTTGATAAATTAACTTTTTAATTATCTTGTTAGAGTTAGTTGCATTTTTTATTTATTTTTTTTTTGCAAAGATCATTCACCCTAAATTAATTATGTAATGTGCTTTTAATCTTTTTGCGGCATATTCAGGCTGTGTTCACACGTTCAGGATTTCTTGCGTTTTTGGTGCGTTTTTCCATGGCAAAAACACACCAAAAACGCATACATTAAGCATCCTATTATTAGAATGAAATCCGCAATTTTTGTGCCCATGATGCGTTTCTTTTCCCCGGAAAAAAAAAACGCAGCATGTTCATTAATTTTGCAGAAAATCTGCGGATTTCATTGTATTAGGACGCTCCAGAAAAAAAATTCAAAAAATGCGCAAAACACAAAAAAACGAGAAAAAGACGCAAAGAAAAAATTGCGGATTTCCTGGGAAGGAGTCCGGTTTTTCTCAAATTTCTGCATACGTGGGCACATAGCCTCAGTGAAAACCAAGGTCCACCAGGGTCTTCTAACTTTTATTAACCATGTACTGTAGGCAAAAGCACCAAAAAAACCCGGTAAAAAGAGCAAAAAACACCACGAAAACTGGGTGTTCTGACGCTGCAGGGAAACTTAACACTTGCTGACAGTTTCCAACTGATCATCTGAGGTCCGAGCAGCAAAATACACAGATCAGTTTATTTCTTACAGCCCTCCCCTTTGATTTCTTACCAATTTTGATCAAAAATTCCAAACGGGCCACGGAATAGCAGACACGGGTCCTTCCCAAAATTCTTCCCAATTTTTTAAATGGTCTACAACTCCGCAACTTTTTTGTTTTTTTAAAAACAAATTTTATCAAAAATTGAACTAAAACTAAAATAGTTCTAGGTCTTAATTTTCCACAGACCAAATTAGATCTATAATTTGGGTTGCGTCGAAACTGGGAATGTCGGCAGGCGAAAAATCTTAGAAATTAACCATGGATTTTTTTATTCTAAAAAAAAAAAAAAAAAAAAAAAAAAATTAATTTTTTTTTTTTTTAAAATTGGACATGAGACATGATGAAATTGATAAATAAAATAAAAATGCCTGAAGAGGCACACGATAATTTTAAACTCTAGGTATAAAAAACTTTAAACCGAATGTCTCAAAGCTTTAGCAATGAGGGGGGTATTCTGTACAAGATTGTCAAGAGAAGAGCAAAGTATAAAAAAAAAACACAAAAAACCCACATCATTCAGAATTTGGGAACCATTTAACGAAGACAATAACAGCAATGTGAGGAATCTGACAACTTAAAAAAACAAAAACAAAACAAAAAGTAAGTACCCCCCCTGCCCTGTACCAAACTTTTTAAATGGCTGTTATAGATTGCCACATAAGGGACATTTTGGAGTCACATTACGAAATAGGCATACAAAAAAAAAAAAAAAAAAAAAAAAAAATTAAAATAAAAAATTAACATTTTGTCGAAAATAATATTTTACATAGACTTTTTTTCTGTTTAACAAAATAAATTAAATATACATGGCTTTAGTTTAAAATCTATATAGAATTACACATTTTTTCTATAGTCACGAAATCGCTGTATAGAGTCTGTACTCGATATAGTCTTGATTATAAGGCATTTTTTTTCTCAAACGGTGAAATGTTATTGCTTTTACTAACTTTTTTTTCTTCCTGAAAATACTCTTTAAGAAAAAGTTTTAATCCACATTTTATTCCTAAGCAGTTTTGGTTTATTATTATTATTTAACGGCCTTCGGCTCGATCTCGAGCCACGGAGTCTTGATGGATGAACGATCTGTAGGAAGATCGATTTTGTGCAAGCCTAGATAGGTCCACCAAGGTCTTCTCCGCCGTTATCTTGATTGTATCAAGCCATCGGGTTGTAGGCCTTCTTCAGACCATGATGTCCTTCTCCAGAGATTGCTCTCTTCCTATGACGTGTCCAAAGTAGGCAAGTCATAGCTTGGTGATCCTTGCTTCGAAAGGCATGTCTTAGGGAATCCATACTAGAAGCCTTCCAGTTTCTGTGCTTGATCTTCTATAGTAACCATGATGTCCATCAAGAAGATGTAGGGAAGTCTAGGATAGATTTGACTCCATTAAACATGAAAGCAGGAACGTGGGAGAACGTGAACTCACTCGAGAAGAAACTATTCTCCGCTGCTGAATATACCAGCTGACGTCTAAAGTTAAAACAAATACTGCCTTCATACAAGTTAGTCCATACTCCGGTGGACCTTTCACGAAGGTCAAACTCTGACCAGTACCTAAAGCTTGGGGAACCAAAAAAAGGCACAAATGTGACAACTGAACTAGTGAGCACGACTGACGTTGAGTGGGATACGGCACCAGTAAATGTCCCACTCAACAGCAGAGCACGGTGCTTCCAATAAAAATACAAAAAAACAAACAAAAAACAGCAACAATGTCCCCGGTTACTCGGAGATTCTATCATCCTTCATGAATCCATTAGTCATTACATTTTCATGTCTACTGGCAGTGTAGGCTGAACCAGGCAGTCTTTTTTTTATTTGAGGTACCGCAGAAGAAGAAAAATAAGTTCTTTGTGTCTAGCAATTAACACTGATAGTGAATATGTTGATGTTGATGAACTTTGCCTTCGACATGAGAGTGCGTATGGGTATGGATGTCCGTGTAAATCTTTGGGTACATTTTTGATGCCACTCCGTTGGCCAAAATAGGTCCTTGGGGAAGTAAATGTTGCTGTTGAGCAACGTACTCCTCATAGTTTATGGAGGAGATGCAGTCTTTGTCCACCATCTGCGGTATACATACTCTTGGCTGTGGTCTATGGACGACGGCCGCACTTGGAGGAGAACATGGTTTCTTCTTGGTTTGACAAAGCCATAGGAGAATAGTCCCAAATATGAAAACTGCTCCGGCTGGAACTCCGATAATTACAGGCCATGGAAGACTGCTGGGCGACATGCTCACAGGTGCTGTGGGAGGTTTCGGATCTGTAGATGGAAGAGAGAAGGGGGAAAAAAAAAAAAAAAGATGAAAAAAAAAAAAATGGATGCATCTGATTAAAACCAGAAAATGAAAAATGAAAAACAGATGTCAGGCAGAAAGACCGGCTACTAGTGCTCAACGGTTTTCTGATAACACAACATCTGCCAAACGGCAACATGCGCCGCCAGCGAATGAGGCTTTGTTGTAGGTGTCCCATTAATGTCTTAAAGGACAAGCAAACAGTTAGCTTTTGTTCGGCGCGGATCTACGAGGTTCTGTTTTATTTTGCCTTATTTTAACAGAATAAACCTTCTCCGGCCACATGTGGTTCCAAAAATACCATCGCTCAGCAGTGAGTCTGGCTGTCTGGAGCGGCTCAGAAATAACATGTGGTCGATTGTCACCAATACCTTTCTCTAATGTCAGCAAGCCAATCATTTCAACTACGCCGTTGGGTTTGCGAAAAGTTTTGAATGGCAGAGTCCGCCGTGTGCCTGACGACATGATGATCATCAGATACAATAGCAGATAATTGCCCGTTCATTGCACGGCACAGTTGTTCATTACTATGCAATTTCAGTCTGTATGCTCATGTAGGGAGCCTATCGGTTTCTATTGGGGTCCTACCGTACCTCTGTATGCCTCATATATCATACATTATGCCATGTTTAGGATTCACTACTTTTAGGGTATCATTGACTCAATATACTAAGCCCCATATGGCGGAACGAGGACTCTATATAGCACCATGCTGCTCAGGCCCTATTCTAGAATATAGGACAGCTGTCATGGCTGAATTTTGAATGGAAGCCACTATAAAAGCTTAAGGCCTCTTTCACACTTCAGTTTTTTGCATCAGTCATAATCCTC